>NW_015175978.1:886758-916780 GCF_001447785.1 Gekko japonicus
GGGTGTGTGGCCTTATGACACACTTCCGGTGATGTCAGGGGGTGTGGCATATGCTAATGAGTTATGCTAATGAGTTCCCCTAGCTCTTTTTCTACGAAACGACCCCTGCATAAACATAAACACAATTTCAAGAGGAAAGAAGAGAGTTTAAAAACAAACCGGGCATGGTTTCCTGAAAAACACAAGAGGCTCCACATCCTACGACAGCAATACAGATAAGATTAGAATTTCAACAGCCAATCCATATGCAAATGAACCTCCTCAGGAAAGCTCCTCCATTAGCATTTCACAGCCTGGGGAACTCCTGCAAGAGAATGACTCAGCCCCGCCCCACCTTCCTGAGGAGATACAAATTACCTGACCCCCTTTTTTTCTTCTCCTCACCTTGACACAGAGAGGACTCCCTCTTTCTGTGTTATATCTCTGAGGATGCCAGTCACAGCTGCTGGCGAAACTTCAGGTCCTACAATGCCAAGACCACGGCCACACAGCCCGGAAAAAATCTACAACAACTAGCTCACAACGTGAATGCCAGTTGCTCACAAAGTAGAACGTTTGCTCACAAGACTCCACAGCTTAGTATTGGTCCCACCTGGAGGCTGGCACCCCCAGCGGAGACAGAACTTCCTCCTCCACTTTGAAATCTTCTCCTGCACCCCAGGTGTCCGTCCTTCCGGTCTTCATATCACTGAGTGCTCCAGCCAGGGCCGGCCCCAGCTTATTTTGCACCCTAGGCGAGGATCCCTTCTGGCATCCCCCCCCCCCCCCCCGTGCGCCCACCATTTTTCAAAAATAAATGCATTTTAGGAAGAATGAAAAACACAAATAATCAAGAAACTCCCAGAGTACGGGGCCAGGTGCAGTTTGGCGCCCCTAAGGGCCAGCCCGCTCTAGGCGATCGCCTAGTTCCTGCCGGCCCTGGCCCCTGGCCCCCCAGGACAAAGGTGCCAGATGCCTTTTCAGAATTCTGCAGTGTACAACAAGGGAGTTCCTAGGCGAAGTGAGATTGGAACGGGAGGCTTCCTAATTCATGGCTCAGGCTTTCAGCGCTACTCAGGAACCAATTCTTAACATTGCCAACCTCCAGGTGGGGCCTGGAGAGCTCCGAGAATTAATTTACCACTGGTCTCCAGCTGTCAGAGATCAGTTCTCCGGGGTAAAATGGCAGCTTTGAAAGGCGGACTGTATGGCATCGTACCCCTCTGAGGTTCCTCCCCTCCCCTCCCCAAACGTGGCTCTCCCCAGCCTCCGCCCCCCAAATCTCCAGGAATCTCTCGTCCTGGAGTTGGCAACCCAAAGCCAGGGTTGTCAACTCTGAGTTGGAAATTCCTGGAGATTTGTGGGTGGAGCGTGGGGAAGGGACCCCAGTGGACTATAATGCCCTCGAGAGTCCACCTTCCAAGCACGGACTCTAATCCGGGAGAACCGGGTTTGATTCCTCCACTCCTCCACACGCAGCTGCTGGTGTGACTTTGGGTCAGTCACAAGTTCTCTCAGAGCTGTCCTCCCAAGAGCAGTTTCTGTCAGAGCTCTCTCAGCCCCACGAGGGTGTTTGCTGTGGGGAGGGGAGGGGAGGGGAAGGGAAGGGAAAAGAGATTGCAAGCCGCTCTGAGACTCCTTCGGGTAGTGAAGGGCGGGGTAGAAATCCAATCTCTTCTCCTCCTCTTTCTCAAAGCAGCCCCTTCCTCCTGAGGAACCGAGCCCTGGTCGGGAGATCAGTTGTTATTCCAGATCTTCTGGAGTTGGGAGATGAGTTGTTAGTCCAGGCTTGGGACCAGGAGAGCTAGTTTGGTGTAGTGGTTAAGTGCGCGGACTCTAGTCTGGGAGAACCGGGTTTGATTCCCCATGCCTCCACTTGCAGCCGCTGGATGACCTTGGGCAAGCCATAGTTCTGATAAGAGCTGTTCTTACAAAAGAGCAGTTTCTGTCAGAGCTCTCTCAGCCCTGCTTACCTCACAGGGTTTGCGACCCCATGGACCACCTCACGCCAGGCCCTCCTGTCTTCCACTGTCCTCCGGGGTTTGCTTAATTCCATGTTCCTTGCATCGATAACATCAATATCTGTGTGACAGCCCTTCAAAGACCCCCCTCCACCTCCTCTTCTCCAGACTGAACATTCCCAAGTCCCTCAGCTGGGAATGTTCACCCCACCCAACACACCCCCACTCCTCGTGATAGGCTATTTACAAAACCTTACTACTTGATTGGTTTATTCCAGAGTCCGGGTTGGCTATTGTTCTTGCACTCCAAGCTCAGCCAGTCTCTAGGGTTATTCAATCACCCTACACCAATCACTACACCAGTTTGGTGTAGTGGTTAAGTGTGCGGACTCTAATCTGGGAGAACCGGGTTTGATTCCCCACTCCCCCACTTGCACCTGCTGATGTGACCTTGGGTCAGTCACAAGCTCTGGCACAGCTGTCCTTGGAAAAGAGCAGTTTCTGTCAGAGCTCTCTCAGCCCCACTCACCTCACAGGCTGTCTGTTGTGGGGCGGGGGAGGGAAAGGAGTTTGTAAGCCGCTTTGAGACTCCAAGTGAAGGGCGGGGTATAGATCCAATCCAGTTTGGTGCTGTGGTTAGGAGTGTGGACTCTAATCTGGGAGAACCGGGTTTGATTCCCCCACTCCTCCACTTGCACCTGCTGGTGTGACCGTGGGTAAGCCATAGTTCTGTCAGAGTTGTTCTTGAAAAAGAACGGTTTCTGTCAGCGCTCTCTCGGCCCCACCTACCTCCCAGGGTGCCTGTTGTGGGGAGGGGAAGGGAAAGGAGTTTGTGAGCCGCTCTGAGACACCTTTGGGTAGTGAAGGGCCATGGGGTATAAATCCAACCTCCTCCTCCTCCTCCTCCTCCTCTTCTCCTCCTCCTCCCCCCCTGCCTGGAGGTTGGCAACCCTACTGTCCAGCAAGAGAGCTTGGAGTTCATCCGCTGCTTGAGAACCTTGCTCAAAAATCGTAGCCCTGAAGCTGCCCTCCACTGACTCAGGCTTGTTCCAAACAGAGGCCGCTCCTCCTCCTCCTCCGAGGGGATAAACAGAGCCCTTACTGACTGAGCCAGCTAATCTCCCTTGACCGGCTGCTCCTGGTCAAGAGGCGCCGCCGAGGTCGAGAGGACAAGGCCAAGCCCAGATCTCCCCAAGCGCCTCCTCTGCGGAGCCGGTCCAAGCCACCCAGCAGCCCAAGGTCAGCTGCAGCGCACAGAACAGCCGGCAAAGTGACAGGGAACGCCAGTGGCTAGATCTGCAAAATACTTGGCAGGCCTGAGCCAATGAGAGGCTCGCATCAGCGATGTCGGGTTGCCATCCTCCCTGTGTGGCCTGGAGATCCCCTTCCCCTCTCCAAACTTGGCTCCCCCCCCCGGGCTCCGTCCCCAAATCTCCAGGAATCTAAGCTGACCCTCCTGTCCCCCAAACCCCGCCCCCTCCGAGGGTTTGGCGTCGTGCTTAAGTGCACGGACTCTAATCTGGGAGAACCGGGTCTGATTCCCCACTCCTCCACTTGCACCTGCTGGTGTGGCCTTGGGTCAGTCACAAGTTCTCTCAGAGCTGTTCTCTCAAGGGCAGTCTTTGGGAGAGCTCTCTCAGCCCCACCTGCCTCCCAGGGTGTCTGTTGTGGGGGAGGGGAAGGGAAAGGAGATTGTAAGGCGCTCTGAGACTCCCTTTGGGTAGTGAAGGACGAAGTACAGATCCAGTCTCTTCTCTTCTTCCTCTCCTTCTCTTCTTCCTCTCCTTCTCTTCTTCCAGTTTGGTGTAGTGGTTAAGTGCGCGGACGCTAATCTGGGAGAACCGGGTTTCATTCCCCACTCCTCCACTTGCACCTGCTGACGTGACCTTGGGTCAGTCACAAGCTCTGGCACAGCTGTCCTTGAAAAAGAGCAGTTTCTGTCAGAGCTCTCTCAGCCCCACCCACCTCACAGGGTGTCTGTTGTGGGGAGGGGAAGGGAGAGGAGTTTGTAAGCTGCTCTGAGACTCCCAAGTGAAGGTCGGGGTAGAAATCCAATCTCCTCTCCTCCTCCTCCTCCTTTTCTGCCGCCCTGCATAACAGAGTGATCCAGGCTGGACTACTGCCATGTGCTGCACTGGGGCTTCCCAGAACACTGCCACTAGATCCCTAGTTCAGGGCCTCCTATCAGGAGCCTACGACCCTGATATTACAGCGATCACACTGATCCATTCACTAGGCCAATTCAAGGGGCTGGCCTTTAAAGCTCGATGTGGCTTGGGACCAGTGTTCCCTCTAAGCTGAATTAGTGTGAGTTGGCTCACAGTTTTTTAACCTCCGGCTCACACATTTTTGTCTTAGCCCAGGAAGGAGGGCTCCAGAGCAAACTGATTTCTGCAGTAGCCAAATCGCTCGCTCACAACTTTAATGCTGGCAGCTCACAAAGGAGAATCTTTGCTCACAAGACCCCACAGCTTAGAGGGAACATTGCTTGGGACCAGGTTGTCTGAAGGACCCTTTACTCCCATATGTTCCCGCCCAGGAATTAAGATCACAGGGAGAGGCTCTCTTGACTTTTCCGTTGATCAGAGAAACTTGTCTGGTGAGTGCAGGAGGGCGGGCTTTTTAGTGGCGGCCCCATGAGTATGGAACAACCTCCCCAGTAGGTTTCCCAGCTCCAAACTGGGAAATACCTGGAGATTTTGGGGGTGGAGCCTCAGGTGGGCAGGGTTTGGGGAGGGGAGGGGCTTCAATCTATTGGAGGAGGAGGAGGAGGAGGAGATTGGATTTATACCCTGCCCTTCACTTGGAGTCTCAGAGTGGCTTACAAACTCCTTTCCCTTCCCCTCCCTGCAACAGACACCCTGTGAGGTGAGTGGGGCTGAGAGAGCTCTGACAGAAACTGCTCTTTTCCAAGGACAGCTGTGCCAGAGCTTGTGACTGACCCAAGGTCACATCAGCAGGTGCAAGTGGGGGAGTGGGGAATCAAACCCGGTTCTCCCAGATTAGAGTCCGCACACTTAACCACTACACCAAACTGGTGTAGTGATTGGTGTAGGGTGATTGAATAACCCTAGAGACTGGCTGAGCTTGGAGTGCAAGAACAATAGCCGACCAGGACTCTGGAATAAACCAATCAAGTAGTAAGGTTTTGTAAATAGCCTATCACGAGGAGTGGGGGTGTGTTGGGTGGGGTGAACATTCCCAGCTGAGGGACTTGGGAATGTTCAGTCTGGAGAAGAGGAGGTTGAGGGGGGTCTTTGAAGGGCTGTCACACAGATATTGATGTTATCGATGCAAGGAACATGGAATTAAGCAAACCCCGGAGGACAGCAGAAGACAGGAGGGCCTGGCGTGAGGGTCGCAAAGAGTCGGACTCGACTGTGCGACTGAACGACAACAACACTTCGAGGAGGGCAGGGAACTGTTTCTGTGGGCAGTAGAGGAAAGGACTCGCAAGAATGGGTTCAAATGAAGGGCGGGGAAGGGACCGCCCGGATCTTGGGGAAACGTTTTTGACAATAAGAGTTGTTCAGCAGTGGAATCGGCTGCCTTGCTCTCTCCAGGGAAAGGCAAGGAAGGGGGCTATGTGAAAGGGAGGGGGAAGTCTGGGAAGGCGCTGGTCTCAACCTCGCCTCCCCCATGGAAGTGGGAGGAAGCAGAGAGGGGCTTACCACAAAGGTGTATTCAGAATTCAGAGCCACCTTAATGGCTTTACCTCTGGAACTGGCCTGGGGCAACATGGCACATCATTTTGGAAAGGCAGGCCGGGGCCTTTCACATTCTGGCTTGGATAATCCCATGAATTTGCTGAGGAATGGAAAAGAGACAATCCCTCATATACACATGTAAATAGAGAAGAAGAAGGGATTGGATTTATACCCCGCCCTTCACTACCCAAAGGTGTCTCAGAGCGGCTTACAGACTCCTTTCCCTTCCCCTCCCCACAACAGACACCCTGTGAGGCAGGTGGGGCTGAGAGAACTCTTGACAGAAACTGCTCTTTTTCAAGAACAGCTCTTATCAGAACTACGGCTTGCCCAAGGTCATCCAGCAGGTGCCAGTGGAGGAGTGGGGAATCTAACCCGGTTCTCCCAGATTAGAGTCTGCGCACTTAACCACGACACCAAACTGGTGTAGATTCAGGTGGGTTGACCTGTTGGTCTGAAGCAGCGGAATAAAGTTTGAGTCCAGTGGCTCCTTTAAGACCAACCAAGTTTATTTCAAGGTATAACCCTTCCTCCCCACGCATTTTTCTATCTGAAGAAGCAAGCAGTGACTCATGAAAGCTCATCCCCTGCCACATATTTTGTTAGTCTTTAAGGTGGGAACTGCAGTGGCTCAAGTGGTTAAGATGCTGAACTGCAAGCTGTGGAAGGTCAGTAGTTCAGCAGTTCGAGACCCGAGTGCGCCGCATGACGGAGTGAGCTCCCCTCTCTAGTTCCAGCTCCTGCCAACCTAGCAGTTCGAAAGCAAGAAATTGCAAGTAGATACATAGGTACCACTTCAGTGGGAAGGTAACAGCGTTCCGTGCGCCTTGGGGTTTAGTCATGCCGGCCACATGACCACGGAAACGTCTTCGGACAGGGCTGGCTCTTCGGCTTGGAAACGGAGATGAGCACCACAACCCTAGAGTCGGACTCGACTGGCTTTCGAGCAAGGGAACCTTTACCTTTACCTTAAGGTGCTGCTGGACTCTGGCTCTTTTCTACTGCTACAGACAGACTAACATGGCAGCCCATCTTGATCTATTGCATTCTAGTGGTTTCCTTCCTTTCCCTCCCGTCTTTTCTTCAGACCTGGTCTGAGGCATTTTTCTTTTAAACCAACACGGCTGCGGAGCTATGCTGTCTAGTGTGGCCAGTCGAAGTGCAATTGAGGTTTCCTATGACCAGCCCTTTAAATTTTCTTTTATCTTCTTCTTCTTCTTCTTCTTCTTCTTCTTCTTCTTCTTCTTCTTCTTCTTCTTCTTCTTCTTCTTCTTCTTCTTCTTCTTCTTCTTCTTCTTTTCCTGTCTAAATGAAGAACCTCCTGTTGTCTTGTGCCTGGTGCGACTTTGTATGGAAAATGGGCACGATCACAAAAATAAAATAAAATAAATGAGCAGTGACTTTGTTGGCAAAGTGAACAGCAGTTGTGACATTCCTACTTCCCCAAGCTAAATATTTAACAATTGATTTTCTCAAAGCTGTGGTTGTGGGAGAGCAATGGGTTAGGTTGGACAAACAGGAGCGAGACAGGGCTATTTTGGGGCAGGAACGCACAGGAACAGAGTTCCGGCTGGCTCCTGAGTTAACCACACCCAGCAGGAACTCATTAGCATAATAGGCCACATCCAAGAGCAGGAACTCATTAGGATTGGCTACAGTTGGGGTGCGTGGCCTAACATGCAAAGGAGTTCCTGCTACAAAAAAAGGCCCTGGGTTTTGACAACAAACAAGGTAAACAGAATATGAAGCAAAAGGTGGGTGTGGCTGGATGAGCACACTTCTGGTAACACAGGGCCGCGGCCTAATATGCTAATGAGCCATGGTGGCAGGGTGTGGCCTAATATGCTAAGTGGGAAAGAGAACCTTTGCTGTGCGCTATTCGCTTCTGAGTAAACACCTGAGAGAGAGCAAGTTCGGGTGTAACAAACTTCAGCTCTGGGTTAAGAAATACCTGGAGATTTTTGTGGGTGGAGGCTGAGGAAGGCGGGGTCTGGGGAGGGGAGAGACCTCAGCAGGGCACAATGCCATAGACTCCACCCTCCAAAGCAGCCATTTTCCTGCAGGGGAACTACTATCTCTGTCGCCTGGAGGTCAGTTGTAATCAGGGGGTCATTTCCTGCGGGAGCGCAGAGGAGTGCAGCTCCGGCAGTAAGGAGCTCAGGGGGTGGGCACATGCAACCAGCCCCGCCCCCTGCTCCCAGCAGCCCTCAGTTGGGCCACGAGGAGCAAGAAGCAGCCAGATAAGTTGCAGAGCCCCCCCCCCGGCCCGCCTTCAGGCACAAGCTCTCCCTCCTCTGTGAGGGCAGATCTGTGCGTTTCCCCCACCCATAGCTAGCAATCCAAAACAGTCCAGTGGCACCCTTGACCAAGTTTTATTCAGGTACAAGCTCTCCCTCCTCTGCGAGGAACGACATGCGCGTTCCCCCCCCCCCAATAGCTAGCAATCCAAAACAGTCCAGTGGCACCTTTAAGACCAAGTTTTATTCAGGTACAAGCTCTCCCTCCTCTGTGAGGACAGAACTGCACGTCCCCCCCCCAATAGCTAGCAATCCAAACAGTCCAGTGGAGCCTGAGCGGTGGGTGTTGCCTTCTTCTGACACACTTCCGGTGATGTCAGGGGGCGTGGCATATGCAAATGAGTTATGCTAATGAGTTATGCTAATGAGTTCCTGCACCTCTTTTTATATGAAATGACCCCTGTTCTCTCATCCTAGTCTACCTTGTAGGGCTGTTGTGAGGATAAAATCTAGGAGATGATAGAACCACATTTCCCCCCAAGCAATTTGAAGAAGAAGAAGAGAAGAGATTGGATTTATACCCCGCCCTTCACTCGGAGTCTCAGAGCAGCTTACAAACTCCTTTCCCTTCCCGTCCCCACCACAGACACCCTGTGAGGCAGGTGGGGCTGAGAGAGCTCCGAGAGAACTGTCCGTGAGAGAACAGTCCTGACAGAACTATGGCTTGCCCAAGGTCACCCAGCAGCTGCAAGTGGAGGAGTGAGGAATCAAACCCGGCTCTCCCAGATTAGAGTCTGCGCACTTAATCACGACACCAAACTGGTGAGGATAAAAAAGGCAGAAATTGCCAGATTTCTGTAGGGAATATATTGTCCATGTGGAACCACGGGTTTTAATAGACTTTAATTTAAGAGAGCCCGTGTGGTGCAGTGGCTAGAGCATTGGACTAGGATCCGGGAGACCCAGGTTCGAATCCTCACTCTGCCATGGAAGCTCGCTGGGTGACCTTGGGCCAGTCACGCACTCTCTGCCTAATCTACTAGGATCTGGAAGACCTGTGTTCGAATCCCTGCTCTGTCATCGAAGCTTGCAGGGTAACCTCGGGCTGGTCACACCCTCTCACCCTAACCTACCTCACAGGGATGTTTTGAGAATAAAATGGAGGAGAGAGATCTAGGTCAGCCACCTTGGGTCCCATTAGGGAGGTAGTTGGGATACACATGAAGTAAATAAATAAATATACCGGTGCCACAGAGTGTGAACGGAGCGCCCCTCGCCTCATCCGTCCTGAGCTGGTGATTGACAGAAGCAAACATCCTTCTGTCTGTGTATAGACACACAGGCGATGTTCAGGCATTGCACATTGGGCTGTATGTGAAGAAAAATAAGAGATTGGATTTATACCCCGCCCTTCACTACCCGGAGGAGTCTCAGAGCAGCTTACAATCTCCTTTCCCTTCCCCTCCCCAGAACAGACACCCTGTGAGGTAGGTGGGGCTGAGAGAGCTCAGACAGAAACCGCCCCTGAGAGAACAGCTCTGAGAGAACTTGTGACTGACCCAGGGTCACACCAGCAGCTGCATGTGGAGGAGTGGGGAATCAAACCCGGTTCTCCCAGACTGGAGTCCATGCTCCTAACCACCATGCCAAACTGGCTGCAAATATGGGCTGGTTGGTTACGCCATGAAGGCGAACGGCCAGAGCACACCTGCGTCAAGCAAAACCAGTCAGAGGAGACCGGATTCTGGCAACACTATAAAGAAAAAGGCTCTGAGGGTGTGGAATTCTGGGGGATAGCTGCCAACCTCCAGGAGTCACCTAAAGAGGCAGAGCATCTGCCTGGCATGCGGAAGGCTCCCAGGTTCAACCCCCAGCGGCATCTCCAGTTGAAAGGACCGGGTTGTAGGTGACGTGAAAGACCCCGGCCTGGACCTCGAGACAGCTGCTGCCAGTCTGAGTGGGCAAGACTGATCTTCACGGACCAAGCGTCAGATTCAGTACGAAGCAGCTTCATGTTCCGCTTTCTCCGTTTTTGGCCGCTCAAATTCTCTCTCTCTCTCAAAGAGCCAATATGAGATCTTGGAGAGAAAAGGGGAAGGAGAGCAGAGAAGGGAAGCCAGCCCCGGAGCGGGGAACTCGGCCGAGGCAGAAACCACAAAGGGAAAGGCAGCTCCATTTGCACCCGGACCTGCGAGGGGCCCTGCCTTCCCCCTGCGCTCTCTGCCCTCTGGAGATTAGGCCTCTGCTGGGCGAGCTTGAATGGCAGCCGGAAAAGGCACCAGTGGAGGCACCTTTAAGACCAACAAAGGTTTGTTCAAGGTATGAGCTTTCATGTGCAAGGCACACTTTTTCAAATCGAATCTGAGTCATGGGAGCGTCGGGAGGTGGTCGTTCCACTCTGTTCTGCCATGGTCAGGCCTCACCTGGAGTCCCGTGTCCAGTTTTGGGCACCACATTTGAGGAAGGATGTCGACAAGCTCGAGCGTGTCCAGAAGAGGGCAACCAGGATGGCGAGAGGGTTGGGATCCAAGTCAGTTTGGTGTCGTGGTTAAGTGCACGGACGCTCATCTGGGAGAACCGGGTTTGATTCCCTCACTCCTCCTCCACTTGCACCTGGCTGGATGACCTTGGGCAAGCCACAGTTCTGAAAAAAGAGCAGTTTCTGTCAAGAGCTCTCTCAGGGTGTCTGTTGTGGGGAGGGGGAGGGAAAGGAGTTTGTGAGCCGCTCTGAGACACCTTTGGGTAGTGAAGGGCGGGGTATAAATCCAATCTCTTCTCTCTTCTTCTTCTCCTCATGAGGAAAGGCTGAAAGAGTTGGGGATGTTTCGCCTGGGAAAGAGAAGGCTCAGAGGGGACATGATGGCAGTCTTCAAGTATCTGAAGGGCTGTCATGTAGAAGATGGGGCACGTCTATTCTCTCTTGTTCCGGATTCCAAGACTAGATTTAGTGGGTGGAAATTACAAGAAGAAGAAGAAGAGGAAGATGAGAAGAGATTGGATTTATACCCCGCCCTTCACTCGGAGTCTCAGAGTGGCTTACAAACTCCTTTCCCTTCCCCTCCCCACAACAGGCACCCTGTGAGGTGGGTGGGGCTGAGAGAGCTCTTGACAGAAATGGCTCTTTTTCAAGGACAGCTGTGCGACTCCGAGTGAAGTGCAAGGTAGTTCTGATAAGAGCTGTCCTTGAAAAAAGAGCCGTTTCTGTCAGAGCTCTCTCAGCCCCACCTCCCTCACAGGGTGTCTGTTGAGGGGAGGGGAAGGGAGAGGAGTTTGTAGGCCGCTTTGAGACACCTTCAGGCAGTGAAGGGCGGGGTACACATCCCATCTCTTCTTCTCCTCTCTTCTTCACGTGGAGGAGTGGGGAGTCAAACCCGGTTCTCCCAAATTAGAGTCCGTGCTCTTAACCACTACACCAAACTGGCTCTCTTAGTCATAGGGATTGAGCCATCGGGTTGCCCACATTCAAGTGGGGCCTGGAATATCTCCCAGAACCAGAACTGATCTCCAGATGGGGTTGCCAGCCTCCAGGTGAAATAGGGGTCAGATTCTCGAAGAGACATGTGAGAGATGCTATTTTGAAAGCAGTTTCGGGAACACCCTTGAAAATTGGGGGCAATAATATCAGGATTTTAAAAGATATTCCATTTGATATACCAGGGCTATTTTTGGGCAGGAACGCACAGGAACGGAGTTCCGGCTGGCTCCTGAGTTGGCCACGCCCAGCAGGAACTCATTAGCATAACAGGCCACACCCAACAGCAGGAGCTCATTAGGATTGGCTACATTAGGGGTGTGTGGCCTAACATGCAAAGGAGTTCCTGCTACAAAAAAAGCTCTGGTTTTTGACAACAAACAAGGTAAACAGAATAAGAAGCAAATGGTTGGTGTGGCTGGATGACCACACTTCTGGTAACATGGGGGTGCGACCTAATATTCTAATGAGTGGTGCTGTCAGGGGTGTGGCCCAATATGCTAATGAGTTTCTGCTATTGGGTGTGGCCTATTATGCTAATCAGTTCCTGCTGGGCTTTTTCTACAAAAAAAGCCCTGTATAAGACAGAAGAGAAAGAACCACTAATTCATCTCCAGATGATCAAGATCAGTTCCCCTGGAGAAAATGGCGGCTGGGGAGGGTGGGCTCTCTGTCACGACACCCAGCTGAAGTCCCACCCCTCCCCAAACCCTGCCCCCAACCGACCCAGACCTTGCCATTCTATCTCCAGTGTACAGCTAAGTTCCCCTCCTGACACTCCACTTCCAAATCTCCCGGGATAGCCAAGGCAGAAGGTAGGCATGTCATCTTCTGGGCATGGATCGAGGGGGTCACTGAGGGTGTGCGGGGGGAGGTATCTGTGAACTTCCTGCATTGTGCGGGGGGTTGGACTAGATCAGGGGCGTCGAACTCATTTGTTACGAGGGCCGGATCTGACATAAATGAGACCTCGTCGGGCCGGGCCACGTGCGTCCTCAAATGTAATGCCAGGGAGCGGAGAGACAAACTTCATAAAGGACACGAACACAAAGGGATTTTTTTTCCAACTGAAAATAAAAACGTACTTAAAGCATGAGCCCTCTTGTGATATTTTGTTTATTTAACAGTGTCTGAAAACGGACACCTCTTGCTCTGAATGACTGCATCAAAATGTCTGTGCCGTTGCAATCCTGAGTATGCTGCTCAGGTGTGTATCTGTAAGCGGCAGACCTACGATGACGCAGCAGCAGCAGAACTGGAAGAAGAAGCAGGAGATAGCCAGTTCCACTGCGGGCCTGATGGAAACCCTCCGGGGGCCTGATGTGGCCCCCGGGCCGTATGTTTGACACCCCTGGACTAGATGGCCCTGGAGGTCCCTTCCAACTCTATGATTCTATGAACCCTATTTACCAGGTGACATATTCTTGAAGCAAAGCCAGGCATGCCTCCATTTGACTTCATAATATTTCTAAAGGGGCAGGGGTCATTTCGTAGAAAAAGAGGTGCAGGAGCTCATTAGCATAACTTATTTGCATATGCAACACCCTTGATATCACCGGAAGTGTGTCAGAAGCCAACACCCACCACTCAGGCTCCACTGGACTGTTTTGGATTGATAGCTATTTGGGGGGGGGGGGAACAGGCGATCTGTCCGCAGAGGAGGGAAAGCTTGTACCTGAATAAAACTTGGTCTTAAAGGTGCCACTGGACTGTTTTGGGCCGGGGGGCCTGGGGGAGTTCTGCAGCTTACCTGGCTGCTTCTTGCTCTGACTGAGGGCTGCTGGGAGCAGGGGGTGGGGCTTGTTGCATGTGTCCGCCCCCTGGGCTCTTTACTGCCGGAGTTCCGCTACTGTGCTCTCCTGCAGGAAATGACCCCTGGATTCAAACCATTTTAAAATGTGATTTTATTATGTATGTTTTTAGTCGGTTGGCCTCCTTCCTGGCCCTCATGAAGGCAGAAAGATGGGATATCAATTTTGTAATACCAATGAAATAAATACTCTGGGCTCCTTAGAAGAAAGGCAGGATTTAAAAAAAGTAATCAAAACAGGGTTGTCAGTATAAAGTAGTCCATATTTAAAAACAAGCAGGTATTTTGTGGCACCTTAAACAAGTTTTTTTTATTCTAGCATAAATCTTTGTGGGCGAAGGCCTACGGGATTTGGGTCCATGAAATTTTATGCTAGAATAAAAACGTGCTTATCTTTACGGCACCGCAAAAGTGCTCTTAACTGCTGCCACAGCAGACAAACACGGTTATCCCTTTACAGGGGTCATTTCCTGCGGGAGCGCACTGGAGCGGAGCTCCAGCAGTAAGGAGCCCAGAGGGCGGGCACATGCAACAGGCCCCACCCCCTGCTCCCAGCAGCCCTCAGTTGGGCCACGAGGAGCAAGAAGCAGCCAGGTAGGTTGCAGAGCCCCCTCCCCGGCCTGCCTTCAGGTACAAGCTCTCCCTCCTCTGTGAGGGCAGATCTGCGTGTCCCCCCCCAAAAAAAATAGCTAGCAATGCAAAACAATCCAGTGGAGCCTGAGCAGTGGGTGTTGTCTTCTGACACACTTCCGGTGATGACAGGGGGCATGGCCTATGCAAACAAGTTATGCTGATGAGTTATGCTAATGAGCTCCTGCACCTCTTTTTCTATGAAATGACCCCTGCCATCAAGTCATAGCTGACTTATGGCAACCCTGTAGGGTCTTAAAGGCAAGAGACGTTCAGAGGTGGTTTGCCATGGCCTGCCTCTGCCTAGCAACCCTCAACTTCATAGAATGTTAAGAGTTGGAAGGGACCTTGCAGGTCATCTAGTCCAACCCCCTGGATGCTGCAGGAGCACAGCGGAAAGATAGCCCTGCAACATACCCGAAAGATGGTCGTCCAGCCTCCGCTTGAAAACGTCCAGTGAAGGAGCCTCCACCACCTCCCGAGGCAGACTGTTCCACTGCTCAACCACTCTTGGAATCATAGAATGTTAGAGTCGGAAGGGACCTTGCAGGTCATCTAGTCCAACCCCCTGGATGCTGCAGGAGCACAGCCAAAAGAGAGCCCTGCAACCTACCCGAAAGAGGGTCGTCCAGCCTCCGCTTGAAAACGTCCAGCGAAGGAGCATACACCTCCTCCCGAGGCAGACTGTTCCACTGCTCAACCACTCTTACCGTTAGGAAGATTCTCCTGATATTTAGCCGGTATCGACTCCCTTGTAATTTCCACCCATTCGATCTAGTCTTGCAATCCGGAGCAAGAGAGAATAGATCCACTCCATCTTCTACATGTTGTTGTTGTTGTTCAGTCGCACAGTCGAGTCCGACTCTTTGCGACCCCATGGACCAGATCACGCCAGGCCTTCCGGTCTTCCACCGTCCTCTGAAGTTGGCTCAATTTCATGTTCGTTGCATCTATGACACTGTCTAACCATCTCTTCTTCTACAGCCCGTCAAATACTTGAAGACTGCAATCCTGTCCCCTCTAAGCCTTCTCTTTCCCAGGCTAAACAGACCCGACTCTTTCAGCCTTTCATCAGACTTGGATTCCAACCCCCTCACCATCCTGGTTGCCTCTCCTGGACACGCTCGAGATCGTCAACATCCTTCCTACAATGTGGTGCCCCAAACTGGACACAGGACTCCAGGTGAGGCCTGACCATGGCAGAATAGAGCAGTGGCCTCCCATCCAAGTTCCAACCAGGACTGACCCTGCCTTGGTTCCCAAGATCTGATGTCCAGGTCAGGGCAAAAGACAGGCAGGGGTGGTTTGCCATTGCCTGCCCCTGCGCAGCGACCTGGGGCTTCCTCGGCGATCTCCCACCTTAATTTCTAACCAGGGCCGACCCTGCTTAGCTTCTGAGATTTGAGTGGATCGGGGTAGCCTCGGCCCTCCAGGTCAGGGTCTTTCCGCTTTACAGGAGTGTAAAAAGAGTGATGAAACACATGTTTTGTTATTGAGGGTTTTCAGTGCATCAGTGTTTGTGTTTTTGGCTTGGTATTGCAAAGACTGTTTTATGGATATAGCAGTTTTATGGCTTAACTATTATTTGTATGGATATGAGGATACTTTGGAGGCATTTTTGGCAGAAAGGAGGGTTATAAATATTTTAAATGAACTACATATATATAAATACAGAAAGAGAATGAGAGGGAGAGGGAGAGGGAGAGGGAGAGGGAGAGGGGGAGAGAGAGAGAGAGAGAGAGAGAGAGAGAGAGAGAGAGAGAGCAACTGAACAAGAATCTCGTACATTCGAGGCAGGGAGCTCTGGAGCAAGGCTCCCTCTAAACTGTGGAGTCTTGTGAGCAAAAATTCTACTTTGTGAGCTACTGGCATTAAAGTTGTGAGTGAGCGCTTTGGCTACTGCATCAATTAGTTTGCTCTGGAGCCATCCTTTCTGAGCGAAGACAAAAACGTGTGAGCTGGAGGCTAAAAAACTGTGAGCTAGCTCACACTAACTCAGCTTAGAGGGAACACTGCTCTGGAGTGGTCGGACGTTTTCCTCTTCCTAATGCCAGGAAGGTAACAGCGTTCCATGCGCCTCGGTGTTTAGTCATGCCGACCACATGACCACGGAAATGTCTTCGGACAGCGCTGGCTCTTTGGCTTTGGCTTTGCACCGCAACCCTAGAGTCGGATTCAACTGGCTTTCAAGCAAGGGAACCTTTACCTTTAATGCCAGGACACCAGACGACATGGTATAGCCCAATCTTGTCTGATCCCAGAAGCTAAGCAGGGTAAATACTTGGATGGGAGTTGACCAAGGAAAGTTCTGCAAAGGCAGGCAATGGCAAACCACTTCTGCTACTTGCTTGCCTTGAAAGGCCCTTGCTGGGGTTGCCATAAGTCTTGGATAGGGGACCACCAAGGAAGACTCTGCAGAGGAAGGCCGTGGCAAACCACCTCTGCTTCTCACTTCCAGGGGTCATTTCATAGAAAAAGGGGTGCAGGAGCTCATTAGCATAACTCATTTGCATATGCCACACCCCCTGACATCACCAGAAGTGTGTCAGAAGGCAACACCCACCGCTCAGGCGCCACTGGACTGTTTTGGATTGCTAACTGGGGGGGGGGACATGTGCAGATCTGTCCTCGCAGAGGAGGGAGAGCTTGTACCTGAATAAAACTTCGTCTTAAAGGTGCCACTGGACTGTTTTGGACCGGGGGGGGGGCAGGTGGGAGGGCTCTGCAGCTTACCTGGCTGCTTCTTGCTCTGACTGAGGGCTGCTGGGAGCAGGGGGCGGGGCTTGTTGCATGTGCCCGCCCCCTGGGCTCTTTCCTGCCGGAGCTCCGCTCCTGTGCGCTCCCGCAGGAAATGACCCCTGCCTCCACATACCCCAGGCTCCACCCCCCAAAAATCTCCAGGTATTTCCCAACACAGACCTGGCAACCCTGGAATCTGAGCACAGGCTTTCTGCAGCTGCAGGAGAAATCTGGCAACGGTGGAAAAGCCGGGGGGGGGGGTAAGAGAGCTCATCTGTCCCCCCTCATTACTGGTCTTCACATCCTTACCTTCAGTTTTCGGAGTCACACTTTGTAAACGGCCAGATAGCTTGGAATAGGTCGAAGCAGGGGCCCCCAGCCCTTGTGAGCCTGTGCACACCTTCAGAATTCTGGCACAGGGTGGTGGGCGCAGCCACAAAATGGCTGAGACAAAATGGCCGACTCAAGAGGCGGGGGCCAGCCACAAAATGGCTGACGCACCTTCAGTTACACAGAAGTTTGTGGTGGGGTGGCAGCTGCTGCCGAAGCAGCTTAAAACAAAAAAAAAAGTCTGCACAGCCAATCAAATCTCCGATCACCAATCAGAAGCCTTGCCAGGGAAAAGCCCTGTTTGGTCCCACCTACTTTTTGAAAACACTTGGAAAGGTGCTTCCAGTTGCCGTGGCGTTCATGAGCACCGTGTTGGGGACGCTGGTCCAGGGGAAAATCCAGGAGAAAAGAGAGCAGCCCCAAATGACACAGCATTGTAAGACGTCTTATCCCTTCTCCAGTGTGTGAGGAGAAGAGGAAGAGGAGGAGGAGATTGGATTTCTACCCCACCCTTCACTACCCAAAGGCGTTTCAGAGCGGCTTACAATCTTTCCTTCCCCCTCCCCACAACGGACACCCAATGCTCCCTCTCAGCTGTGGAGTCCTGTGAGCAAAACTCCTACTTTGTGAGCTCCTGGCATTAAAGTTGTGAGCGGGCCATTTGGCTACTGCATAAGTTAGTTTGCGCTGGTGCCATCCTTCCCGAGCTAAAACCAAAATGTGTGAGCAGGAGGCTAAAAAACTGTCAGCCTGCTTACACTAACTCTGCTTAGAGGGAACACTGCCTGTGAGGTAGGTGGGGCTGAGAGAGCTCTCTCAAGAACTGCCCTTGAGAGAACAGCTCTGAGAGAAATTGTGACTGACCCAAGGACCCTCAGAGCGGCTTACAATCTCCTTCCCCTTCCCCTCCCCACAACAGTCACCCTGTGAGGGAGGTGGGGCTGAGAGAGCTCTCTCGAGAACTGCCCTTGAGAGAACAGCTCTGAGAGAACTTGTGACTGGCTCAAGGTCACTCCAGCAGCTGCATGTGGAGGAGTGGAAAATCAAACCCGTTTCTCCCAGATTAGAAGAAGAGGAGGAGATTGGATTTATACCCCACCCTTCACTACCCAAAGGAGTCTCAGAGCAGCTTACAGTCTCCTTTCCCTTCCTCTTCCCACAACAGACACCCTGTGAGGTGGGTGGGGCTGAGAGAGCTCTCTTGAGAACTG
Organism: Gekko japonicus; assembly: GCF_001447785.1. NCBI lineage: Eukaryota > Metazoa > Chordata > Lepidosauria > Squamata > Gekkonidae > Gekko > Gekko japonicus. The sequence continues at coordinate 904,835 of NW_015175978.1, forward strand.
CCCTTGAGATAACAACCCTGAAAGAAATTGTGACTGACCCAAGGACCCTCAGAGCGGCTTACAATCTCCTTCCCCTTCCCCTCCCCACAACTGTCACTCTGTGAGGTAGGTGGGGCTAAGAGAGCTCTCTCAAGAACTGCCCCTGAGAGAACAGCTCTGAGAAAACTTGTGACTGACCCAAGGTCACACCAGCAGCTGCATGTGGAGGCGTGAGGAATCAAACCCGGCACTCCTAACCACTACACAAAAACTGGCTCTCTGAGAACGCAGCCGGCTTTGGAAGAAGAAAAGCAAGCGGCGATCCCTGTCGGGTCATAGAGGACTAAAAACGGTATCGGTTTCCCTTCGTGGAAAAGCTTCAGGCCCAGGGAGCTGAGACGCTCTCAAGGGGATGAGGAAGTCCCGCAGTCTGCACAGGAAACAGGCTCAGAGATGCCCGCCTCCCCGTCTTCCTTTCGGGCCCCGAAGCGAGACAAAACAGGGGCCGGGTCTTTAGGAAGGGGCACCTCGAAGCTGCAAAGTCCATTTTATCGCAAACCGAGTCTGATCGCCTCAAACCACGAGAGGGCCGAGAGAGGCAGAACAGAATGGTGTAGCCGCCAGTCAAGGACTCTCCGCTTCGACCCCTCCAACCCAGTTTGCAGGAGCCGGTGATGACAAAGGGCAATTTAGAAAAAGGCCTCTTGCTTTGTGTAAGGAAACACGGATGTCGTCTGCGGGGGGGGGGGGGGGGGAGAAAGGATGCAGAAGCCAGGGATTGTCTGTTTCAAGGCCGTGCAATGGGGGACAAACAATGGCGAGGAACCTGTGGCCATGTTTTCGGAGCGAAGGGGAGGGCCTTTCCCCAAGAGCTAGTCTGTTGTTACCATTCTAAGAAGGAGGAGAGAAGAGATTGGATTTATTCCCCTTGCCCTTCACTACCCAAAGGAGTCTCAGAGCAGCTTCCAATCTCCTTTCCCTTCCCCTCCCCACAACAGACACACCTCCCCCTGGAGGTAGTTGGGGCTGAGAGATCTCTTTCTACTGTCCTTGAGAGAACAACTCTGAGAGAACTTGTGGCTGACCCAAGGTCATCCAGCAGGTGCAAGTGGAGGAGTGGGGAATCAAACCTGGTTCTCCCAGATTAGAGTCCGCGCACTTAACCAAGACACCAAAGTGTCTCTAAACAGGTGTATCGCTTTTATTTCTGTCCATTCTTGCTTCCCCTACTAGTTAGCTGCAGAGAAATTGATAGAGAGAGGCATGGAAGGGTTCAAACCTGCTATGGGGCAAACCCCACTCTGCAGAGGGAGATCGCGAGTGGGCCTCTGGCAGGGTTGCCAACTCCAGCCTGGGACATTCCTGGAGATTTGGGGACAGTGCCTATGGAGGGGAGAACTTGGGGAGGGTTTCAATTAGGCTTGCCAGTCTCCAGGCGGTGACTGGAGCTCTCCTGGGATTGCAACTGGTCTTCAGGTGAAAGAGATCAATTCCCGTGGATAAAATGGCTGCTTTGGAAGGTGGACTGTGGGGCATTAGATTCCTCTCCCCAGGACCCAACCCCCCAAATCTCCAGGAATTTACAATCCAGAGCTGGCAATTAGAGGAGGAGGAGGAGGAGGAGGAGATTGGATTTATCCCCAGCCCTTCACTACCCAAAGGAGTCTCAGAGGGACTTACAAGCTCCTTTCCCTTCCCCTCCCCACAACAGACACCCTGTGAGGGAGGCGGGGCTGAGAGAGCTCGGACAGAAACTGCTCTTTTGCAAGAACAGCTCTTGTCAGAACTACGGCTTGCCCAAGGTCACCCAGCAGGTGCAAGTGGAGGAGTGGGGAATCAAACCCGGTTCTCCCAGATTAGAGTCCGTGCATTTAAGAAGAAGAAGAGACTGGATTTATACCCTGCCCTTCACTACGCAAGGGAGCCTCAGAGCGGCTTACAAACTCCTTTTCCTTCCCCTCCCCACAACAGTCACCCTGTGAGGCAGGTGGGGCTGAGAGAGCTCTTGACAGAAACTGCTCTTTTGCAAGGACAGCTCTTATCAGAACTATAGCTTGCCCATGGTCATCCAGCAGGTGCAAGTGACAGAACGGGGAATCAACCCCGGTTCTCCCAGATTAGAGTCTGCGCACTTCACCACAACACCAAACAAGAGGAGATTGGATTTATACCCCATCCTTCACTCGGAGTCTCAGAGTGGCTTACAAACTCCTTTCCTTTCCCCTCCCCACAACAGACACCCTGGGAGGTCGGTGGGGCTGAGAGAGCTCGGACAGAAACTGCTCTTTTTCAAGGACAGCTCTTATCAGAGCTCCAGTAGACCAGAGGTCCCCAAACTTTTTGTTCTAACACAGGATGGTGGGTGCAGTCACAAAATGGCTGCCTCGGGAGGCAGAGCCCGCCACAAAATGGCTGCCGCAGCTTACCTTCAGTCACACAGCGAAGACCCGTGAGCCGTGGTGGCCACTGCTGCCAAAGCGACAGGTTTTTTTTACAAAATCTGCACAGCCAATCAAATCTCCAGAAGCCTTGCAGAGCAAAAGCCACACCCACTTTCTAAAAAACACTTGGTGGGCACCACCACGGACCCCCACAGACACCAGGTTGGGGACCCCCGGCCACAGCCCATGGATGGGTGATTCTCACGATGACTAATGTTGCACTAACGTGAGCAGGCATCCCAAAGCCTTCCTTATTGCTGATTCTTTGTCTTTAATTTGGGGTGGGGGGGGGGGGAACTCCATGGCCAAAAGCTGGTTGGGGGAGGGGAAGAGGCTGAATGTTCATCAGGACACAGTTTGGAATGTGTGTGTGTGGGGGGGAGTCATCGTCTTTGTTTTTGTTGTTCAGTCGCACAGTCGAGTCCGACTCTTCGCGACCCCATGGACCAGATCACGCCAGGCCTTCCGGTCTTCCGCTGTCCTCTGAAGTTGGCTCAACGTCATGTTCGTGGTCTGGGTCCAGCCTACCTGAGGGACCACCTTTCCCCGTATGTTCCCCCAAGAGCACTACGGTCTGGGGCCCAAAATTTACTAACTGTGCCGGGCCCCAGATGCAAAATTGGCCATTACGAGGGCTAGGGCTTTTCCGGTGGCGGCCCCCACCAGGTGGAATGAGCTCCCGGAGGAGATCCGGGCCCTGCGGGACTTGATGCAATTCCGCAGGGCCTGCAAGACGGAGCTCTTCCACCAGGCTTTTGAGTAGGGGCCGCCGACCCCCCCGTTATATTAACATCTTTGGGGGGGGGAAGGCCCCTAGGCAAGAAGGAACATCTGAATATAATATTTAACATCGAAGCCTGAATGCCTACCGGGAATGTATGAATGTGGTTGCCATCTCTCTGAGGTTTAGGAATTGAGGACTCTGAGCACTTTATTGAGCACTTTATTGTATTGAGATAGGTTTTAAATTGTATAATATTGTTTTAAATGTTATCAAATGTATTGGATGTTTTTATTACCGCAAGATTTCTTGCCATGTAAGCCGCCCTGAGCCCTACGGGGGAGGGCGGGGTATAAATTTAATAAATAAATAAATTAATTAATTAATTCGTTGCATCTATGACACTGTCTGACCATCTCATCCTTTGCTGTCCTCGTCTTCTCTGACCTTCAATCTTTCCCAGCACGCAAGGTAGGAGCCTTCCTGAGTCACTGCTCACTTCTTCAGATACGGCTAGAATGTGAGTCCATCTGTCCTATACATTGGAATGTGGAGTGATTCCAGGTGCCGAATGACATTAACAGGCCAATGACAATAACAGGTGAATGACAATAGCAGGCATTCGCTGTGATATGCAGGGGGATAGGAGGTGTGGCGAAATCAGCATTGGTAATGAGACAGGAAACCTAGGTCTCCATTCAGTCCAGGAGGATGCATTGTCTTGAGCTTCATGATCAGTTGCCATTCAGCAGCCTCTCTTTCTAACCTCCCTTTGAAATTCCTTTGGAAGAGAACGGCTACTCTTAGGTCAGCAACTGAATGTCCTGGAAGGTGAAAGTGTCCCCCCCCCCCCACTGTTTTTTTTAATGCTGTGGTTTCTAAAATCAGGAGCTGCGGTGGCTCAAGTGGTTAAGACGCTGAACTGCAGGCTGTGGAAGGTCAGTAGTTCAGCAGTTCGAGACCCGGGTGCCGCATGATGGAGTGAGCTCCCATCTCTAGCTCCTGCTCCTGCCAACCTAGCAGTTCGAAAGCAAGAAATTGCAAGTAGATAAATAGGCACCACTTCGGTGGGAAGGTAACAGCGTTCCGTGCGCCTTGGTGTTTAGTCATGCCGGCCACATGACCACTTAAACGTCTTCGGACAGCGCTGGCTCTTCGGCTTGGAAACGGAGATGAGCACCGCAACCCTAGAGTCGGATTCGACTGGCTTTCGAGCAAGGGGACCTTTACCTTTTACTTTCTAAAATCAGACTCATGTCCATTTCTTCTTTGTCATAGGGACTGGCCCGTTTGCCCAATGTAGAGGGTGGAAGGGCACTGCCGAAACATGACAGCATAAATCACATTAGAGGATGAGCAGGAGTAGGAACCTGAGATGGTACAACAGTGATGGTGTTGCTAGGATCTACAGGAGAGCAAAGTTGGCATCTTGGTTTGTCGCAGGCACTGGGTACCTGGGATTATGGTGTGTTTGTAAGAATGCACCCTGCCATGACTAGTCAACATGCCCTCACTGGCTTGCTGTGCATTGGCTTGCACAACTGCTTTGTCAGTGGAAAAAACCCCCCACAAAACAACACACAGAGGTAGTGAGGAAAATTAATGACTGCAGGCTCTCCATGAACATCTGAGAGCACGGGGAAGGAATAATGGAAAACTCTGCAGAAAGGAAGGGGCAAGGCTTGCCAAAACCCTAGCAGAAATACGAGGTATCTGAAGAAGTGAGCCAGTTTGGTGTAGTGGTTAAGTGTGCGGACTCTAATCTGGGAGAATCGGGTTTGATTCCCCACTTCTCCACTTGCACCTGCTGATGTGACCTTGGGTCAGTCACAAGCTCTGGCACAGCTGTCCTGGAAAAAGAGCAGTTTGTGTCAGAGTTCTCTCAGCCCCACCCACCTCCCAGGGTGTCTGTTGTGGGGAGGGGAAGGGAAAGGAGTTTGTAAGCAGCTCTGAGACTCTGAGTGAAGGGCGGGGTATAAATCCAATCTCCTCTTCTTCTTCTTCTCACAAAAAGATCCTCCTCCCCTGCCACAAATTTTTTGTTAGTCTTTAAGGTGCTCCTGGACTCTTGCTCTTTTCTACTGCTACGGACAGTCTAACACGGCGGCCCATCTTGTTCGACCTAGCATAAACCAGGCAGGCAGTGTTGCATAGTGGTTAGAGCAGAGGTGTCGAACTCCTTTGTTACGGGGGCCTGATCTGGCATAAGGGTCACTCTGTCGGGCCGTGCCATGCATGCCATCAAATGTAATGCTGGGTACCGGAGATATAAACTGCAGCTGGTAAGCTCCAAGTTCACCTGAAATGGTTTCCTGTTTCCTCCCATTGCGCCAATTGCTCACGGGCCGCATAAGAGCTCCAGACGGGCCGGTTCTGGCCCCCGGGGCCTTATGTTTGACACCCCTGGGTTAGGGCGTCAAGCATAGGATCTGAGAGACCCAGGTTCGAATCCCCACTTGTGCCACGGAAACTGGCTGGGTGACGTTGGGCCAGTCACACACGCTCAGTCGAACCAACCTCACAGGGTTATTGTTGGGACAAAATGGAGAAGGAGGCCATAAGCTGGGGAAAAACGGGGGTATAAATGAAGCAGAATCATAGAATGCTAAGAGTTGGAAGGGACCTTGCAGGTCATCCAATCCAACCCCCTGCACTCTGCAGGAGCATACAAACGGGGTAAACAAACAGCCTCATGGTGTCTGTGTGTCTGTGAAGAGTGAGCACTATCAGGAAACCCACATATCTGCAAGAACGCCGCAAAGTTTGGACTGCGTTGGCTCTCCTGTGTCCTCACCACCACTAAGAAGGCTGGAATGTTAATTGATTTTTATAGTCCCTTTTCGCTTCCTGGATGCTCTGCCAGAAAACAGGCCTCAGCCCTCCCACCCACCCTTTCCCAGAAAAACGACACAAATATTGGCCAACAAGTTCCCCAAGGTGTTCTTAAAACAGTTGGAGGCAAGGGCACGAAGGCAACACCTTTAAAGGCGAATCACGCAAAAGCTTCTCCTCCGGTGACAAAGCTGAAGACGGAGGCCCGCCCCGCAGGTACATCAGCTGAGACATTCCAGGCTCGTTTTAACTCTTTCCATCTCGTGCAGGAAGCTGTAGAACTGGGGCAGTGTCAGCTCTAAGAAGAGGGAGAGAAAGAACAAGTGCAGGGCAAATAAACATGGAAGTACGTTTTCATACAATATCAGAAGAGCCCTGCTGGATCAGACCAGGGGTCCATCTAGACCAGCATCCTGTCTCACAGCATGAGGAACTCACTGCTACATGACGGCCACGACAGCCAAATGCAAACTCCATGTGCAGTGGCATCTCTGAAAACAGATGCTGAGGGTCTCTACAATAGTCTTTGCAGCCTGCACACAGACTTCTGGGAAGCGGCTGGCTGACCATTACTGGAAGGATCACCGGACAGAACAGAAGACTGGTCTGAGCCTGTACTTCTGTCGCCCAATGGCTCAATCTGCTTGAAGCCTCAGCTCAAGAGACCAGCTCCCTCATGGGAAGAAGAAGAGGAGATTGGATTTATACCCCACTCCCCTTCACTCAGAGTCTCAGAGCAGCTTACAGTCTCCTTTCCCTTCCTCTCCCCACAACAGACACCCTGTGAGGTCAGTGAGGCTGAGAGAGCTCTTTCGAGGACTGCCCTTGAGAGAACAGCTCTGAGAGAACTTGTGACTGACCCAAGGTCACCCAGCTGGCTGCATGTGGAGGAATAGGGAATCAAACCCGGTTCTCCAGATTAGTCTCCCTGCTCCTAGCCTCTACACCAAACTGGGGAGGCTTCAATAGGGTTACCAGGTCCCCCGCAGCAACTGGTGTGTGTGTGGGGGGGAGATGGCCCAGGCCGGTGATGTGGCAACACAACTTCTGGAGTGAATGGTGCTCTGTGGTTTTACCATGGAGTTTTTGCTCAAACACTTTGTTGGTCTTAAAGATGTGCATGCAAACAAAAGCTTACATGCAGAATTAAACTTTGTTGGTCTTAAAGGTGTGCAAGAACACGAAAACTTACGCCCAGAATTAAAGTTTGTTTGTCCTAAAGGAGTGCACACACACAAAAGCTTATACCCAGAATTAAACTTTGCTGGTCTTGAAGGTGTGCAAGAACACAAAAGCTTACACCCTTAATTAAACTTTGTTGGTCTTAAAGATGTGCATGCACATGAAAACTTATACCCAGAATTAAACTTTGCTGGTCCTAAAGGTGTGCACGCACACAAAAGCTTACACACAGAATTAAACTTTGTTGGACTTAAAGGTGTGCATGCACACAAAAGCTTATACTCCAAATTAAAGTTCATTGGTCTTAAAGGTGTGCACGCACACAAAAGCTTATGTCCAGAATTAAACTGTGTTGGTCTTAAAGGTGTTCATGCACACGAAAGCTTATACAGAATTAAACTTTGCTGGTCTTAAAGGTGCCGCTGGTCTCTGACTTTCTCCTGAAAATGCGGGGTGGTGTCTAATGTTCTACTGGACTTGGATCTAGCTCTTCCATGGCTGCCCTCTGAAACTGGCTGCAGTACAGGAGCAGATGGCTATCATCTATGTCCGTTGCGTCCCAAACACACTCCAGCCGGGTCCGCGCCTAGTCCAGGACTGAAGTGCCGCGGCAGCTGGTCTCAAAAGGCGGCATAAATTTAACAGCGGGTCCCACTTCTAAACTCTTGTTCCGGAAACACTGGCATCAGCAGGCCCAGAGCTGTTTCGTTGCATCTTCTGTGGTCGGGCAAGAATTTGACCCGGGGGCGCCTGTTGTCCTTTTTGATGCAAGGATTCTGAGCAAAGTATTCGGTTTCCTTAAACAAACATGTAGGGCTCAGGCAAGAAAACAGCGAACGCAACACACTAAGGGACACGGAACGAATCCATGGCATTTTCGGAGAGGTTCCCGCTGGGAGACGCCGCATGCAGACAAGCTGAAGGGCCTCGTCTCTTACCTTTGGCCACTCTCAAGATTTCAGCCCTTACAATCCTATTTGCCCAGTAGATGGGAGGAAACATTCAATCTCAGTTTCAACAGTTTGAATGGGGGGGGGGGGGGATATCGCTACTGTATCCTCTGAATTAGAGGGGCCACAATGGCTCAGAGGCTAAGACGCTGAGCTGCAAACCAGAAGGTCTGTAGTTCGGCAGTTCGAGACCCGAGTATGCCACATGACGGAGTGAGCTCCCGTCTCTGGCCCCAGCTCCTGCCGACCTAGCAGTTCGAAAGGAAGAAATTGCAAGTAGATAAATAGGTACAGCTTCGGTGGGAAGGTCACAGCGTTCCGTGCGCCTCGGCGTCTAGTCATGCTGGCCACATGACCACGGAAACGTCTTTGGACAGCGCTGGCTCTTCGGCTTGGAAACGGAGATGAGCACCGCAACCCTAGAGTCGGACTCGACTGGCTTTTGGGCAAGGGAAACCTTTACCTTTATCCTCTGAATCCCAATCTTTTGCGTGTCTCACCTGCTGCAAAACTCCCTGGGAGATTATTATGGCTCACTCACCTAAATACACGGGCTCAGTTTGGTTTCCTTTTTTAACCACCAGTTTCAGCTGGAAAGAAATCAGTTAAAAAAAATTAAGCTACTGTAGAAGACAGTGGCCTACTGAATGTTTTTAACAAAACCCCAAACATTTCACTTCTACAACCTTGAAAGTCAGAATTTTAACGTTATCCATGAGCTTATACACCCTACTATTTGATGTTACCCCCCTACTTCTTCGCCTCTACTTCTTGGTGCTTGGGGGGCAACAGTGGGGGGGCTTCTGGGGTTCTGGTCCCACTGGTGGACCTGGGTTTTGGCCCCTGTGTGACACAGGGTGTTGGACTGGATGGTCCACTGGCCTGATCCAACATGCCTTCTCTCGTGTTCTTAAGTTCTCACTTGCCTTGAAAGCCCCTTGCTGGGGTCATCATCATTTGACTACGGCTTGATGGCTCTTTACACACACACACACACACACACACACACACACACACACACACACACATATTTCCGCTCGTCATAAGAAGGGACAAAGGGCCCCCACTCCAGAGGGCATGGCACCCTCTCTGGCTCACCACCTTATGCTTTCCCCCTTAACTGCCAAAACCAGAGACTTCCGAGATGGCTGATCCTGCACCCACAGCCAACACTGCTTGCACCCAGCAACTGAAGAATCAACATCCGCATCCTGTTCTTGTGCCCACCACCTATCCTCAAGATTCTCGCACTCCGAGAGGCTCACCTGCAAAAAGATGCTTCCCCCCTTTTCCATCTCGCTGCTTCCCGCCGTAACTAACGGAGAGAACGAGAAAAGGCTCTGTGAGGGCCACAGACGAGACTCATCGGAAAGGACAATAACGCTAGGAAAAGTGGAAGGCGGCCGGAAAAGAGGAAGACCCGGCATGGGATGGATTGACTCAATCAAGGAAGCCACGGTCCACAGTTAGCAATGACTGAGAATTAGCTGTTGCAGATTTTCCAGGTTGTCTGGCCGTGGTCTTGGCATTGTAGGACCTGACGTTTCGCCAGCAGCTGCGACTGGCATCCTCAGAGGTATAACACAGAAAGATGGAGGACTCTCTGTGCCAAGGTGAGGAGAAGAAAAAATGGTAGGCAGGTAACTTATATCTACTCAAGAAGGCGGGGTAGGGCTGAGTGAGTCATTATCTTGTAAGAGTTTTCTTCTCACCTTGAAACAGAGGGTACTCCATCTTGTTGTGTTATACCTCTGAGGATGCCGGTCACAGCTGCTGGCGAAACGCCACGTCCCACAATGCCAAGACCACGGCCAGACAGCTCGGGAAATCTACAACAGCTAATGAACTCCGGCCGGGAAAGCCTTCGACAACATATTAGACCTGAGAATGGCTGTTAATGACAGGATGTTTTAGAGGTCATGAATTCCTTGGGTCGCCGTAAGCTGGATGAAACTGCCTTCTGGCAGTGCCAGTACGACCCCCGGATCCATCCAGGGCAGTATTTACTCAGACTGGCAGTGGCTCCCCAGGTCTTTTGCATCACCTCCTACCACATTGTTTTTTTTAACAGGAGATGCCGGGGATCGAACCTGGGACCTTCTGAAAGCCAAGCAGACGCTCTGCCACCGAGCCTCAGCCCCAAGAACACACCCAAAAGGGCTGCATGGCTGGAGCAGCGGAGAGGCCCCACCTCACTGCCCCTTGCTCACTCTTTGCAATCCGCCTGGAGTCCAAGAGAGAAAGGCGATCTATAAGTGATGCAAATAAATAAACAGTAAAATACCTCCGAACTTCCACTCCATGTCTATGAGCTGGTTAACCATCAGGGTGTTCCCCATGGCCAGGCGCAAGAGGGCAGGGGAATGTTCCTTCCACTGGAAAAGGAGATCAGAAAAGCCAAAAATGCAACACGTACTCCTGCAGCCACAAAAACTGTCAAGCACCAATACTGGATGGGGAATACGCTTCTGGGGAGGAGTGTATGCGAAAGAGATCTTGGGGTAAGGGTGGACGGTAAACGGAATATGAGCAGTCAGTGTGATGCGGTGGCAAAAAAGGCCAATTCAGTCTTGGGTTGTATTAAAAGGGCCACAGCATCGAAATCGCAGGAGGTCACGGCCCCTCTGTAGACTGCCTTGGTCAGGCCGCACCTTGAGAGTCCTGTGTGCTGTTCTGGAGGCCTCACTTCCAAAATGGATGTGGGCAAAACTGAGAGGGTGCAGAAGAGAACGACGAGGGTGATCAGGGGTCTGGAGACGGAGCCCTGCGAGGAAAGGCTGAGGGCCCAGGGAATGTTTCGTTTGGAGGAGACTGAGGGGGAACACGATTGCTTTCTTTAGATATTTGAAAGGCTGCCATTTGGAGGAGGGCAAGGAGCGGTTCCAGTTGGCAGCAGAGGAGAGGACCCGAAGCAGCGGGTTTGAATCGCATGCGGAAAGGCAGGGCTATTTTTGGGCAGGAACGCACAAGAACGGAGTTCTGGCTGGCTCCCAAGTTGGCCACGCCCAGCAGGAACTCATTAACATAATAGGCCACACCCAACAGCAGAAACGCATTAGGATTGGCTACATTCGGGGTGTGTGGCCTAACATGCAAAGGAGTTCCTGCTACAAAAAAGGCCCTGGGTTTTGACAACAAACAAGGTAAACAGAATAAGAAGCAAAAGGTGGGTTTGGCTGGATGACTACACTTCTGGTAACATGGGGTGCGGCCTCATATGCTAATGAGCTATGCTCTCGTGGGTGTGGCTGGATAGGCTAATGAGTTTCTGTTGTTGGGTGTGGCCTATTATGCTAATGAGTTCCTGCTGGGCTTTCTCTACAAAAAAGATGGTATTTTAAGTAATAAATAAAAATATTTTATGCACACAAACAAAGCCGAGCGGCAATGAGGAGCAAGGGAGATGCCTTCTCTAGAGAAGACCCTTGGCATGTTGGGTCTGAATCCTAGAATCCCAGAGTCGGAAGGGTCCCTAGAGGCCATCTAGTCGGACCCTGCCTTCTCAATGCAGGATCAGCCTAGAGCATCCCTGACAAGGGTCCGTCCAGGCGCTGCTTGAAGACTGACAGTCAGGGGGAGCTCACCACCTCCCCAGGCAGCTGATTCCACTGTTGCACAACTCTCACTGTCAAAAAGTTGTTCCAAATATCCAGCCCTTAATTTAAGAAGAAGAAGAGGAGATTGGATTTATACCCCACCCTTCACTACCCAAAGGAGTCTCAGAGCGGCTTACAAACTGTGAGGTAGAAGAAGAAGAAGAAGAAGAAGAAGAAGAAGAAGAAGAAGAAGAAGAAGAAGAAGAAGAAGAAGAAGAAGAAGAAGAAGAAGAAGAAGAAGAAGA
>NW_015175978.1:917037-926296 GCF_001447785.1 Gekko japonicus
AGAGCGGCTTACAAACTCCTTTCCCTTCCCCTCCCCACAACAGACACTCTGTGAGGTCGGTGGGGCTGTCAGAGCTCTTGATAGAAACTGCTCTTTTCCAAGGACAGCTCTGACAGAACTATGGCTTGCCCAAGGTCATCCAGCAGGTGCAAGTGGAGGAGTGGGGAATCAAACCCGGTTCTCCCAGATTAGAGTCCGCGCACTTAACCACCACACCAAACATGCGAGTCCTCTCCTCTGCTGCAAGCAGGAACACCTCCCTGCCCTCCTCTAAGGGGACGGCCCTTCAAAGACTTCAAGAGAGCCGTCATGTCCCCCCTCAGCCTCCTCTCCTCCAGACTAAAAATTCCCGAGTCCCTTTCCTCACGGGGCTTCGGGCCTCCAGGCCCCCGATCATCCTCGCCACTCTCCTCAGCGCCTGCTCCGTTCTGTCCACATCCTTTCTGAAGTGAGGCCTCCAGAACTGCACACAAGACTCCAGGACTCTGTGTTCCCTCAAAGCTGAGTGAGTGTGAGCCGGCTCACAATTTCTTAGCCTCTGGCTCACACACATTTTTGTCTCGGCTCAGGAAGGAGGTCTCCAAGGCAAACTGATTTATGCAGCAGCCAAGTCGCCCGCTCACCACTTTCATGCCGGTAGCTCACAAAGTTGAATTTTTGCTCACAGGACTCCACAGCTTAGAGGGAGCATTGCTCCAGGTGCGGCCTGACCAAGACAGCGTGCAGCGGGACTATCACATCTTGCGGTCTGGTCCGGTCACAAGGCAAAGAGGGCCACCCCCCCTTCGCTGAACAGCCAAACCAGAGAAAAGAGCCCTGCCCCCCCCCAGAAGATCCACAAAAATGCAGCAGCGAAAGGAATGTTACTTGTACCTGTTCTTCAAAGTATGCCGCCTTCTCCTCGCTCAGCCCTGCAGGGGAAAGTCGACAGGGTTAGACAGGAGCGCTCGGCAGCCGCTGCCCCCCATCCCCAGGAAAAGCCGCCGGCAGGGAACTTACCCAGAGCGATAAGATCTGCAGCGACCTGCTCTGCCGACAGACTCCTCTTTAGAGCGTCTAGAACAAATACCGTATAAAGCAGAGAAGGGTGGGGGAGAAAACAGCAACCGGCCTGGTCAGACAACATCACTACTGTGCGGGCTGAAGCCAAGAAGATAAGGCGGACTTCTGAGCAGAGGACAAATGTAAAGAAAACAGTTGCGAGAGTCTGACCCACAGATCAAGCAGTCAACAAGACTTGCAAAGAAGATGCTCTCTGTATATATAATCATAGAATGTTAGAGTTGGAAGGGACCTTGAAGGTCATCTAGTCCAACCCCCTGCACTCTGCAGGAGCACAGCCGAAAGATAGCCCTACAACATACCCGAAAGAGGGTCGTCCAGCATCCGCTTGAAAATGTCCAGCGAAGGAACGTCCACCACCTCTCGAGGCAGTCTGTGTTCCACTGCTCAACCACTCTTACAGCTAGGAAGTGTCTCCTGATATTTAGCCGGTATCGACTCCCTTGTAATTTCCACCCACTAGATCTAGTCTTGCAATCCGGAGCAAGAGAGAATAGATCTGCTCCATCTTCTACCTGACAGCCATTCATATACTTGAAGACTGCAGTCATGTCCCCTCTAAGCCTTCTCTTTCCCAGGCTAAACAGACCCAACTCTTTCAGCCTTTCCTCGTAAGACCTGGATTCCAACCCTCTCACCATCCTGGTTGCCCTCTTCTGGACACGCTCGAGCTTGTCAACATCCTTCCCAAAATGTGGTGCCCAAAACTGGACACAGGACTCCAGGTGAGGCCTGACCATCGCAGAATAGAGCGGAACGACCACCTCCCGTGATCTAGACACAATGCTTCTGTGAATGCATCCTAAGATTGCATTCGCTTTCTTCACAGCCACATCGCACTGCAGGCTCATGTTTAGCTTGTGATTAACCAGAACACATTATATTATGGTCAAAAGCACCACAACACAATACAATACACAAATTCCTTCAAATCATAAGAAAAACCTGGTGTAAAAATACATCGTCGTTGTCTCCGGATTATATAACGACGTTTCAAAGTTGGATCTTCCTCAGAAAATACGAGATGTAGTGCAAAAGCTCTCTTGCTCATAAAGCGCTTTACAAAAAGTTGTGAAAGATAATACGTTCAGATAGGACGCTGATCTCGATAGGACGCCTGGGATCCATATTTGAGCTTGAATACTTATTGAGATCAGCGTCCTATCTGAATGTATTACCTTTCATGACTTTATGATTTGAAGGAATTTGTTTACTGTATTGTGTTGTAGTGCTTTTGACCATAATATACAGAAAGCATTTTCTTTGCAAGTCTTGTTGACTGCTTGATCTGTGGGTTAGACGCTCACGACTGTTTTCTTTACATTTGTCCTCTGATTAGGTCGTGATAGTCCATATACTTCTGAGCAAACCATCGACAGCTTCTAAGGTAAGGGCACGGCAGACCATAAAACAGCAGAACGGCTAAGGTCAAAGAGGAAAGGCCGAAGGAGGCGTCGTCCTCTTCACATGTGGTACCCTGCTACAACCCTTCGTCGATGTCTGTTAATTTTCTCATGTTTCGGATTTACTTCTTCCTCAGTCTGCAGTCTGCCCCTAGAAAAATTCCCGGTGCAATCTCCCTTCCACGCGTCTGAACACGGGCGCTTTCCACATACCCCGAATATTGAGCTTTCAGTCCATGTTGCAACTGGGTTTTACGGTGCGAAACAGCAAAATCCACTTGCAAAGGATCGCCAAAGTGGGCCGAAAACCCTGACTCACGAACGCTCATATTGAAATCAGTGCTAGGGGAAATGCTGAAACCATCTCTGAACCGATGTGGAGTCTTGTGAGCAAAAATTCTACTTTGTGAGCCACTGGCATTAAAGTTGTGAGCGAGCCATTTGGCTACTGCATGCATTAGTTTGCTCTGGAGCCCTCCTTCCTGAGCTAAGACAAAAATGTGTGAGCCGGAGGCTAAAAAACTGTGAGCTGGCTCAGACTAACTCAGCTTAGAGGGAACACTGCGTCTGAACCCCCATGTCCTTTGTACTCACTGGTTGGCACCAACAGGAGACTTTTGGCGATGTTCTTCAGCGGTCCCAGGCTGATCTTGTTCAGGGCAGCAAAGTCAGTGAGCTGAGCGAGAAACCTTTCGACCTGCGGGAGGACAACACACAGGAAAACGTGAAGCTGCCTTATACAGAATCAGACCTTTGGTCCATCGAGGTCAGTACCTCAGTTGGTGTAGATTTTTCCGGGCTTTATGGCCGTGGTCTTGGCATTGTAGTACCAGCAGCTGTGACTGGCATCCTCAGAGGTGTAACACAGAAAGATGGAGAAGAAAAATGGTAGGCGGGTAATTTATATCTACTCAGGAAGGTACGGTGGGGCTGAGTCATTATCTTGTAGGAGTTCCCCAGGCTGTGAAACATGATAATGGAGGAGCTTTCCTGAGGAGGTTCTTTTGCATATGGATTGTTTCCTGTTTTACTGTTTTACTTACTTACTAGCTGTTTTGTTCAGACCAACATGGCTGGCCTCTGAAGCTAACTTGGATGGTTTTTAGGTGCAGAATGTGGCATCCTGAGAACACTGTAGCTGCTTTTTTTTAAATCAAGTTTCTCGCCCATATAGAGATAAAGAAAGGTTTAACAGCAAGTGATGGGAAGTAAAAAATACTGGAGGGGTAAGGGAGGAATTCAATCCACTGGTCAAGGGCAGGAATTCTTTTATCGCCTCCGTAACAGGAAAAGAACAAACCATACAAACCCACAACGCTTTTATAATTTACATAATTTGCTCTCTTTTGGCTACGCTCCTGCAGAGTGCAGGGGGTTGGACTAGATGACCTGCAAGGTCCCTTCCAACATTCTATGATTCTATGACTTTCCTATTATTTCCTACCTTTCAAAAGACATTTTAAGAGTTTCAGCACTCTCTCTACCTTCAGGTTCCAAAACAGTGGTTCACTTTTATACTTTTACTATTGTTCTAAAAATTATAAAAGTAATATCCACATTAAAAATAATAATAAAAGCTTCCATCTCTTTCAAGATGGTAAACTTGTGTATAGCACTTCGGGATACTTTTTTAAAATACTTTTAGCCTGAATAATCATGGTAAAAAAAATCCCTTTGTAAAAATACGTCTCAAACAGACTAACCTGTACCCCTGGATTTTATTTCACACCCGGGCCCTCGTAGAATGCTTACCTCTTTAGGCTCTCCCAGAAATTGAAAAATCACTTCGGTTAAGGAAGAAAATTGCTGGGAAGAAATGGGATAACAATGTCAGGAAAACAGTATGGGCCCGGAATCCCCACCCCCGTCCCACTGTGGCCCACCCTAACCCAGCTATTAACCCTAAAACACCCCTAGATTCCCAAACGCTCTTCACAGCTCCACTGGGTGTGGTTGTCCAATGAGACAGGAACATGCCTGTTCTTGAAATCCAAGCTGTAGACTAGCCCTGGGCCGGGCAAGCCCCAAATAAGCCCAGGTAGCTCCAAAACCTCCCCACCGTGAAAGCCACGGAGGGCTGCTACCAAATGCTCCCTCTAAGCCGTGGAGTCTTGTGAGCAGAAATCCTACTTTGTGAGCTACTGGCATTAAAGTTGCGAGCCAGCCATTCGGCTGCCTCATCGATTAGTTCGCTCTGGAGCCCTCCTTCCTGAGTTAAGACACAAATGCGAGGGCCAGAGGCTAAGAAACTGTGAGCTGGCTCACACTGACTCAGCTCAGAGGGAACACTGGCTGCCCCTGGAATAAAGACATCTTAGACAAAATAATACTTCGGAACTCAAGAAAGGCTTTGCTTTCAAATGATGGAGCAGCAAGCCCCGTCTAAGACAAGTTCTTCCCTCTTGTGTAAAACATAAGGGGAAAACACCTCTTCAACACATGATGCATATATGAAGCTGCCTTCTACTGAATCAGAGCCTTGGTCCATTATGGTCAGTATTCTGCTCAGAGACGGCGAGGCAGCTCTCCAGGGTCTCAGGCGGAGCTCTTTCACATCACCTACGGCTTGGTTCTTTTAACCTGGAGATGCCGGGGATTGAACCTGGGACCTTCTGCATTCAAAACCAGAGGCTCTTCTACAAACACAGGAAGCTAGCTTATGCTGAATCAGACGACCTTTGGTCCGTCAAGGTCACTATTGTTACTCAGACTGGCAGCAGCTCTCCAGGGTCTCAGGCGGAGGCCTTTCCCATCACCTTCTGAATGTTTTTAACTAGAGATGCCGGGGACTGAACCTGGGACCTTCTGCACGCCAAGCAGATGCTCTACCACTGAGCCACGGCCCCTCTTTACAGCTCTCCAGGGTCTCGGGCGGAGGTCTTTCCCATCACCTCCTGCCTGGTCCTTTGAACTGAAGATGCTGGGGACTGAACCTGGGACCTTCTGCATGCCAAGCAGAGGCTCTGCCGCTGAACCACAGCCCCTCTTTACAGCTCTCCAGGGTCTCGGGCGGAGGTCTTTCCCATCACCTCCTGCCTGGTCCTTTGAACTGAAGATGCCGGGGACTGAACCTGGGACCTTCTGCATGCCAAGCAGAGGCTCTGCCACTGAGCCACAGCCGCTCCCAGGGTGTGTTCCTTGTGCATAAGCATCTGTGTTATTAGGTGATGGAGACTCTAAAATACCTGCAGCTCAGTTCATCGGGGATGCCTTCTCAATCAAACAGAACAGTTTTAATCAATTCTGATTAAATTAGATAGGCATATGGAGCAGAGGTCCACCAGTGGCTATTAGCCACAAGGTATAGATAGGGGCTCTGGGGCAAGTGATGCTCTGTCTTCTTGGTGCTTGGGGGGGCCAACAGTGGGAGGGCTTCTAATGTCCTGGCCCCACTGCTGGACCTCCTGATGGCACTGGTATTTCTGGCCACTGTGTGACACAGAGTGTTGGACTGGATGGGCCTTTGGCCATCTCTTATGTTCTTATGTTCTTAATCAATTCAAAACACTGAAAATACCGGTACTAGCACTTTATTATATCTACGGCTAAATGGTTTTAAAATTCTCTGTTTAATCTGTTGTTGTTAACCTTTTTTATGAGTATTGTAATCTATTTTATGTGTGTTGTAAAATTTTACGCTGTTTTACGTAAGCCGCCCTGAGCTGGCCTAGCCTGGGAGGGCAGCGTAGAAATTTAATAAAGAAGATAAGAGACTGGATTTACACCCCGCCCTTAGCTACCCAAGGGAGTCTCAGAGCGGCTTACAAACTCCTTCCCCTTCCCCTCCCCACAACAGACACCCTGCGAGGCAGGTGGGGCTGAAAGAGCTCTGACATAAACGGCTCTTTTTCAAGGACAGCTCTTGTCAGAACTATGGCTTGCCCAAGGTCATCCAACAGCTGCAAGTGGAGGAGTGGGGAATCAAACCCGGCTCTCCCAGGTTAGAGTCCGCACACTTAACCACCACACCCAACTGGCTCACCTACACCAAAATCAAATTCAATCAATTGCCTACAGTACACGTTGCAAGCACAGGATGAAGAATCACTGCCTGAGGGTGAGCAACAGAGTAGAATTTTGCTTTTAAAAACCAAGAACTGGTCCAACAGTGTGTGACTGCAATAAAGAAGGCCAATGCTATGCTGGGGATTATTAGGAAGGGTATTGAAAACAGATCAGCCAATATCATAATGCCCCTATATAAATCAATGGTGCGACCTCATTTGGAATACTGTGTGCAGTTCTGGTCACCACACCTTAAAAAGGATATTATAGCTTTGGAAAAAGTGCAGAAAAAGGGCAACTCGAATGATAAAAGGGTTGGAACACGTTCCCTATGAGAAAAGGTTAAAGCGCTTGGGGCTCTTTAGCTTGGAGAAACGACTACTGAGGGGTGACATGACTGAGGTTTATAAGACTATGCACGGGATAGAGCAGGTAGAGAAAGGGGTACTTTTCTCCCTTTCTCACAATACAAGAACTCGTGGGCACTCCATGAAATTGCTGAGCCGTCAAGTTAGAACGGATAAGAGGAAGTCCTTCTTCACCCAAAGAGTGATTCACACTTGGAATTCACTGCCACAGGAAGTGGTGGCGGCTACAAGCATGGACGGCTTCAAAAGGGAATTAGATAGGAATATGGAGCAGAGGTCCATCAGTGGCTATTAGCCACAAGGTATAGATAGGGGCTCTGGGGCAAGTGATGTTCTGTCTTCTTGGTGCTTGGGGGGGCAACAGTGGGAGGGCTTCTAATGTCCTGGCCCCACTGCTGGACCTCCTGAGGGCACCTGGTATTTCTGGCCACTGTGTGACACAGAGTGTTGGACTGGATGGGCCTTTGGCCTGATCCAGCATTGGCGTCTCTTATGTTCTTATGTTCTAACTATTGAAAACAGAAGCAGGGTCCTATATAAGAGCTCTGTCGTTTGCATGCAAAGGGAAATGCCTTGCCCACTGGTTGCCTCGCCTACCCTAAACGTTCCAAGTACGCGCTGGAACATCTTTAAAGCCCATCTTCCCCATCTTGTTTTGGATGCCACTGGGGAATGCCTAGCAACCCCAGTGTTCAGCCTGCTAGTGTCAAAATGACAAAGCCTTGCAGCACCTGAAAGACGAACACGTTTATTGCGGCTTTTAAGAGACAGAACTCCCTTTGCCGGATGGTTGTTTTGAAAGTTCACAACAGAAGGGGCTGGTGGGAGTGTCATGACAAACTTAGGGGGGGTGTTTACATTTAAGGAAAATGTAGTACCCCCACACAACCCTGAAGTGTGCAACTGCTGGGAAATCCTGCAATTTTGGCACATGGTGCCCGGAATTCTGGGGAAACCCTAAACAGCTTGGCTGAGCTTTTGGGGCGAGAACGCGAGGAAAAGTTTAGTTACTTCAGGAACTCCTCCAAAGAACACCGGCTGCTGCCCATGTAGACCGGCAGCAAAAAAAGGATATACTGAAGCACCAGTTGTGAGTCAATAAACTGTTTATTCAGACCTCAGCTGATGCATGAAATCACTGGGTGCCCTTAGAAAAACGGAAATCAGTTCCCTACCTGTGAATGAGTTTGCCACAAGAGGTTGTTATGGGAAATAAGAGAAAACACAGGTGGAACGTCAGCTCAGGAGGGAAGGATATAAAGCTCAGATGATACTGGACACAAAAAGCTGCCTTAAAACATCAGAAGAGCCCTGCTGGATCAGACCAGGGAGGGTCCATCTAGTCCAGCATCTTGTCTCACACAGGGGCCAACCAGTTCCTCTGGAGGGCCAGCAACAAGGGCAGAGAGGCCGAGACCTTCATAAGAACATAAGCAGAATCCTGCTGGATCAAACCAGGGGTCCATCTAGTCCAGCCTCCTGTCCCACTCAGTGGCCAACCAGTTCCTCTGGAGGGCCAACAACAGGGCAGAGAGGCCAAGGCCTTCCCCTGGTAAGAACCTAAGAAGAGCCCAGCTGGATCAGACCAGTGGTCCATCTAGTCCAGCATCTCATCTCACACAGTGGCCAACCAGTTCCTCTGGAGGACCAACAACAAGGCAGAGAAGCTATCACTCCCTCGCCTTCCCCTGGTAAGAACCTAAGAAGAGCCCTGCTGGATCAGACCAGTGGTCCATCTAATCCAGCATCCTGTCTCATACAGTCTCTCAACCGGTTCTTCTGGACCGCCAACAACAAGGCACAGAGGCCGCCCTGAGCCACCACCACCTCTTTTTCAAGAACAGCTCTTAAACTACTGCTTGCCCAAGGTCATCCAGCAGGTGCAAGTGGAGGAGGGGGAATCAAACCCAGTTCTCCCAGGTTAGTGTCTGCACACTTAACCAGGACACCAAACAGAAGAGGAGGGGGAGGAGGAGACTGAATTTTAACCCGCCCTTCACTACCCAAAGGAGTCTCAGAGCGGCTTACAAACCCCTTCCCCTTCCCCTCCCCACAACAGACACCCCTTGTGAGACAGAAGAAGAGGAGATTGGATCTATACCCTGTCCTTCACTACTCAAAGGAGTCTCAGAGCGGTTTACAGGCTCCTTTCCCTTCCCTCCCCACAACAGACAGACACCCTGGGAGGTGGGTGGGGCCGAGAGAGCTCTGGACAGAAACGGCTCTTTTGCAAGAACAGCTCTTGTCAGAACGACGGCTTGCCCCAGGTCATCCAGCAGCTGCAAGTGGAGGAGGAGTGGGGAATCAAACCCCTCCCCGATGCGCCCCCGCCCAGCCCCAAGCTGGAGCTGGCAACCGAGAGGAGAGAAGGAGGAAGAGGAAGGCGCGCCCTGGGCCCGCGGAAGCGTCCCGCTTGCAGGA
>NW_015175978.1:926732-931385 GCF_001447785.1 Gekko japonicus
GGGAGCCGCCGGCACGTCCCCGTCCCCCGCCCGGGCAGCCGCGGCTTGCAGGGGGGGGGGGAGCGAGAGCCCCCGTTGGTTTCCAGCCCCAGAAGAGGGGGGGGGGTCGCCTTTTGCACCGGCGGCAGCAGCAGCAGTCGCCTGACTCGGGGGGCAGCGGGCACACAGGGCCAGGCCTGTCCGGGAGAGGAGTCCTAAGCAAGGCTCCCTCTAAGCTGTGGAGTCTTGTGAGCAAAAATTCTACTTTGTGAGCCACTGGCGTTAAAGATGTGAGCGGGCGATTTGGCTCCTGCATGAATCAGTTTGCTCGGGAGCCCTCCTTCCTGAGCGAAGGCAAAAATGTGTGAGCCGGAGGCTAAGAAACTGTGAGCTAGCTCACGTTAACACAGCTTAGAGGGAACAGTGGTCCTAACCCTACACGCACAGCCACTTTGGGGTCAGGGAGCCATTTTCCTCCAGGCCACTTTGGCCGGGGTGCTCCCCCCCAGTGTTCCCTCTAAGCTGAGTGAGGGTGAGCCAGCTCACAGGTTTTTTAGCCTCCAGTTCATACATTTTTGTTTCCGCTCTGGAAGGGTGGTTCCAGGGCAAGCTGATTTATGCAGTCGAAGGAGAAGAAGAGATTGGATCTGTACCCCGCCTGTCACTACCCAAAGGAGTCTCAGAGGGGTTTACAAACTCCCTTCCCCTCCCCACAACAGACACCCTGGGAGGTAAAAGAAGAAGAAGAGACTGGATTTATACCCCACCCTTCATTACCCAAAGGGGTCTCAGAGCGGCTTACAAACTCCTTCCCCCTCCCCTCCCCACAACAGACACCCTGGGAGGTAGGCGGGGCTGAGAGAGCTCTCTCGAGAATTGCTCCTGAGAGAACAGCTCTGAGAGAACTTGTGACTGACCCAAGGTCACGCCAGCTGGCTGCATGTGGAGGAGTGGGGAATCAAACCCGGTTCTCCCAGATGAGAGTCCGTGCACTTCACCACAACACCAAACTGGCTCTGCCCAAGAAGAAGAGGAGAAGAGATTGGATTTACACCCCGCCCTTCACTACCCGAAGGAGTCTCAGAGCGGTTTACAATCTCCTTTCCCTTCCCCTCCCCACAACAGACCCCCTGGGAGGTGGGTGGGGCTGGGAGAGCTCTGGCAGAAACTGCTCTTTTTTCAAGAACAGCTCTTATCAGAACTATGGCCTGCCCAAGGTCATCCAGCCAGGAGCCAGTGGAGGAGTGGGGGATCAAACCCAGATTAGAGTCCACGCACTTGACCACTACACCAAACAGTAGCCAAATCACTCACCCACAGCCTTAATGCCAGTAGCTCACAAAGTAGGATTTTTGCTCACAAGAGCCCACTGCTTAGAGGGAGCACTGGTCCCCCCCCTCCCCCTCTTCTGGGCATGGACCAGGGGTCACTGGGGTGTGTGTGTGTGTGGGGAGGTAGTTGTGGATTTCCTGCGTTGCGCTTGGGGTCGGGCTAGATGACCCTGGAGGTCCCTTCCAAGTCTATGAGTCGGGCCTGGCGCGCTCCGGCAATCGGGATTGAACCCGAGTGGTTAAACCAGGAGCGCAGGTATCCAGATAGGGTTGCCAGCTCCAGCCTGGGAAATTCCTGGAGGTTTGGGGAGGGAGGGATTCGGGGACTTAATGCCATAGAGCCCACCCTCTGAAGCAACTGTCTCCAAGAAGGGAACTGGTTGCTGGAGCTCTGTTGTCATTCCAGTTCTCGAGCCCCCACCTGGAGGTTCCCAAACAGCAGAGATGCATGGAAAGGAGTAATACAAAAGATCAAATAGTGCATGAATAACAAAAATATATATTCGACAATTGCTGAGTATAATAATCTACTGAACTGCCGACCGGAAGTGCAGGGGGTTGGACTAGATGACCTGCAAGGTCCCTTCCAACTCTAACATTCTATGATTCTAGTTCGGCAGTTCGAGACCCGAGTGCCGCGTGATGGAGTGAGCTCCTGTCTCTGGTCCCAGCTCCTGCCAACCTAGTAGTTCGAAAGCAAGAAATTGCAAGTAGATAAATAGGTACCACTTTGGTGGGAAGGTAACAGCGTTCCGTGCGCCTCGGCGTCTAGTCATGTCGGCCACATGACCACGGAGACGTCTTCGGACAGCGCTGGGTCTTCAGCTTGGAAACGGAGACGAGCACCGCACTCCTATAGTCGGATTCGACTGGCTTTCAAGCAAGGGAAAGCTTTATCTTTTTATATAAATAGAGTAGTTTTTTAAAAATACAGTATAGTAATCAGAAACTCAAAAGTGCATGGTCCAAGTAAAAAAACCAGTCCTATTAATCCACCTTCAGACATAGTCCAAGTCAAATTCCTCAAACAGTGAAAAGTCCAAATATTGATGTTTATAATTCCTCCTCACAAAATCCTTGGCTCGTTCCTTGTGTATCCATTTCACAGCCCTGCTGGGTTCAAGTTGCCGGATTGCCTTGCTTCCTCAGAAGTGGAACACCAAAACCATCCTATCACAAAGAAATGGCAGAGAAACTAGTAAATTTGTTGTTGTTCAGTCGCACAGTCGAGTCCGACTCTTCGTGACCCCATGGCCCAGATCATGCCAGGCCTTCCTGTCTTCCGCCGTCCTCTGAAGTTGGCTCAACTTCATGTTCGTTGCGTCTATGACACTGTCTGACCATCTCATCCTTTGCCGTCCCCGTCTTCTTTGATCTTCCATCTTGCCCAGAATCAGGGTCTTCTTCTCCAGTGAGTGCTCCCTTCTCATTGGGTGGCCAAAGTATTTGAGCTTCATCTTCATTATCTGGCCTTCCAGGGAACAGTCAGGGTTGATTTCTTTTAGGATTGACTGATTTGATCTCCTTGCAGTCCAAGGGACTCTCAAGAGTCTCCTCCAGCACCATAGTACAAAAGAATCTAGTCTTCCGCGCTGGGCCTTCCTTATAGTCCAACTCTCGCAGCCATACATGACTACTGGGAATCTAGTAAATATAAAACAGTAAATACACCAGTTAAAAAAGAGATGCTTACCAGTTCCAGTACTGAATAACACACAGCATTTTTTTCATACTCAGTGTACATGAGACCAATTACTGTGAGGTGTCACATTTGCATGCAAGATGCCAGATACCTAATTATAGGGTTGGTATCCCTAGCTGGTATCCTGCCAACCTAGCAGTTCGAAAGCAAGAAATTGCAAGTGGATAAATAGGTACCGCTTCGGTGGGAAGGCAACAGCGTTCCGTGCGCCTCGGCGTCTAGTCGTGCCGGCCACATGACCAAGGAAATGTCTTCGGACAGCGCTGGCTCTTCGGCTTGGAAACGGGGATGAGCACCACACCCGTAGAGCTGGATTCGACTGGCTTTCGAGCAAGGGGAACCTTTCCCTTTACTATCCCTAGCTGGAGGCAGGGGAGGGCAGGGATTGGGACGGGGCCTCGGAGCATCATGCCATAGAGTCCACCCTCCAAAGCTGCAGTTGTCTCTGGGGGAACTGATCTCTAGCCTGGAGATCATTTATTATGCTGGGAGATCTCCCAGCTCCACCTGGAGGTTGGCAACCCTGTAGAGATGGAAGATTTCAGGGAAAAAACTGAAATTTTCGGAAATGTTGAACAAAAAATGCTACATCGGCACTTCTTTTTTCTTTTCCAGATTGAAAGTCATTCTGTTACTTTAGGAACATAAAATATGACTATGGACATTTTTGATTGGCATGAAATCATCACAACTAGCATATTAAAAATATAGTGTGTCCAATGATTACAAACAGAATACCCACCCACATGCAAAAACAAAACTGAAACCTTTTTCTTTTCTTGTGACAATCACACCTCCTAGAGGAAGAAATGCATCTTGTTCTTGCATTGGAGAGTTCAGTTGGTAACCTAGGACTTGCTTGTCCTCAGTGCACAGAAATTAGATCAATCTGATACCATACATATTTTCTAGAAATGATTTGGAAAATATTTGAACACCTTGTCTTAAAATATTTTATTCATCATGTTAAAATAAAATGTTCCATAATCAATTTTTTTTCTTTTTTCAATTTTTCCAATTTTTCGGTAAAAAACAAAAAAGGCTTCAGGGAAAAAACACGTTTTTTTCCTGGTTTTTTTCCGTTTTTTTCCCAGGCCTTCACATCTCTACAACCCTGTGATCTCTGGATCAGACCAAGAGCCCCTCTTATTCAGCATCTACGAGGCCCACCTGCAAAGAAGGAAAGCCTCAGCCCTCCCTCCAGGTGTGCCCCAGGAGCTGCCAGTCTGAGGTAGACTGCCTCTGAACATGAAGGTTCCCTTTAACTCTCTGGTCTGCTGACGGATCTCTCCTCCATGACTTGGCCTGCGCCAGTTTACTGGATGCAAAGTTGTTTACGAAACGAGATGATATGCATGATCCTTTGGTGTTGATGGCGTTTGAATTGCATCCAGTAAACGGAATAATGGAAAAAGAAATTTCTAGTCTTTGGAGACTTTTGTGGCATAATATATCACGGTTGTTTGTTTCCTTTTCCACTTATCAGAACTATGGCTTGCCCAAGGTCATCCAGCCAGGTGCAAGTGGAGGAGTGGGGAATCAAACCCAGTTCTGCCAGTTTGGTGTCGTGGTTAAGTGGGCGGACTCTGATCTGGGAGAACCGGGTTTGATTCCCCACTCCTCCACTTGCACCTGCTGATG
>NW_015175978.1:931557-946484 GCF_001447785.1 Gekko japonicus
TCTTCTTCTTCTTCTTCTTCTTCTTCTTCTTCTTCTTCTTCTTCTTCTTCTTCTTCTTCTTCTTCTTCTCCTTCTCCTTCTCCTTCTCCTTCTCCCAGATTAGAGTCCACGCACTTAACCACTACACCAAACTGTAATGTTAAATTGTTATTTGTCTATTGGTAACTGGAGTATCCTCAAATACTTTGGCCACCCAATGAGAAGGGAGCACTCCCTGGAGAAGACCCTGATGCTGGGAAAGATTGAAGGTCAAAGAAGACGGGGACGGCAAAGGATGAGATGGTTAGACAGTGTCATAGATGCAACGAACATGAAATTGAGCAAGCTTCAGAGGACAGCGGAAGACAGGAAGGCCTGGCGTGATCTGGTCCATGGGGTCGTGAAGAGTCGGACTCGACTGTGCGACTGAACAACAAAACTGGAGTATTATCGTTAGCACCTTTTAATATTGTGATCGTTATGGTTTTAGTATATTATTTATTGTTGTTTTTATGCTGTCGTAAGCCGCCCTGAGCCGGCCACGGCTTTCGAGCAGGTTGTGCTCCAGAGACAAACAAAAGAGAGAGAAAACCCAGTGACCACATGGATGACAGATGAGCAGGGATCATTTCAGGATCAGAGGATTTGCTACTGGAGTGGGAAGGCGGATTCCACAGTGAGGGTTTCCTACTTCTTCACAAGAGGGCAGGAATTCGAGGTCAGGAAAGGCAACCTGCAGAGGAACCGGTGGGAGTTCATTCCTGTTGGCCGGGATGTAAACACATCTTCTCCACTGACCTGAAAGGCGTTCATTCTTCAAGGAAGGGACTTCAAAAGGAGATTCAAGGGTGAGATTCCTGGACTAGAGCGGGATTTTCTTCCTTTGGAGGCCACAGTTTTATCTCGCCCTACACGTTTGGATGGCTATGGCTGGCCTGATTTCATCCGAGCTCAGAAGCCACGCAGGGTCGGCTCCGAGTAACACCAGACTGCTACACAAAGGCATGCAATGGTGAGCCACCTCTGCACATCTCTGGCCTTGAAAGCCCTATAAGGGTCAGCTATGACTTGACTGCAATTTTTTTTTAAATTATTTATTTCGGTTATTTAGGGACCGCTTTTCTCACTTGGGCTCAAGGGGCATTACCAGCGTCCCGTCTAAGCTGAATGAGTGTGAGCTAGCTCACGGTTTCTTAGCCTCCGGCTCACACATTTTTGTCTTAGCTCAGGAAGGAGGGCTCCAGAGCAAACTGATTTAGCCAAATCGCTCACTCGCCACTTTAATCTGGACCAGGACGTCACCAGCGACACCGTGAGTGACTGAAACCGCTTCCTCGGACTGGCCCACTGCACATCGACTTCCTTGACTACCAGGGAACTTCTGCTAAAGATGAGAGGCCATTAGGTCTCCCTTGTGACCAGTGTTCCCTCTAAGCTGAGTTATTGTGTGCTAGTTCACAGGTTTTTTAGCCTCCAGCTCACCGATTTTTGTTTTAGCTCAGGAAGGAGGGCTCTAGAGCAAACTAATTGATGTGGTAGCTCACTCACAAATTTAATGTCAGTAGCTGCGGTGGCTCAAGTGGTTAAGACGCTGAACTGCAGGCTGTGGAAGGTCGGTATCCGACTCTAGGGTTGCGGTGCTCATCTCCGTTTCAAAGCCAAAGAGCCAGCGCTGTCCGAAGACGTTTCCGTGGTCATGTGGCCGGCATGACTAAACACCAAGGCGCACGGAACGCTGTGACCTTCCCACCGAAGTGGTCCCTATTTATCTACTTGCAATGTCTTGCTTTCGAACTGCTAGGTTGGCAGGAGCTGAGACCAGAGACGGGAGCTCACTCCGTCATGCGGCACACTCGGGTCTCGAACTGCTGAACTACAGACCTTCCACAGCCTGCAGTTCAGCGTCTTAACCACTTGAGCCACCGCAGCTCCTTTTAACATGTGTACACCTTAATAAACATTTGCATTTTTATATTATATAGTGTTAGCATGAGCCTCTTGGTTCACAGATATATCTTGGGTTGCGTTCCCCCACCCTTTTTTCAGTTTTTGTCCCACTGCTGGACTTCCTGATGGCACCTGGTATCTTTGGCCACTTTGGGACACAGAGTGTTGGACTAGATGGGCCATTGGCCTGATCCAACATTGGCTTCTCTTATGTTCTTATAAGAGGGAATTAGATAAACATATAAAGCAGAGGTCCATCAGTGGCTCTTAGCCACCAAGTATAGATAGGAACTCTCAGTCTGGGGCAAGGGATGCTCTGTCATCTTGGTGCGGGGTGTGTGTGTCAACAGTGGGAGGGCTTCTAATGTCCTGGCCCCACTGCTGGACCTCCTGATGACCCCTGGTATCTTTGGCCACTTTGTGACACAGAGTGTTGGACTGGAGGGGCCATTGGCCTGATCCAACACTGGCTTCTCTTATGTTCTTATGTACGCTGGATCCAGCAAGCTTTGGCTCTGTGAATCCAGTTTAGTGAAGATGAACGCTCAGGCAGCTGGAAGAGTTTTCAAGGCGCAGGTCTGGCCCCGCAGGTCCAGTTCTGATCAGAGCCCAAACAAGACAATGAGGCCAGCTAGACAGAGAATCAGCCAGAGAGGTAATGGATCCATCTGGAAGGCCCCCAGCTAAGAGCTGGCTGGGGGCTGGGGGCACAAGGGCCAGGATATCGCCCATTGAGATGCAGAAGTCCAGGTTCCATAATCCCCACACATTCAAATCTCCCCCTGTTGATGGGGAGGTGGCAGGAAATGGCCCCGTTAAAGCCTTTTTGTCCTTCCCCAGACATGAATATCAATGCAGAAGCCACTGGCCCATTAGGGGTAAGGAGAGGGGAAATGAGGAAAGATGCTGCCCCTTTTGCAAGAGGGGAGGGAGGCCGTAAGGCATGGGGAAATCCTTTGGGGTCAGCCAGGGAGAAACAAAGGCAAAGGTTCCCCGATTGTGAGCACAAAACAGGGATTTAAGTGAGGTGTGGGGGAGGGATCTTCGCTAAATGTCCTTGAGTCTGCCCGGAGCCTAAAGCAGCACAAATAAAGGGGGCAGCCATTAGGACAGACTGCCATAAAAAATATCTCTCTGGGGCCAGCTGTTGGGAAATCGGGGGAGAGAGGGAGACAGAGCACAAATCTAACACCGTGTTCCCAGGTCAGGCCCTGGCATCTCCAAGATTTTGAGTTATTTCTAGTTATTAAGATCCCCCACCAGAAACCCACAGGGTTCTTCAGAGTCTGAGGAAGAGAGCTGTGTTTCTTGAAAGCTTGTGCTACAATCAAGTTTGTTCGTCTTCAAAGGTGCTACTGGGCTTTCTACTCTGTTTTGCAGCAACAGACTAACACGGCTAAACTCTGGATCAATGTTCAACGTGAGCAGTGACTCACGAGCAGCGTTCCCTCTAAGCTGAGTGATCGTGAGCTAGCTCACAGTTTTTTAGCCTCCGGCTCACACATTTTCGTCTTCGCTCAGGCAGGATGGCTCCAGAGCAAACTAATTCATGCAGTAGCCAAATTGCTCGCTCCCAACTTTAATGCCAGTAGCTCACAGAGCAGAATTTTTGCTCACAAGACCCCACAGCTTAGAGGGAGCACTGCTCACGAGAGCCAGTTTGGTGTAGTGGTTAAGTGCGTGGACTCTACGGGTTTGAGTCCCCACTCCTCCACTTGCAGCTGCTGGGTGACCTTGGGCAAGCCATAGTTCTGGTCAGAGCTGTTCTTGAAAAAGAGCCGTTTCTGTCAGAGCTCTCTCAGCCCCACCCACCTCGCAGGGTGTCTGTTGTGGGGAGGGGAAGGGAAAGGAGTTTGTAAGCCCCTCTGAGACTCCTTTGGGTAGTGAAGGGCAGGATATAAATCCAACCTCTTCTCCTGTTCTTCTTGGGCAGAGCCAGTTTGGTGTCGTGGTTCAGTGTGTGGACTCTAATCTGGGAGAACCGGGTTTGAGTCCCCACTCCTCCACTTGCACCTGCTGGATGACCTTGGGCAAGCCGTAGTTCTGATAAGAGCTGTTCTAGAAAAAGAGCCATTTCTGTCAGAGCTCTCTCGGCCCCACCCACCTCCCAGGGTGTTTGTCTGTTGTGGGGAGGGGAAGGGAAAGGAGATTGGAAGCCGCTCTGAGACTCCCTTGGGTAGTGAAGGGCGGGGTATAAATCCAATCTCTTCTCTTCTTGTTTTCATTCTTGAAGGTGCTCCTGGCCTCTTGCTTTTTTCTGCTGCTACAGACAGACTAACATGGCGACCCATCTTGATCTCTCTCAGGAGGGTTACCTGTCATGGCAGATGGGAATTGGCCGAATGGAGTGGGCTATCGGTTTGCTCCAGCTAGAGACTCCTAACATTTCCTGTGATATCTGGAAAAGGGTGTGTGTGAAGGGGGTGTTGCTCAGGTCTTGCAAACAGTAATTAACATGTGGGATTCACTGCCCGCGGGAAGTGATGGCGGCTACAAGCATAGACAGCTTCAAGAAGGGATTGGATAAACATATTAGCTACAAGGTCTAGATGGAACACTCTGACTGGTGCAGTGATGCTCTGTGTTCTTGGTGCCTGGGGAGGCAACAGTGGGAGGGCTTCTGGAGCTCTAGCCCCACTGGTGAACCTCCTGATGGCCCCTGGTATTTCTGGCCACTGAGTGACACAGGGTGTTGGACTGGAGGGGCCACTGGCCTGATCCAACATGGCTTCTCTTATGCTCTTATGTCGGGGCAGTGGTGCTCTGTCTTCTTGGTGCTTGGGGGGCCACAGTGGGAGGGCTTCTGAAGTTCTGACCCCACTGGTAGACCTCCTGATGGCACTTGCGTTTTAGCCACTGTATGACACTGTATGACTTTGGCCACCCAATGAGAAGGGAGCACTCACTGGAGAAGAAGACTCTGATGCTGGGAAAGATTGAAGGTCAAAGAAGACGGGGATGGCAAAGGATGAGATGGTTAGACAGTGTCATAGATGCAACAAACATAAAGTTGAGCCAACTTCAGAGGATGGCAGAAGACCGGAAGGCCTGGCATGATCTGGTCCATGGGGTCGCGAAGACTCGCTAAGACTCGACTGTGCGACTGAACAACAATAACAATGACACAGAGTGTTGAACTACATGGGCCACTGGCCTGATCCAACATGGGCTCTCTTATGAGGGCCATGGGGTCTTCTTCATGTTGGGTCTTCCTCTTTTTCTGCTGCCGTTGACTTTTCTGAGCACGAGGGTCTTCTCCAGTGACTCATGTCTTCTCATGGGACCAATGTACAATAGCTTCAGTTTAGTCATTTTAGCTTCCACAAAGGGCAAAGTTTATTTTGGCTTGGCCGTGGTTGAAGCCTTGTGTTAGTGCCATGGGTTTTTGAGGGCAAGAGACAACCAGAGGTGGTTTGCCATTGCTTGTCTCTGTGTAACAACCCTGGTATTCCTTGGTGGTCTCCCATCCAAATACTAGCCAGGGTCGAACCTACTTAGGTTCCAAGAACTGGGTCTCAGGCAGAGGTCTTCCACATCACCTATTGCCTGGTCCTTTTAGCTGGAGATGCCGGGGATTGAACCTGGGACCTCCTGCATGCCAAGCAGAGGCTCTTCCACTGAGCCACAGCCCCTTCCCATAGCTCTCCAGGGTCTCAGGCAGAGGTCTTTCCCATCACCTACTGCCTGGTCCCTGTTAACTGGAGATGCCGGGGATTGAACCTGGGACCTTCTGCATGCCAAGCAGAGGCTCTGTCACTGTCACAGCCCCTCCTTAAAACTCTCTAGGGTCTCAGGTAGAGGTCTTTCCCATCACCTCCTGGCCCGTCCTTTTAACTGGAGATGATGGGGACTGAACCTGGGACCTTCTGCATGCCAAGCAGAGGCTCTGTCACTGTCACAGCCCCTCCTTAAAACTCTCTAGGGTCTCAGGTAGAGGTCTTTCCCATCACCTCCTGGCCGGTCCTTTTAACTGGAGATGCCAAGGATTGAACCTGGGACCTTCTGCATTCCAAGCAGAGGCTCTTCCACTGAGCCACAGCCCCCTCTTTACAGCTCTCCAGGGTCTCAGGCGGAGGTCTTTCCCATCACCTACTGCCTGGTCCTTCTAACTGGAGACGCCAGGGATTGAACCTGGGACCTTCTGCATGCCAAGCAGAGGCTCTGCCACTGCGCCACAGCAGCCCCCTCTACAGAAGTAGAAAACAATGCAGTAAGAAAAGGATAATACATATGATGTAGGCAGGGATACAGCCCACACTCCACAGTCCTGTTCCCTTTATAAAAGTACTTTCCTGACCCCCTTCCATTGTAATACAAGACAGCACAACATGTGTTTACAGTTCTCAACTAAGCCACACAACACGTGTTAACAGCTCCCAGCTAAACTGGCTGATCGAGTCCATCTTTCCACTGCGATTCGATTTGTACATTACTGAGTAGATTTTGGATCCTCGACAGAACTGAGTTCTCCTGTCTTCTGGAGTGGGAACCAGCCAGGTTGTGAGGCTGGACTATGAACCAGGAAATCCCTGGCTGAAATCCTACTTCCCCGGGCAAGCCAACCTCAACATACAATCCACTTGCAATATGTGGTGGTGGACAGTACCCTTGCAATTACAGCTGATTTATGGAGACCTCGTAGGTTTTTCAAGGCAAGAGACATTCAGAGGTGGTTTGCCATTGCCTGCCTCTGCGTACCAACCCTGGGCTTCCTTGGTGGTCTACCATCCAGACACTAACCAGGGCCAACCCTGCTTCGCTTCTGAGATACAACGAGATCGGGCCAGCCTGAGCCATCCAGGTCAGGACAAGAGGCACTCAGAGGTGGTTTGCCATTGCCTGCCTCTGCGTAGCAACCCTGGACTTCCTTGGTGGTCTACCATCCAAACACTAACCAGGGCCAAGCCTGCTTAGCTTCTGAGATCTGACTAAATCAGGATAGACTGGGGCATGCAGATCCGGGCAGAGACAAAGGGAGGTGGTTTTCCATTGCCTGCCTCTGCGTAGAGACCTTCGACTTCCTTGGTGGTCTCCCACCTAAACACCAACCAAAGCCAGAGCCCTGCTTAGCTTCCAAGACCTGCCAAGATCGGTAGGGTTGCCAGCTCCGGGTTGGGAAATACCTGGAGATTTATTTTCTTTTTCTATTATTTTGTTAGACTTATCTATCCCGCCCTCCCGACACTGTAGGCTCAGGGTGGCTGCCGACATATAGGTCTACAATAACGCAGATTTGCAATTAAAACAATCCATAAGTTACAGTTAAGATCTGAAATTAATGTAGGTTTACAAATGAAACACATTATAACAAATCAATAAAACCACCACAGAAAAAAACGACAATGGGCCTTTGGAGGGGAGGAGCCCGGGGAGGGCGGGGTTTGCTGAAGGGAGGGACTTCAGTGGGTAAAATCCAATGGGGTATAATCCACCTCCCAAAGCAGCCATTTTCTCCAGGTGAAGAACTGATTCTGTAGCATGCAGATCTGTCATAGCTGTAGATCTCCAGCCACCACTTTGAGGCTAGAAGCCAAAAATGAGAGATGATAGAACATTTTCTACAGAATTACTACAGTAAACATTTTTGCAACTTATCTTTATTATCTCTTCGTTATTTTTGGTCACGGATGTTGTTTTTGGTATTCCGAAAGCAAGCAAGCACGGTACAAATAAGGCAGACCACAAGTGCTCAAAAAGTCATGCAAAAAGAGTAAATTTATATGACAAGAATAACAGAGGACCACATGTATCAGTAAAACCAAATTACATCATATAATGTACAGGTCCATGAACAGTAAAGGTAAAGGTTCCCCTTGCTCGAAAGCCAGTCGAATCCGACTCTAGGGTTGCGGTGCTCATCTCCGTTTCCAAGCCGAAGAGCCAGCGCTGTCCAAAGACGTTTCCGTGGTCATGTGGCCGGCATGACTAAACACCCAAGGCGCACGGAACGAAGTGGTACCTATTTATCTACTTGCAATTTCTTGCTTTCGAACTGCTAGGTTGGCAGGAGCTGGAACTAGAAACGGGAGCTCACCCCGTCATGCGGCACACTCGGGTCTCGAACTGCTGAAGTACTGACCTTCCACAGCCTGCAGTTCAGCCAAGCATGAGCCATGAACAGTGCAAGTCCATAAATAAGCTTACCAACTATTGGAGAGTTTGTTCTATAGTTGATCGGGTGCCCGGCTTGAATTATTATAATAGGATTGAGTTTTTCCCTGTAATACTGGTCTGAAGGCTTTTATACACTGTGAGTGCCGTGCTAAGGATTTTTCCTCCTACATACACCATTATAAAGTCTTCTGTACATTATGAGTACTTTATGAAGTACTCATTGTGAACGTCTTGAAGAAGAGCTATCGAAACGAAGATCACAATCCAGAGTCTTCGTCCTTCTTTTCTGTGTACTATTTATGGACTTGCACTGTTCAAATACTTGTCGTGGAAGTAGTGACAGACTTCACGTTCCTGGGATCCCAGATCACCGCAGACTGTGACAGCAGCCATGAAATTAAAAGATGCCTGCTCCTTGGGAGGAACCTGATGGCGAACCTAAACAGCATGATAAAAAGTAGAGACATCACCCTGCCAACAAAAGTCCGCATGTCAAAGCAATGGTATTCCCAGTAGTCATGTATGGCTGCAAGAGTTGGACTATAAGGAAGGCCAAGCGCAGAAGAATAGATTCTTTTGAACTATGGTGCTGGAGAAGACTCTTGAGAGTCCCTTGGACTGCAGGAAGATCAAATCAGTCAATCCTAAAAGAAATCAACCCCGAGTGTTCCCTGGAAGGCCAGAGACTGAAGTTGAAGCTCAAATACTTTGGCCACCAAATGAGAAGGGAGCACTCACTGGAGAAGAAGGCCCTGACGCTGGGAAAGATTGAAGGTCAAAGAAGACGGGGACGGCAAAGGATGAGATGGTTAGACAGTGTCATCGATGCAATGAACATGAAATTGAGCAAACTTCAGAGGACGGCGGAAGACAGGAAGGCCTGGCGTGATCTGGTCCATGGGGTCGCAAAGAGTCGGACTCGACTGTGCGACTGAACAACAACAAAACTGTTCATGGACCTGCACATTATATGATGTAATTTGGTTTTACTGATACATGTGGTCCTCTGTTATTCTTGTCATATAATTTTACTCTTTTTGCATGACTTTTTGAGCACTTGTGGTCTGCGTTATTTGTACGGTACTTGCTTGCTTTCTGTATATTGTATACTGTGATATCGCATCTGTTTATGGTTATGTTTTTGGTATTCCTCCACCTGGAGACTGGCAACTCTAGAGATCCAGGTCAGGGCCATGCAGGGGAAGATTATGCTGACCTACCTAACAGTGCGGTCATTGGGTTTGTTGCCATGGTGCATGCGAGTCAGTGATGAACTGGGATGGGGGAGGCCTGACTTCCGTGCCTCTCACACAGCTATGACGTTTGCTGGGTGACCCTGGGTCAGTCACTCGCAGCCTAAACTACCTCACAGGGTTGTCGTGAGGATCAAAGGAGGAAGCAAGGGGCCATGTACGCCATTCGGAGCGGCTCCCTGGAGGAAGGATGATATAAAACAGCACAGGAGAGACAGGAGAGGGCTGTTCAAGCCAAGCCCAGTGTTTGCGCTTCTCAGAAGTAAACGTCTGCTCTGACTGCTGGGAACAGAACGTCGGGCTTTTGATCCAATCCCATAAGGCAGTTTTTCCTCTAAAGAGAGTATTAGCGAAGAAAGCTAATGCAGTCTTAGGATGCGTTAACAGAAGCCTTGTGTCCAGATCACGGGAGGTGGTCGTTCCGCTCTATTCTGCTATGGTCAGGCCCCACCTGGAGTCCTGTGTCCAGTTTTGGGCACCACATTGGAGGAAGGATGTTGACAAGCTGGAGCGTGTCCAGAAGAGGGCAACCAGGATGGTGAGAGGGTTGGAATCCAAGTCTTACGAGGAAAGGCTGAAAGAGTTGGGCATGTTTAGCTTAGAGGGGACAGGATTGCAGTCTTTAAATATTTGAAGGGCTGTCAGGTAGAAGATGGAGCAGATCTATTCTCTCTTGCTCCGGATTGCAAGGCGAGATCGAATGGGTGGAAATTACAAGGGAGTCATTACCGGCTTAATATCAGGAGAAACTTCCTAACTGTAAGAGTGGTTGAGCAGTGGAACAGTCTGCCTCAGGAGGTGGTGGATGCTCCTTCGCTGGACGTTTTCAAACGGAGGCTGGACAACCATCTTTCGGGTATGTTGTAGGTATGTAGGGTTATCTTTCAGTTCTGCTCCTGCAGAGTGCAGGGGGTTGGACTAGATGACCTGCAAGGTTCCTTCCATTTCTAACATTCTATGATTGTATTAAAGAGGCTGTGCTCTTTGCCAGGTGATACTTTTATTTATTTAATTCATTTGTACCCCGCCTTCCTCCCCAATGGGGACCCAAAGCAGCAAATACTGTTCGCTTCTCCACCATTTTATCCTCACGCCAACCCTAAGAGGTAGGTTCGGCTGGGAATATGTGACTGGCTCCAGGTCACCGAGTGAGTTTCTTTGGCATGAGGGGGATTTGGACCTGCGTCTCCCATGTACTAGTCCAACAGTCTTAACCATTACACCACACTGGCTCTTGAGAAAGAGCCTGAAATATCTACACTAACATCCATGTATGGCCAAGGCTGGTCCAAGTCCTTTTGTGGCCCTAAACAAATGTGTCCTACGACTGCAGCACTTCAGCTGCAAATCCCTGGTTGTGTTGCTGAGGATGCCAAAGGACAATGAGCCCTGAACCTCCACGTTCAGAGGCACTAATCCTCTGAATCCCAGTGCCAGGAGGCAAAATCAGGGGAAGGCCTCGGTGTCTATGCCCTGTTTTTGGCCATCCAGAGGAACTGGTTGGCCCTGTGTGAGACAGGAGGCTGGATTAGATGGACCTTCACTGGTCTGATCCAGCAGGGCTCTTCTGATGTTCTCATGAAGACCTCGGCTTCTCTGCCCTGTTGTTGGTCCTCCAGAGGAACTGGCTGGTCACTGTGTGAGACAAGATGCTGGACTAGATAGACCACTGGTCTGATCCAGCAGGGCTCTTCTGATGTTCTTATGAAGACCTTGACCTCTACATCCTGTTGTTGGACCTCCAGAGGAACTGGTTGGCCACTGTTTGAGACAGGATGCTGGACTAGATGGACCACTGACCTGATCCAGCAGGGCTCTTCAGATGGTCTTATAAAGGGAAGGCCTCAGCCTCTATGCCCTGTTGTTGGCCCTCCAGAGGAACTGGTTGGCCACTGTGTAGGACAGGATGCTGGAAAAAAAAGGACAGGATGCTGGACTGGATGGACCCTGGTCTGATCCAGCAGGGCTCTTCTGATGTTCTTATGAAAGGTCTTGGCCTCTATGCCCTGCTGTTGACCCTCCGGAGGAACGGGCTGGCTCCTGTGCGAGACAGGATGCTGGACTAGATGGACCCTCCCTGGTCTGACCCAGCAGGGCTCTTCTGATGTTCTTATGAAAGGTCTTGGCCTCTATGCCCTGTTGTTGGTCCTCGAGAAGAACTGGTTGGCCACTGTGTGAGACAGGATGCTGAACTAGATGGACCACTGGCCTGATCCAGCAGGGCTC
The DNA here is from genome assembly GCF_001447785.1 of Gekko japonicus. NCBI lineage: Eukaryota > Metazoa > Chordata > Lepidosauria > Squamata > Gekkonidae > Gekko > Gekko japonicus. The sequence continues at coordinate 943,077 of NW_015175978.1, forward strand.
TTCTGATGTTCTTACGACAGTCCTGGGACATCACGCCCTGCTTCCCTAGCCCCCTAAGAAATACAACTTATGACACCCTAAGAAACAGAGGAAGAGCTGTGTGGCTCTGTGACGGAGCATCTGCTTGACATGCAGAAAGTCTCAGGTTCAATCCCTGGCCCCCCCAGTTCAAAGGGACCAGGTAGTAGGTGATATGAAGGACCTCCACCGGAGACCCTGAAGAGCGGCTGCCAGTTTGAGTAGACAATACTGATCTTGATGGACCCAGGGTCTAATTCAGGAAAAGGCAGCTTCATGTGCACAACAGGAACTGGTCTCCAAATCACCAGTTTTCTAAAAGGAGTCCAAAGGGGGTCCAGGGAACCACAGTCCACTTAGCCTGTTAGGAGTAAATGAGCAGAAACTGTTATTAAAGACAGAATTGTTGAGCATACAGAGGAACAAACCCTGTCCCATCAGGATCAGCACAGCTTCTCTCAAGGGAAGCCTTGCATAACGGAATGTTTAGAGATGTCTGAAAAGGTTAACAGACGTATGGATAAGGACGATCTGGCAGTCATGATATAGTTAGACTTCCCAAAAGCCTTTGAGAAGGTCCCTCACCACAAACTCAGTAAGCTGAATAGTCAATGCTCCCTCTAAGCTGTGGAGTCGTGAGCAAGAATTCTACTTTGTGAGCTGCTGGCATTGAAGTTGGGAGCGAGTGATTTGGCTCCCGCATCAGTTAGCTTGCTCTGGAGCCCTCCTTCCTGAGCGGCGACAAAACTGTGTGACCCGGAGGCTAAAAAACTGTGAGCTAGCTCACACTCTCTCAGCTTAGAGGGAACACCGTGGCCACAAGATAAAGAGGACTGGACATCTTCTGGATTAAACACTGGTCAAATGACAGGAAGGAGGAAAATTCTGCTTTATGGAAAAGGAAGAAAAAGCTCCCTCTGTCTACTTTCTCCATTCCATTCATAATTTTAGGAACCTCTATCATGTTCCCCCCCCCCCGCCTTAGTTGTCTGTTTTTATTAAATCAAAGAGTCCCAGACTCATAGGAAAGGAGCTCCAACCCCTTAATCATCTTCTGAACTTTCGCCAGATCTGTGATATCTGTACTTTTTAAAAAATAAGCTTTCTTAGGTTATTGCATACATTACATAATATCTTGTAAGGTGATTTGCACATTACATAGTAACTTAAAAGACAGTTTGTGCATTTTTGTTGTTGTTCAGTCGCACAGTCGAGTCCGACTCTTCGTGACCCCATGGACCAGATCACGCCAGGCCTTCCGGTCTTCCGCTGTCCTCTGAAGTTTGCTCAACTTCATGTTCATTGCATCTATGGCACTGTCTAACCAGCTCATCCTTTGCCGTCCCCGTCTGGTTTGGAATCGGACCGAAATCATTCTGTAATTTTTGAGATTGTATCCCAGTACTGACTTTTGCACTCTCTTGTTGACTATAAGGATAATATCTCTCTTGTAATAAAATGATGCAGATTAAAATACATACAGCATACTTTATTGATTGTTCCTATAACCATTGGAGTTTATTAAGCCTTAGAGATGTAACCATCTATGATACGTTTGATTACATGATAGTAGATCCTGTAATGTCATGAACTCTAGTACCGGTACCCAAACCCGTACAAATTTAGAGTAGGTTGGTACATCTGTACTTTTTGAGGTACAACTGACTTGAACGGCACACAGTATTCCAAATGAGGTGGCACCACAGATCTGTACAGGGGCATTACTATCAGTGTTCCCTCTAAACTGAGTTAGGGTGAGCCAGCTCACAGTTTTTTAGCCTTCGGCGCACACATTTTTGTCTCAGCTCAGGAAGGAGGGCTCCAGAGCAAACTAATTGATGCAGCAGCCAAATCGCTCGCTCCCAACTTTAATGCCAGCAGCTCACAATGTAGAATTTTTGCTCACAAGACTCCACAGCTTGGAGGGAGCACTGATTATCATATGCCTCCTTTGTGACAGTTTTGTCGTTTTAACGTCTTTGTATGCCTTTTAGCTTAGTGTTCCCTCTAAGCTGAGTGAGTGTGAGCTAGCTCACAGTTTTTTAGCCTCCAGCTCACAGATTTCTGTCTTTGCTCAGGAAGGGATGGCTCCAGAGCAAACTAATTGATGCAGTAGCCAAATCGCCACTCCCAACTTTAATGCCAGTCGCTCACGAAGTAGTTTTTTTGCTCGCAGGACTCCACAGCTTAGAGGAAGCATTGCTTATAATTGTCTTATTGATGTGTTGTTGTTGTTTTTTTTGCAGGGAGGGGGCTGGTGGTTTTCAAACGGGATTTTATCACGTCTGTTTCAGACGGCTCACTTGCAAGTTTTGCAAACAGAGACAAGAAAGCCCGCAGAAAGGCAGGAGGTGAGTGAACCCCTAAACCAATGGCCGTTTTATCCTCAGTCCCTTTCCTAAGAATCACCAGCAGGCAGCTGGGGACTTTCTTGGCCAACTCAGACTCCATCCCGCGTCTATCTAAAGGGCATTATTCATCCCCCCCCCCAAGCTGTTGAGTCTGGAAGGCAGCTCCGGGACTCCGGCTCTCTTCGATGCTACCCCGTCTGGATCTCTCTCGGCTCTTTCAGGGCAGGGCACCAGCTCCAAAGGTGAGTTTGGGCCTCGGAGGGGGGGGGGGCATAAGAACATCAGAGACGCCAATGTTGGATCAGGCCAAAGGCCCATCCAGTCCAACACTCTTTGTCACACAATGGCCAGAAATACCAGGTGCCATCAGGAGGTCCAGCAGTGGGGCCAGAGGACACTAGAAGCCCTCCCACTGTTCCCCCCCCCCCAAGCACCAAGAATGCAGAGCATCCCTTGCCCCAGCCTGAGAGTTCCTATCTATACCTTGTGGCTAATGGCCACTGATGGACCTCTGCTCCACATGTTTATCCAGTTCCTTCTTATAAGAACATAAGAGGAGCTAATGTTGGATCAGGCCAGTGGCCCATCCAGTCCATCAGTCTGTGTCACACAGTGGCCAGAAATACCAGGTGCCACCAGGAGGTCCAGCAGTCAAGAAACTGGGGGCCCTCCTCCTGCCGCCCCCCCCCCCCCACACCAGGAATACAGAGCATCCCTTGCCCCAGACTGAGAGCTCCTATAAGAACATAAGAGACGCCAATGTTGGATCAGGCCACTGGCCCCTCCAGTCCAACACTCTGTGTCACACAGTGGCCAGAAAGACCAGGTGCCCTCAGGAGGTCCAGCAGTGGGGCGTCGAAGAAGAGATCGCCTCTGGCCCCCCAACCCCCACCCGCGGGCAGGCCGGCCTCTCTTCCTGCTTTTCTCCCCGGGTGGCTCCAGAGACCGCCCCCATGGCTGCTTCCTGCCGCCGCCCCCCCCCCTCACCTGGCTGGCTGGCGTCCCCTCTCTCCCCCTGGGGCGTCGGGGTGGGGGTGGG
>NW_015175978.1:946511-978418 GCF_001447785.1 Gekko japonicus
CGGGACGCGCCTTCACCTGGGGACCCGCCTCCTGCTGCCGGGGACCGGCCCTGGGCGGGGAGAGGAGGGGGCGGTCTCCTCCCCCGGTCCAGCCCCGGAGGAGGGGCCGTCGAGCCGGGCCAGGCAGGCAGGCAGGCAGGAGGAGCGCGGCGCGGGGAGGGTTAAGGCGCCGGAGCGAGGGAGCCGACGTCGGTCGGGGCTTGTCAGTTTCCGATCCGAGACCCGGGAAAAGCAGCAGGAGGCCGGCCTGGCAGGCGCGGGGGCGGACCAGGTGAGCCCGGCGGGCGCGGAGAGGAGCGCCGTCGGTTGCAAGGCGGGATGCTCGCGGGGAGGGCTCTCCGGGGCAGGCATGGCAGCGCCGTCCGAGGAGGACCCCCCACCCCCCCACCCCCCGACGGCTGGGAGGGGAAGGCGATCCGGGGCGCCCGTCTACTCCCGAGGAAGCCCCCTGCAACTCGGCGGCGGGAGGGAGCGCGCGCAAAGCCCCCTGCAACTCGGCGGCGGAAGGGAGCGCGCGCGGCGTCGGGGGATCGAGGGCGCGGACCGGCCGTGGGGCTGGAGGGGGGAAAAGGGAAGATGGGGGGGGGTCTCCTCCGCCTCCCCCCCGTTTCCGATGCGCTCCGTCGACCCCCACGGCCTCCCCCGGGTGGGCCGCCTTTTCGCAGACGGGGAGACTGAGGCCGGGGGAGAAAGAGACTCGCCCAAGGCCGGGCGGTCGGGCGGTGGCAGAGGGCTCCGTCCCGGGAGCGGAGAGAAGGGAACAATAGCCGCAGGGCCGCTTTGAGCCGCCCGTTGCATTGTCTCTCCCCCCCGTCCTCCCGCCCCATTGGCAGCATGGCAGTGCCACCCCAGGAGGCATTTTTGCGCCGGCCTCTCCCCCCCCCACCTCCCCGTCCATTGCTGCTTGCCGGGTGGGAACTGGCTGGCTCCAAACAATGGCAACAGAGATTTGGCCCGGCAGGGGAAGAGAGCCACGTGCTCCCTGCCTCCCTCCCTCCCTCTGGGAAGCCCAGCGAGCCCCAAGCAGGAGGCGGCAGCCAGGGCTCGACCCTCCTGCCTGCATTGGGGGGCGGGCGGGCGAGGGAGGACTTCTCCAAAAACCCCTCGCCTTGCATGGTTCCAGGGGAGAACAACTGCTCTGCTGCAGCGGGAGCGAGAAAAGGGGACCCACACATTTGTCCTGGCGCAAGCTTTCCGGCCTACAGCCCCTTCACGACGCCCCCCCATCCACCGATGCTCCCTCTGAGCTGTGTGGACTCCTGCGAGCAAAAAGTTCTGCTTTGTGAGCAATGTTCCCTCTACGCTGTGGAGTCTTGTGTGCAAAAATTCTACTTTGTGAGCTACTGGCATTAAAGTTGTGAGCGAGCAATCTGTCTACTGCATAAATTAGTTTGCTCTGGAGCCATCCTTCCTGAGCTAAGACAAAAATGTGTGAGCTGGAGGCTAAAAAACTGTGAGCTAGCTCACACTAGCTCAGCTTAGAGGGAACAGTGTTTGTGAGCTAACCTGCATTCAAGTTGTGAGCCAGTCATGGGGCCGCTGCATCAGTTCGTCTGCTCTGGAGCCCTCCCTTCCTGAGCGGAGACGAAAACGTGTGAGCCGGGGGCTAAAAAACGGTGAGCTGGCTCACACCACCTCTGCTTAGAGGGAACGTTGCAACCCAGTCCTCCTAGGAAGCAAAGGGGACTACTGCGCATGGGGGCTGCACCATTGCAGAGGGGCGGGTTTGTACACCTGGGCTTGCAGAGACGGTTTTTACTGACCCCCACACCAGTGTTCCCTCGAAGCTGTGGAGGCTTGTGAGCAAAAATTCTACTTTGTGAGCTACGGGCATTAAAGTTCTGAGCTACTGCATAAGTTAGTTTGCTCTCGCCTCGAGCCATCTTTCCTGAGTGAAGACAAAAATGTGTGAGCCGGAGACTAAAAAACTGAGCCAGCGCACACTAACTCAGCTTAGAGGGAACACTACACCACACCCATTTTTACTAGCCCATCGGTGGCCGCACCACCGCCAGTTAAGTATTTGGAGAAAAAAACCCACACAACTTATTTTGCAGGCAAAAATGTATCCATTTTCGCTAGGGCTGCCAGCCACTGGGTAGGAGCCGGAGATTTGGACTTTCAACTGATCCATCAGCTTACGGAAATCAGTCCCCCTGGAGAAAATGGCCGCTCTGCAGGGTGGACTCTGGCATTATGCCCCGTGGAGGTCTCTTGCCTCTCCAAACCCTGCCTTGAGATCTCCTGGAATTTGCCAACCCACCGTTGGCAACCCTGAGATTGTGGTCCTCCAATCATTTGCTCTCTGAGTAATCCTGCTGACATTGATGGGAAAGCGTAATCCAGCAAGTGGCTCGAGGACTGGTGGGTGCATTCACAGCGATATCCACCTTGCCTAATTCGGTATTCTGAAATGTAGGCTTGTAATGAGGCCTTTTGATTCCAGTCTCACCCTGTTTAGAACAGAACAAAGTTTGCGTCCAGGGGCAACTTTGAGACCAACAGAGCTTTATTCAAGGTATATAAGCTTTCCTGTGCATGCGCGCACACTTCTTCAGATATAATGCATGCACACGGAAGCTTATACCTTGAATAAAGCTCTGTTGGTCTCAAACCTGGCCCTGGATGCAAACTTTGTACTGCTGCTTCCGACCAACATGGCTGCCGACCTGAATCCGTTTTAGAATAGATTCAGGTGGGTAGCCGTCACTGTTCCAGTTTAGAATAGTCATTTTACTCTTTTGGGTGCATTCTCAAGGTTCCCTCTAATGTGGCTCAGTTTCAGAGGGTCTGTGGTGGAACAGCTAAATTCCTGTCCAGTAAGCACCATAGAGAACACCAGGATTGCCCACAAGGTATAGTTAGGGGCTCTGGGGCAAGTGATGCTCTGTCTTCTTGGTGCTTGGGGGGGGGGCTACAGTGGGAGGGCCTCTAGTGTCCTGGCCCCACTAGTGGACCTCCTGATGGCACTGGTATTTCTGGCCACTGTGTGACACAGAGTGTTGGACTGGATGGGCCTTTGGCCTGATCCAACATTGGATCCAATCTGATGCTACAAAACTGTGAGCTAGCTCACACTCACTCAGCTTAGAGGGAACACTGCTCACAAACATCTTTGTCTTGTGTCTATTGATCTTGCTGCTGACCCTTCCTTTTCTTGGTCCACTGTTTTTTTAAAAATTTATGTATTTATTATATTTATAACCCGCCCTCCCCGCAAGCGGGCTCAGGGCGGCTCACATGGCCTGGCACAGTGTGCCAAGGTTCCTACACATCAAACATTTAAAACTTAAAGCACTATTAAAACATTTAAAACATTTAAGCAATCAACAATATTATGTTCTTAAGATTTTCAGCTTTCAATATGAAGGGGGCTTTGACTGTCGAAAGCTTATAGTCTGGAAATCTTGTTGGATTCTTAAGGTTCAAAACTTGTATCTAGTTGTATCTCAACTGCTATTTGCTTGAGGATACTCTAACCTCTGACTAAGATAGCCACACAGGTGCTTTTTGGACCAGAACTGGAAGATGTTCTAATTCAGCAGCTGTGCGTTTGGCACCAGACACATGACTCTCATCTCGAGAGGCCTGACAAACAACGCTCCCTCTAAGCTGTGGAGTCTTGTGAGCAAAATTTCTACTTTGTGAGCTGCTGGCATTAAAGTGGTGAGCGAGGGATTTGGCAACTGCATCAGTTAGTTTCCTCTGGAGCCCTCCTTCCTGAGCTGAGACAGAAATGTGTGAGCCAGAAGCGACAAAACTGTGAGCTAGCTCACACTCACTCAGCTTAGAGGGAACTCTGCTCACAAACATCTTTGTCTTGTGTCTGTTGATCTTGCTGCTGATTCCTTGTCTTGGTCCACTGTTTCTTTTTTTAAATTTATGTATTTATTATATTTATAACCCGCCCTCCCCGCAAGCGGGCTCAGGGCGGCTCACATGGCCTGGCACAGTGTGCCAAGGTTCCTATACATTAAACATTTAAAACTTAAAAACACTATTAAAACATTTAAAACATTTAAGCAATCAACAATATTCAGGCAAAGGTATTGCTATTAACTTATTGGTTATCTTATTGTAATATGGCTCAAGTGGTTAAGACGCTGAACTGCAGGCTGTGGAAGGTCGGTAGTTCAGCAGTTCGAGACCCGAGTGTGCCGCATGACGGAGTGAGCTCCCTTCTCTAGTTCCAGCTCCTGCCAACCTAGCAGTTCGAAAGCAAGAAGTTGCAAGTAGATAAATAGGTACCACTTTGGTGGGAAGGAAACAGCGTTCCGTGCGCCTTGGTGTTTAGGCATGCCGGCCACATGACCACGGAAACGTCTTCGGACAGCGCTGGCTCTTCGGCTTGGAAACGGAGATGAGCACTGCAACCCTAGAGTCGGATTTGACTGGCTTTTGAGCAAGGGAACCTTTACCTTTAATATTGTAACATGTGTACCTCAAACTGTTTGACCTCTGAAGAAGGCTCCCATGAGGGTGGAAATGCGTCAGGTCATGTGTATTGGCCTTTGTGTTCGGGCCACTTGAACTTTTTAACGAGGCTTTCATTCGGCCCTTATTTGTTTTTAACCGTCTTTCTAATAAATACATGCATTTTTGTATATTATAAGTTTCAGCTAGGTTTTTAATATTGGCCCTTGACTAGACTTCTTTCTTTACCCTTGTTCTTGGTTCTAATTTATCCACCTTTTCGTTCACCAACCGCAATTGGCTTCTGGCTTCTGCTCTTAAGATCTTGCGCCTGATTTTATTCACTCAGTCCTTCGTTCATCTGAGCTGAGCTTTTAAAAAGTGTGTTAGATGAATGGATGAGGAGCCTTTGCCAAATAAGGAAAGGCCCCTTAGAATGTGTGGCGCCTGCGTCTCCACGGGGGCCACCATCTTGTTTAGGTGGATGCGAAATAACACAAACAGAAAACAAATGTGAATTAACGGGCGCTTGCTGGAGGCCACTGACGTGCCCGCCTTCTGCATGTGGGCAGAGGGTCTTGGCAATGAGTTTAGGGTTGCCAGGCCAGCCCCCAGGTGGGAACTGGAGATCTCCTGGAATTAAAACTGACCTTCAGACGACAGAGACCGGTGGCCCCGGAGAAAACATCTGTTATGGCAGTTGGACTCTGTAGCCTCATACTCCGCTGAGGCCCCTCCCGAAGCCTGCCCTCCACCCCCCAAATCTCCAGGAATCTCCCAACCCACACTTGGCAACCCTACTTGGCATCTTAATTGTGCAAATAGCCGACTCCATGATAAACTAGATGTCAGCTCTGGGAAGGCACGGGAGATTGGGAGTTTCCCAGGAGCCTTTGCTCTGCCTCAGACATCGCTCCAGTCTGCAGGGCTTGGTCAGGAGGGGTGTCTGAAAGCTCTTTCACATCAGCAGGCCCTAAAAACACAGTTGATTCCTTTGGTAGCTTATGTCAGTGTGGGTGAGCCTGTTATTTGGTGTATGTGCTAATAATGCCTGTTTGGTGTCATGGTTAAGTGCTCCTCCACTCGCACCTGCTGGATGACCTTGGGCAAGCCGTAGTTCTGATAAGAGCTGTTCTAGAAAAAGAGCCGTTTCTGTCCGAGCTCTCTCAGCCCCACCCACCTCACAGGGTGTCTGTTGTTGCGAGGGGAAGGGAAAAGGAGTTTGTAAGCCGCTCTGAGACTCCTTTGGGTAGTGAAGGGCGGGGTATGAATCGAGTCTCCTCCTCCTCCTCCTCCTCCTCCTCCTCCTCCTTCTTCGTGAGTTTCCCTAAAGAACATAAGAGAAGCCAATGTTGGATCAGGCCAGTGGCCCATCCAGTCCAACACTCTGTCACACAGTGGCCAAAAATACCCCTCAAGAATACAGAGCATCACTTGCCCCAGACCGAGTGTTTCTATCTATATAAAAAAGTAAAGGTTCCCCTGCTCGAAAGCCAGTCGAATCCGATTCTAGGATTCTCATCTCCGTTTCAAAGCTGAAGAGCCAGCGCTGTCCGAAGACATTTCCGTGGTCATGTGGCCGGCATGACTGGACACCAAGGCGCACGGAACGCTGTTCCCTTCCCACTGAAGTGGTACCTATTTATCTACTTGCAATTTCTTGCTTTCGAACTGCTAGGTTGGCAGGAGCTGGAACTAGCCCCCGTCATGCGGCACACTCGGGTCTTGAACTGCTGAACTACCGACCTCCCACAGCCTGCAGTTCAGCGTCTTAACCACTTGAGCCACCGCAGCTCCTATCGCTACCTTGTGGCTAATAGTGTCACTTTTCCAGTGCTGTGGTTTTGTGGGTCATGAACAGACTGGGATGAGCTTGGTGCTCGAATGCGTTGATTGACGCCATGTTACGGTTGCCAGATGCATGTTGGGAAACTCCTGGACATTTGGGGATGGAGCCTGGGGAGGACAGGGACCTCCGCAGGATACAACGCCACAGAGTCCAAAGCTTCCATTTTCTGCAGGGGAACTGATTCCTTTGGTAGCTTATGTCGGTGTGGGTGGCCCTGTTATTTGGTGCATGTGCTAATAATGCCTGTGTGAGTTTCCATGCCAGATGCATGTTGGGGAAATCCTGGAGATTTGGGGATGGAGCCTGGGGAGGACAGGGACCTCCGCAGGATACAACGCCACAGAGTCCAAAGCTTCCATTTTCTGCAGGGGAACTGATCTAGAGACGAGCTGTGATTCCGGGGGAACCCCAGGTCCCTCCTGGAGACTGGCATCCCTGCGGCCACGTACAAATGGTGTGGTGTTGCTTGCTGGCAGCCAGTCGTCCAAGGATGTGCATTGGCCTGTGGCGAGCTGTTTCTGTGGCAGATCTTCACAAGCATTGATGCACACTGTCTCCTAGAAAGCCACAGCCAAGAGGGATTGGGGCAGATGCGGTTGAAGTAGTAAGTCACATGGGTCCCTTTGTTGAATATACTCCTCATCCTGTGGAGTTGTGTCCTCGGTGTTGTGATTCAGGCAGGGCACGATGGTACTGTGAGATACAACTTGGTCCTAAATGTGCTAGCTGGAGCAGGAGTCTCCAACATGGTGCCCGCTACCCCACTCCTTCTCTGCTGCATCAAAAGTTTTTTATAAAGTGGGTGGAGCCATGTGGGAATTTTGCCCAGCAGGGTCTCTGATTGGCCATTGGTGCAGCCATGTGGGATTTTTGCCCAACAGGGTCTCTGATTGGCCATTGGAGAACTGCATGCCCGAGCACTGCATAGTATTTAAAAGTTACCCTCGCAGCACAAGTATCTTTAACAAGAAATTTTAGAAGTGTTACTATCAGAGTTATCTGTGGTCTCACTCACAGACATTTGTGGTTGGCTCTGCCAACCGGGTTTCATTCCCCGCTCCTCTGCATGCAGCTGCTGGTGTGACCTTGGGTCAGTCGCAAGTTTTCTCAGAGCTGTTCTCTCAAAAGCTCTCTCAGCCCCACCGACCTCACAGGGTGTCTGTTGTGGGGAGGGGAAGGGGAAGGGGATTGTAAGCCTCTCCGAGACTCCTTCGGGTAGTGGAGGGCGGGGTATAAATCCAATCTCTTCTTCCTCTTCTTGTGTGGCAGCCATTTTGTGCTCACCACTCCGTTGTCAGAGTGGCTGCAGGCTCAAAAAAGGTTGGGGGGGCCCTTCCTCGAGAGCATGACCTGCTTGCGCAATCATCCACTATGGAACCAGTTTGAATGACACCAGCAAAGTTTCAAAGTGTGCCCATCCGTTTAAAGAAAAGACCTGTGTACGTATAACCACAAAAGTCGCTTCTACTGTTTTAAAGGTCGGGCACCCCAGCAAGCGTAGGACAAATCAGACAAAAAGTCGTGTTCTGGTTGTGTCTCTGGGATGCGTGCGAAAGGAGTGTGCACCATTGGTAGATTCCAGCGCCTGGTTCGAGGACCCCCCCTCCCAGCAATTCCTGAGCCAAAGGCAGGAAGGGGAGAGGGGAGTTTTGAAGCTATAAAACAGACGTTTCCGGGCTGTGGGGGCCTTCAGGTAATGACGTTGCTTCAGCAAGAGATGAAGGAGGGAAGCTGGTGTGTGTGTGTGGAAGTCTGGCCACATCCTCTCAGCGAACTGTGGGGTGAAACTATGGCGGGGAAGGTCCAGGCAAAAGCCATGGTGTTGTTCCAGAGGGAAGGCTGTGAAGAGGACTGTTTCTATCACAGAAAGGGGGTTACGGAGCAAAATTGTGATCTGGCACATCAGAGGATCAGGTTAAGTGTCGTTCTGGGCGCAGCCGCTGACCTTGTTTCCAGGGTCAGGGCTCGGGCCTGGAATGTGGATTCCGTGGTACTGAGCATGCAAAGAGTGAAAGATGGACGAGGGATCCGGTGCCTTGGCTGAGCGGTGAACCAAGAGGCCTGCGGTTTAGACTCTCTGCTGGCCATCTCCTCTCAGCCTTGCACACAGTAAGATCCGGAGATAATAATACTGACCGACCTAGCAAGGCTGTTGTAAGGATTACTGACTGGCTGGTGAAAAGAGCAAGAGTCCAGGAGCACCTTAAAGACGAGCAAAATTTGTGGCGGTGGACAAGCTCTCCTGAGTCCGAAGATGTCAGCAGTGACTCGCGAAAGCTCAGCCTCTGCCACAAATCTTGTCAATCCTGAAGGCGATCGGCGAAGTGTTTTGAACGCTCTTAAACATTTCTTAAATGTAAAATTATTAGCTTTGTTTAAGTCCTGTGCCTTTTCCCAGTTTGGTGTAGTGTTTAAGGGCGTGGACTCTAATCTAGGAGAACTGGGCTTGATTCCCCACTTCTCCACATGCAGCTGCTGGGGTGACCCTGGGTCGGTCACAAGATCTTTCAGAGCCGTTTCTGTCAAGAGCTCTCTCAGCCCCGCCTACCTCACAGGGTGTCTGTTGTGCGGAGGGGAAGGGGAAGGAGATTGGAAGCCCCTCTGAGACTCCTTTGGGCAGCGAAGGGTGGGGCATAAGTCCAATCTCCTCGTCCTCCTTCTTTTTCTTCTGGAAGCACAGGGGTAAGACCTCAAATGCAAGCACTCTCTCCTCAGAAATGCACAGCCTCTGAGCTAGTGTGTGCGTGGGGAGTGTCACATATGAACACAAGTTCTTTCGCAGCTGTTCTCTCGGGAGCAGTTCTCGAGAGAGCTCTCTCAGCCTCACCTACCTCCCAGGGTGTCTGTTGTGGGGAGGGGAAGGGAAAGGAGATTGTAAGCAAGCCATTCTGAGACTCTTTGGGTAGTGAAGGGCGGGGTATAAATCCAGTCTCCTCCTCCCCTTGTTAAGTGTTGTTGTAAAGATAGGGAAGGGGAAAGCACGTATGGAGCCCCAAGCGGCTTGTGCAAAGATGAGGATAAAAACGCACTAGTTGGATTGGTTAGCTCAGGAGTTTCACGGTGTGGCGAAGCTTCAGTGCAAGCAATTACAAATTTGACTTATTCCTCTGCTACCAAACTGACTGGGTGGCCTTGGGCGAGCTACTCAATACTTCGTTCCACCCTCCCACCATACGGAAGTTACCTACAGGGTTGTTGAAAGCAGCTCTGGATATCTGAAAGTGTTATATAAATGATAGTCTAGATTGTGCAGATTGTATGACTGCATTTTTAATTTAGAAAAATGCGTTTACCTTATTTGGGGCCTGACTTTCTCCCTGGGACTCAAGGGGGGATTACACAGGGCGAGGCAATGCAGTCAACTGGGTGGGACGTTTGGGAAGCAATGAAACAGGACTAGGATTGTCGATATCAGGAACTAGCCGTCCAGAAACCAGAAAAATGAAGCGAAGCATAGCATGAGTATTAACACCACACCTTAAACGAGGCAGAATTTCACAGGAGAATCCTCCTTCCAGCAAGCCGTACACCTTCCCTATGAAGAAAGGTTAAAGCGCTTGGGGCTCTTTAGCCAGGAGAAACGACGGCTGAGGGGTGACATGATCGAGGTTTACAAGATTATGCGTGGGATTGAGCAGGTTGAGAAAGAAATCCTTTTCTCCCTTTCTCACAAGACAAGAACTCGTGAGCACTCCATGAAATTGCTGAGCAGTCAGGTTAGAACAGATAAAAGGAAGTCTTTCTTCACCCAAAGAGTGATTAACCCATGGAATTCACTGCCACAGGAGGTGGTGGCGGCCAATGCTTCCTCTAAGCTGTGGAGTCCTGTGAGCAAAAATTCTACTTTGTGAGCGACTGGCATTAAAGCTGAGAGCAAGCGATTTGGCTACTGCGTAAATCCGTTTGCTCCAGAGCCATCCTTCCTGAGCTAAGACAAAAATGTGCGAGCCGGAGGCTAAAAAATCCGTGAGCTAGCTCACACTAACTCATCTTAGAGGGAACATTGGGGGCGGCTACAAGCATGGACAGCTTCCAGAGGGAATTGGGTAAACACCTGGAGCAGAAGTCCCATCAGCAGCTATTAGCCACAAGGCATAGATAGGAACTCTCGGTCTGGGGCACGTGATGCACTGTATTCTTGGTGCTTGGGGGGGGGGCAACAGTGGGAGGACTTCTCGTGTCCTGGCCCCACTGCTGGACCTCCTGATGGCACCTGGTATTTTTGGCCACTGTGTGTGACACAGAGTGCTGGACTGGAGGAGCCATTTGCCTGATCCAACATTGGCTTCTCTTATGTTCTTATGTTATGTTCTCAGTATCCCACAGTCCCTAACCGTTTGTCCAAGGGAGCTTTGAAAACCATTTTGTGCAATGAGCAGCCCTCTTTCCTGTTTAGCTACCATGAAGCAGAGCCCCCCCCCCCCAAACCAGGGGGTTATCAGCTCTGACAGGGAGGTCAGGAGGGTAGGAATAACAATGGAGCAAACTTTGGATTTCGGAGGCCTCCTCTTATCTGCGGCTAACTGGAGGCCGGGCCCTAAGGGTGAAATGTGACCAGGGCAGGGAGACCCCGGCTGGTTAGGGTTGCCAAGCCCCAGGTGGCACCTGGAGATATCCCACTGTTATAATCAGTGTCCCCTCTAAGCCGAGTCAGTGTGAGCCAGCTCACAGCTTTTTAGCCTCCAGCTCACAGATTTTTTGTCTTCATTCAGGAAGGAGGACTCCAGAGCAAACTGATTTGTGCAGCAGCCAAATGGCTCGCTCACAACTTTAATGCCAGTAGCTCAAAAAGTAGGATTTTTGCTCACGAGACTCCATAGCTTAGAGGGAGCATTGGTTATAATTGAACTCCAGGTGATCAAGACCAGTTCCCCAGGAGAAATTGGCTGCTTTGGAGGGGGGATACTCTATTTATATTTATTTATTTATTTATTAGATTTTTATCCCGCCCTTCCGGCCTTGTCTGGCTCAGCGCGGCTTACAAACAGAGTCAAATTCCAACAGTACAATCACACAAAATCACATAAATCAATAAATACAATATTAAAACATTCCTCATTGGTGTCGTGGTTAAGTGCGCGACTTTTAATCTGGGAGAGCCGGGTTTGATTCCCCACTCCTCCACTTGTACCTGCTGGATGACCTTGGGCAAGCCGTAGTTTTGTCAGAGCTGTTCTTGTGAAAGAGCAGTTTCTCTCAGAGCTCACTCAGCCCCACCTACCTCACAGGGTGTCTGTTGTGGGGAGGGGGAGGGAAAGGAGATTGTCAGCCGCTCTGAGACTCCTTTGGGTAGTGAAGGGCGGGGTATAAATCCAATCCTCCTTCTTCTTCATTTAATGGTCAGCTCTTCGGCCTTCTTCAACTGTCTTGGGCTATTGGCTCCGGCAGTATTTAGGGGGCCAGCGGGGCCGGGATATCCGGTGTGTATTTAAGGGACCAATGGGTCAGGGTTCTGCCAACATAGATATCAATTGTTGGCGGTAGAGGTATTAGTGGTGGCAGCTCCAAAAGCCTGGTGGAAGAGCTCCGTTTTACAGGCCCTGCGGAGCTGTGAGAGGTCCCGCAGGGCCCTGATCTCTTCCGGGAGCTCATTCCACCAGTAAGGAGCCGCCACCGAAAAAGCCCTGGCCCTGTTCATCACCAGTCCGGCCTCCTTACAGCTCTGGAGAGCCAACCGATTCTGGGTCCCTGATCACTGTTCCCTCTAAGCTGAGTTAGTGTGAGCCAGCTCACAGTTGTTTAGCCTCCGGCTCACAGATTCTCGTCTCAGCTCAGGAAGGGATGGCTCCAGAGCAAACTAATTGATGCAGTAGCCAAATCGCTCGCTCACAACTTTCATGCCAGTCGCTCACAAAGTATATTTTTTGCTCATAAGACTCCACAGCTTAGAGGGAACATTGTCCCTGATTGCAGCGTCCTCTGGGGTATATGTGGGGAAAGGCGGTCCCTCAGGTATGCAGGTCCCTGGCCATAAAGGGCTTTAAAGGTAAGAACCAGCACCGTGAAGTGAACCTGGTATGCTATAACCAGCCAGTGCAACATCTTTCGCACAGGTCGGATGTGCTCTACAGCGGTAGACCCTGCTGACATCCCTCCCTTCCCCAAGCCACGCCCCCACAGTCTCCACCCCCAAAACCCAGGTATTTCCCAACCCAGACCTGCCTCCCCCTCCTCTCCAGTTCCCTCCCGTTTCCCCTCCTCTCTCCTTGTCCGGATAATCCAAATTCTGTAACAAAGCCAGTGTGTAACAAAGCCAGAATCCCAATTCTGTAGCAAAACCAGTCAACCCGTCACACATAACTGGCACTGTTTTTGTGCAATTTTTTTTTAACCCCCCAAGGGGATTTTTTAAATCTGCATTTCTAAAAAAACTACAAAATTACTACATGGCGGGGGAGAGACTACATGGTATAGGAGAAACAAATGAAGGCACTAAAAGCCCAAGTGTTGGAGGTTACAAATTGCTTTAAAAAAGACTTATTACTCTTAACAATTACTCTCAGACATGAGGAGTATCATCAATCATCGCTTCAGTTGTCGCAATCCGCTTATCAGGCTAGACAGATAGTAATTCCATAGCTAATTAACAAGGATATAGACCTTGAGAGAGTTCGGCATCTCCCTATACGCTTTCCCTCCCCCCAAAAAAAGATATAACATTGTGCCATATAATGTTGTGGAGCCAAGGTTCCCTCAGTCTATACCAGTGATGGCGAACCTTTTAGAGACCTGAGTGCCCAAACTGCGACCCAAAACCCACTTATTTATTGCAAAGTGCCAACATGGCAATTTAACCTGAATACTGAGGTTTTACTTTCGAAAAAACAAGTCATACATTAACTTAAGATGATCCAAACGAAGTAAGGAAAGCAATCCCAAATGCTTTCATTTACTTAAAATTATTTGGCAGAGAATTCGACACTTTAATGATGGTCTGGGCCTGGCTGGGGCGATGGCACGTGTGCCCACAGAGAGGGCTCTGAGTGCCACCTCTGGCACCCGTGCCGTAGGTTCGCCACCACTGGTCTATACAATCACACAGATTTATCCTCTTCCTTCTCTGTTAGATCTTCTTTCACTATCATCTTCAATATAACAGGCTCTGTCCAATTAATACCGCTTTCTTCAGGATTTTCATTCGCTTTCTTGCTTCTCTTAGATCCTTTTGTTGCTTCCAGCACGCGCTGGTTGTAGAATCCGACCGTTCACTTTGTAGGCAGATTGTATGAAGTAAGGGCGGCCAAACCCTTTGCTCTGAAATCGCTTTTCAGTCTGCCTGCAACCATCCAAGATCAGCTAAACTTTAGAGTCTCCATACAGTCTTGATTTCCCCTGCGATCAAAGATTCGCTACTTCTTAGTATAGACACTGTCCCTTTAAAAATACAGCCACATTTTGTGCAATTTTTAATGAGGTTGCAGATGCCGTGTTTTCCTAGCCCAGAGTGTGGTTCTTCGGTGGGGTAAAAAAATTCTGCCCCGGGGCCTCGGAGCTGGTGATGGATAAGGTGTGGCTGCCTGTGTGGGAACGCCTTCCCCAGTTTGCAAGAATCCAGATCCGCTCAGAACAATGCCGGTGTGTGTGTGTGTGTATGCATTTGTGTGAGTGTGTGTGTGTGATTTTGCCCCCCCCCCCCAGTCTTCTCCCTGACTCAGCTAGCAATTTGAAACCAAATGGCAGAGGAGGGAACCGTAATGGGAGAGACCTGGAGGACTGAGACAGACCCAGCGTTCCAAGGTCAGCGTTGGGGGTTGGGTGGGAGGATAAGGAACTGGGACAGAGGAATGGGCTGCTGGGTTAGAGGCAGGCTCCCCCGTGCCCCCCCATCACCCTTATCTCTGGAGAACAACAGTTTCCTTCTTTCATGGTGGGGTGGACTTGGTGGACGGGAGGAAATAGTTCGGTTCCAGAGAGTGGGGGGCTGAAAGGAGCAAGGAGAACACGTGGGCTGGTTTCTTCTCTGGGGGGCCCCTGTTCCCCTTGGATTCCTTTGCAAATGCAACCCCTGTTCAAAACGCTCATGCAAGCTGCATGTCCGTAGGTACACCAGTTTGTAAGAAGAGAAGAAGAAGAAGAGATTGGATTCATACCCTGCCCTTCACTACCCAAAGGAGTCTCAGAGCGGCTTACAAACTCCTTTCCCTTCCCCTCCCCACAACAGGCACCCTGTGAGGTAGTCGGGGCTGAGAGAGCTCTCTTGAGAACTACCCTTGAGAGAACAGCTCTGAGAGAACTTGTGACTGAGTCAAGGTCATCCAGCAGGTACAAGTGGAGGAGTGGGGAATCAAACCCGGTTCTCCCAGATTAGAGTCCGCGCACTTAACCACCACACCAAACTGGATTGGATTTATACCCCGCCCTTCACTCAGAGTCTCAGAGCGGCTTCCAATCTCCTTTCCCCTCCCCACAACAGACACCCTGTGAGGCAGGTGGGGCTGAGAGAGCTCTTGACAGAAACTGCTCTTTTTCAAGGACAGCTCTTATCAGAACTACGGCTTGCCCAAGGTCATCCAGCCAGGTGCAAGTGGAGGAGTGGGGAATCAAACCCGGTTCTTCCAGATTAAAGTCCGCGCACTTAACCACGACACCAGACTGGCTCATCAATGTGTGTTCATTTATAAATGGAATCTGGGACTGGTACCTGGATAAATGTGGGGTTTCAACCCCACCTTCACCTGTGTACGCACAGAACATGACGCGAGCATTATTTAATGTTTGGTGTAGTGGTTAGTTTGGGGTAATGGTTAGGAGCACGGATTCTAATCCGGGAGAACCGGGTTTGATTCCCCACTCCTCCTCCACATGCAGCTGCTGGTGTGACCTTGGGTCAGTCACAAGTTCTCTCAGAGGTGTTCTCTCAAGGGCAGTCCTCGAAAAAGCTCTCTCAGTTCCACCTACCTCCCAGGCAGTGTTCCCTCTAAGCTGAGTGAGTGTGAGCTAGCTCACAGTTTTTTAGCCTCTAGCTCACACATTTTTGTCTTAGCTCAGGAAGAAGGGCTCCAGAGCGGACTAATTTATGCAGCAGCCAAATCCCTCACTCACAACTTTAATGCCAGTTGCTCACAAAGTAGACTTTTTGCTCACAGGACTACGTAGCTTAGAGGGAGCATTGGTTGCAAGTACTACTTGTGCCGCTGTTAACGTATATTGGAGTAGTTGATGTATTGCTCTTTCAGCATTCATGGGTAAAATTCCCAGTAGCATAGTCTCTGGTAAGATGGCAAAATATGTTTTAGGTATGTAGGTATGTAGGGCTTTCTTTTGGCTATGCTCCTGCAGAGTGCAGGGGTTGGACTAGATGACCTGGAAGGTCCCTTCCAACTCTAACATTCTATGATGCTATGAAATTTTATATATAAGATTTTCTGAATTTCAGCATGTAAGGGGAACTTTGATTCTTGAAGACTTACACCCCCCCCCCAAATCTTGTGGGTCTCTAAGGTGATGATGGCCTGTTGTGGACCCTACTGAAACTATCTTCATACAATAGTAATAACAGGGCTATTTTGGGGCCGGAACGCACAGGAACGGAGTTCCGGCTGGCTCCCAAGTTGGCCGCACCCAGCAGGAACTCATTAGCATAATAGGCCACACCCAACAGCAGAAACTCATTAGGATTGGCTACATTAGGGGTGTGTGGCCTAACATGCAAAGGAGTTCCTGCTCCAAAAAAAGGCCCTGGGTTTTGACAACAAAGAAGGTAAACGGAATAAGAAGCAAAAGGTGGGTGTGGCTGGATGAGCACCCTTCTGGTAACATGGGGGTGTGGCCTAATATGCTAATGAGCTGTGCTGTCATGGGTGTGGCCTAATAGGCTAATGAGTTCCTGCTGGGCTTTTTCTACCAAAAAAGCCCTGGTAATAACTGGAGCAAGATGACGTGTCCTTTAAAAAAACCCATTATTTAAAGCAAGTTGTTCAGGTCAGGATTGAGAGTGCCGTGGAAGTTAGTGTCCGGCAGGGGAAATAGTGAGATCAAGAAGGGGTTGGACTTTGTACCCATCTTCAACCTTACCAGGCCCGTGATCCATGGCATCACGTGGTCCTCATGTGGCAGGAAGAGGGGAAACCAGAATGGGGACCTCACTGGTGTCAAGGCTGGGATGCGGGTTGCCAGGACTGGGTTGGGCAGTACCCGGAGGTTTGGGGGGTGGAAACCAGGAAGGGGGGAGTTTGGGGAGGGGGGACCTCAGTCGGGTATCATGCCATGGAGTCCACCCTCCAAAGGAGCCATTTTCTCCAGGGGAATTGATATCTGTCATCTGGGGATCTGGTATAATTCCAGGAGATCTCCAGGCCGCATCTGGAGGTTGGATACCCCTGGTGGACTCTATAGCATTATACCCAACTTAGCTCCCTCCTCAGACCCCGCCCACCCAAAATACTCGAACTCGTGGGCATCCAATGAAGCTGATGGGCAGTAGGCTCGGGACGGTCAGAAGGAAATACTGCTTAACACAGAGAAGGGTGACAATGTGGAATTCGCTGCCAGAGGTTGGAGGGATGGCCACAGGAATAAACGCCTTTAAAAGGGGATTAGATAGATTCGTGGAGGAGAAGTCCGTCAGGGCTATTTGCTGTTGTGACCGAGGGGAACCTCCACATTCAGAGGCACTAAAATTTTAACTATGTGTGAAATAGGCAGGAGATCCCGAAGGATTGTTTGGCTGCCTGAAGCTGTATCTCTTTTTTGGCACCACTGGGTGGTGAGCTATGCTTACTTTGAGAGTGCTGTGACTTGCCCAAGGTCACCCAGCGGGCTTCAAGCGGGGAAGTGGGAAATTGAACCCGGTTCTCTGGATTAGAGTCTGCTACTCTTAGCCACTACGCCAAGATGGCTTTCAGAGGCACTAATCCTCTGAATCCCAGAGCCAGGAGGCAACATCATGGAAAGGTCTCAGCGTCTATGTCCTGCTGTTGGCCCTCCAGAGGAACCACTGTGTGAGACATGAGGCTGGACTAGATGGACCCCTGGCCTGATCCAGCTGGGTTATTCTTACATTCTTATATGAAAGTCTTGGCCTCTATGCCCCATTGTTGGGACCTCCAGAGGAACTGGTTGGCCACTGTGTGAGGCAGGATCCTGGACTAGATAGACCCCTAGTCTGATCCAGCAGGGCTCTTCTGATGTTCTTATGAAGGCCTCGGCCTCTCTGCCCTGTTGTTGGCCCTCCAGAGGAACTGGTTGGTCACTTTGAGTCAGGATGCTGGACTAGAGGGACCCTCACTGGTCTGATCCAGCAGGGCTCCTCTGATGTTCTTATCAGGGGAAGGCCTTGACCTCTCTGCCCTTTTGTTGAGCCTCCAGAGGAACTGGTTGGCCACTGTGTGAGACGGGATGCTGGACTGGATGGATCTTCACTGGTCTGATCCAGCAGGGCTCTTAAGGGTTCTTATCCATGCTCCACGCCCCAAATCTCCAGGAACTTGGCAACCTCAGCTGTGGATTGTATCAAATGCACCGTGAAAAGCATCAGTGTTTGTGAAGAAGGCAGCATCTTAGCCAATCTGTGCAGCACAAGTTCCTCAATATTTTCCACGCCTTCTATCTCTGAGAGGGTTTTGCGTTGGAAAGTTCTCTGTTCTCTCAACTTGCCTGTGGTCACATTAGCTGCAAGTCCTACAATCCCATCCCCCTATTCCACCCAACTTGTGTGTGTGTGTGTGTGTGTGTGTGTGGTGGTGGGGGGCTATTTCCCTCTGGCTGCAAAAAGGGAGGCCCCATCAGAGAAAACAGCCAGTCTCCGGCTGGACTGGGAGGTGCGCCCCCCCCGGCCTTGAGTCTGGTCTTTGAAGTCTGGGGAATGAATGAAGAGTATCTGTGCTTGCTTACAAATGTTTTATCAAGGTGGATTCGGGCTCTCCTTCCTGCCCTAGAACCGATGGCATTTGCAGCCCCCTAATGGGGGGCAGTCTATGTGCAGTGGCCCCCAAACGTTGCCATTCCAAGGCGGGCTGGTGGGTGCAAACACAAAATTTTGGGGACTCTTCACTAGGGATGTGCATTCGGTTAATCTGTACCGAATGTACCCCCCCAAATGGCCCATTTGGACCCCTTTCGGGCTGCTGCAGGCCAATTCAGATTCTTCGGACAGCGCTGGCTCTTCGGCTTTGAAACGGAGATGAGCACCGCAACCCTAGAGTCGGACTCGACTGGCTTTCGAGCAAGGGAACTTTTACCTTTAACGATCAGAGCCCACTTCAGTTGCCAGCAGCCATTCACAGTTCTGGAACCCTAGGAGTCAGAAAGGGCCTTGGAGGTCATCCAGTCTAACCCCACCCCCCTGTGCAAGAAAGCCAGAGCGAGGGCATCCCTCACAGATGGGTTTAGGGTTGCCAACTCTGGGCTGGGAAATACCTGAAGATTTTGGGGGTGGAGTCTGGAGAGGGCGGTGTTTAGGGAGGGGAGGGGCCTCGTGCTATAAAGTCCACCCTCCAAAGCAGCCATTTTCTCCAGGGGAAATGATCTCTGTCATCTGTAGGTCAGGTGTAATATTGGGACATCTCCAGGCCCCACCTGGGGGCTGGCAACCCGAGCCTCTGCTTAAGGACCTGCAAGGGAGAGACCTCTCAGCCCCGTACGTTATTGGTTCCAGTGTTGAACTGATCTTGCCATTGGGAAGTTATTCCAGTTGGTCAACCAAGATCTACCCTCCTGTAACTTAAGACCATTGGAGCTTTACCAGAGCCAGTTTGGTGCAGTGGCTAAGTCTGCGGACTCTAATCTGGGAGAACCGAGTTTGATTCCCCCACTCCTCCACTCACAGTTGCTGGATGACCTTGGACAAGCCATAGTTCTGTCAGAGCTGTCCTCGAAACTCCCTCAGCCCCACCTACCTCCCAGGGTGTCTGTTGTGGGGAGGGGAAGGGAACGGCTCTGAGACTCCGAGTGAAGGGCGGGGTACAAATCCAATCTCATCTTCTCTTCTTTTCCAATCAGGTATTTGATCAGGAGGGCTATGCCTACCCCACCCTGCTCTTCTGCAGTTCCTCCAGCCTTTCCCAGACCCCCCCCATCATCTTGAATCTCCCCCCCAAAACCCCCCCCAAAAAGTGTCCAGTGCAACGCTCCCTCTAAGCTATGGAGTCCTGTGAGCAAAAATTCTACTTTGTGAGCTCCTGGCATTAAAGTTGTGAGCAGGTGATTTGGCTACTGCATAGATTAGTTTGCTCTGGAGCCTTCCTTCCTGAGCGGAGACAAAAATGTGTGAGCCGGAGGCTAAAAGACTGTGAGCTAGCTCACACTCACTCAGCTTAGAGGGAACACTGGTCCAGTGTGTCTTCATCTTTCTTAAAGTGAACACAGACTTGGATACAGGACTTCAGAAGAAGTCTGAATTGCGCCAAGTAGATCCCTCTTGAAGCCGTCCATGCTTGTAGCTGCTGCCACCTCCTGTGGCAGTGAGTTCCATGTGTTAATCACTCTTTGGGTGAAGAAGTACTTCCTTTTATCTGTTCCAACCCGACTGCTCAGCAAGTTGGAACAGATAAAAGTCCTTCTTCACTCAAAGAGTGATTAACACATGGAACTCACTGCCACAGGAGGTGGCAGCGGCTACAAGCATGGATGGCTTCAAGAGGGAATTAGATAAGCATATGGAGCAGAGGTCCATCAGTGGCTATGAGCCACAAGGTATAGATAGGAACTCTCAGTCTGGAGCAAGTGATGCTCTGCATTCTTGGTGCTTGGGGGGGGGCAACAGTGGGAGGGCTCCTAGTGTCCTGGCCCCACTGGTGGACCTCCTGAGGGCACCTGGTGTTTCTGGCCACTGTGTGTGACACAGAGTGTTGGACTGGATGGGCCTTTGGCCTGATCCAGCATTGGCTTCTCTTATGTTCTTATATGGAGCATTGGTCAATCAGTGGCTATTAGTCACAAGGCATAGACAGGAACTCTCAGTCTGGGGCAAGGGATACTCTGTATTCTTGGTGCTTGGGGGGGCAACAGTGGGAGGGCTTCTGGTGTCCTGGCCCCACTGCTGGACCTCCTGATGGCACCTGGTATTTCTGGCCACTGTGTGACACAGAGTGTTAGAGTGGATGGGCCTTTGGCCTGATCCAACATTGGCTTCACTTATGTTCTTATAAGAGGGAATTAGATAAGCATACGGAGCAGAGGTCCATCAGTGGCTATTAGCCACAAGGTATAGATAGAAACTCTCATTCTGGGGCAAGGGATGCTCCGTCTTCTTGGTGCTTGGGGGTGGGGGGAACAGTGGGAGAGTTTCTAGTGTCCAGGCCCTACTGCTGGACCTCCTGATGGCACCTGGTGTTTTTGGCCACTGTGTGACACAGAGTGTTGGACTGGATGGGCCACTGGCCTGATCCAGCATTGGCTTCTCTTATGTTCTTATGTTAATCGCATTAGCCCTTTTAGCAGCTGCTTCACATCCTGAGATCCTTATTTTAATTTTTAAAATACTTTGATTTCAGGCCAGCAGCGGTCGTCTCCCAAGGGCTGGCCTTGGGCGTGTTGTATGGGGTGGGTGGGGCCTGTGGCACCCTCCTCCTTCTGGGCCCGTGCCCCCCGGATCGGTCCCTTCCCCCGTTCTTTCCTCAGAGCCTCTGCGCTAACCCAGTTAAATGAATCCAGCCATCCTTGCCGAGTTGCAAACAATCGTTTTCTGCATTGCTGGCAAGGACAGCAGCCGGACAGACAGAACCAGGGGAAACGGCAAGAACACAAGTACGGGATTGACTTCCCAAAGGAGTGGCAGCGGTCGATGAGGGGCAGGCACCCAAAATGTCGCTTTCCCTCCCGAGCGGTCTGCCTCCAGCGGGCATTTTTGCAGGGATCTGTTGATCTCAAAGGACTGGCTAAAGAGGCAAGGAGTGGGCATGTGTGTCTCGCTTTGCTGAACGAATGGCCTGATCTCTCCCCCACACCCCAAACATGACGATAGTTATGGGAACAGGAACCCCCCCCCCCCGAGCTGCTTTGGCCGCTCCCAAACGCAGGTGGCTCATTGTCCCCCCCCCTCGTGCAACGCCATTTGTCCATTCCCCACCTTGCTTTCTTTCCTCCAGCGTGATTCACTCAGAGAACTCCAAAGCCTGCCCTCCACACACCTCCTAGTTTGGCCCTGCACCTGTTCTCTTTTCCCTCTTGGACGGTGAGGGCCGAGGAGGAGTCGGAGGGAAGTGAACAGTGACTAATATAAGGGCAGATTCCGGTGGGGTAGCCGTGTTGGTTTGAAGCAACAGAACAAAGAAGAAGAAGAGATTGGACTTATACCCCACCCTTCACTATCCAAAGGAGTCTCAGAGCGGCTTACAATCTCCTTTCCCTTCCCCTCCCCACCGCAGACACCCTGTGAGGTCGGTGGGGCTGAGAGAGCTCTTTCGAGGACTGCTCTTTCCAGATCAGCTCTGAGAGAACTTGTGACTGACCCAAGGTCACACCAGCAGCTGCATGTGGGGGGAGGAGTGGGGAATTGGGCCTGGAGAGGGTGGAGTTTTAGGAGAGAGGGAGATGATGCTATAGAGTCCACTCCAGGGGAACTGACCTCTGTAGTTTGGAGCCCAGTTATTCCAGAGAACTCCAGTCCCCACTAGGAGTTCCACAACTGCACTAAGCTACCTCAAAGGGTCATTTTGAGGGTAAAACGGAGGTAGGGGGAAACTGTGGCGTCTGCCCTGAGCATCTTGTGGAGTGGGTGGGTGGTTTCGCTTTTCAGTTTGCCTGGGCTTAAGTACTTCCAAAGGAATGACACGCCGGATCAGGCCGAGGCCTGCCGAAATTTCATTTTCTTTTCCCACAAGTGGAAGAGAAGAATTTGGATTGATACCCCACCCTTCACTACACAAAGGAGTCTCAGAGCGGCTGACAAACTCTTTTCCCTTCCCCTCCCCACAACAGACACCCTGTGAGGTAGGTGGGGCTGAGAGAGCTCTTTCGAGGACTGCCCTTTCCAGATCAGCTCTGAGAGAACTTGTGACTGACCCAAGGTCACACCAGCAGCTGCATGTGGGGGGGGAATCGGGCCTGGAGAGGGTGGAGTTTTAGGAGAGAGGGAGATGATGCTATAGAGTCCACTCCAGGGGAACTGACCTCTGTAGGAAGAGAAGAATTTGGATTGATACCCCACCCTTCACTACACAAAGGAGTCTCAGAGCGGCTGACAAACTCCTTTCCCTCCCCCTCCCCACAACTGACACCCTGGGAGGTAGGCGGGGCTGTGAGAGCTCTTGACAGAAACGGCTCTTTTTCAAGGACAGCTCTTGTCAGAGCTACGGCTTGCCCAAGGTCATCCAGCAGGTGCAAGTGGAGGAGTGGGGAATCAAACCCGGTTCTCCCAGATTACAGTCCGCGCTCTTTACCGTGACACCAAACTGGCTCCACGCACTTAACCACTACACAAAGTGGAGCTGCCTTAGGCCCCGATCCCGGAGTAGGCGGACACCCAGCTTCAAAGCAGCCCCCTGAATCTCAGCATCAGCTGGGTAGCTGACACAGCAGAGGAGCTGTGAGGTGCCCCGGGGACAGGGGTCATTTCATATGAAAAGAGGTGCAGGAGCTCATTAGCATAACTCATTTGCATAGGCCACACCCCCTGGCATCACCGGAAGTGTGTCAGAAGGCAACGCCCACTGCTCAGGCGCCACTGGACTGTTTTGGATTGCTAGCTATTCGGGGGGGGGGGAGTGTAGATCTGCCTTCACAAGAGGAGGGAGAGCTGGTACCTGAAGGCGGGCCAGGGGGGTGGGGCTCTACAACTTACCTGGCTACTTCTTGCTCATCCTGGCCTGACCACTCCCCTCTATAGAGGGGTGGTGGCCTGACTGAGGGCTGCTGGGAGAAGAGGGCGGGGCTTGTTGCATGTGCCCACCCCTTGGGGTCCTTACAGCTGGAGCCCCGCTCCTGTGGGCTCCCGCAGGAAATGACCCCTGCCCGTGGACAGGGGTTACTTGCCATAGCCGGGCCACTTGGGTTCCTTTTACTGCTGCTGACTTGCTATGAATCTGTTTTATGGCATTTCTTGTCTTTAACAAGGGCTGCTTTTATGTTGTTTCGCCCGATCTTGGAAGCTGCTTGAATGCCTTGGAGGCTGAGGATTTGCAAACAGACCTGGAGGAAAAAACTGATGTCCTGCCCTTTTAATAAAAAGCTTAATAGAATGTTATTTACCTCCATACCAAAGAGGGTCCTCTGGCATGACAACTCATCTCCAGACTAGAGAGACCAGTTCCCCTGGGGAAAGTGGATGCGTTGGAGGGTGGACGCTACCCCATGGGGAGGGGCTGTGGCTCAGTGGCAGAGCCTCTGCCTGGGATGCAGAAGGTCCCAGGTTCAGTCCCCGGCTCTTCCAGTTAAAAAGGACCAGGCAGGAGGTGATGGGAAAGACCTCTGCCTGAGACCCTGGAGAGCTATGGGAAGGGGCCGTGGCTCAGCGGAAGAGCCTCTGCCTGGCATGCAGAAGGTCCCAGGTTCAATCCCCGGCAGCACCTCCAGCCAAAAGGACCAGGCTGTAGGTGATGGGAAAGACCTCAGCCTGAGACCCTGGAGAGCTGTCAAGAGGGGTCGTGGCTCAATGGCAGAGCATCTTCCTGGCATGCAGAAGGTCCCAGGCTCAATCCCCGGCAGCATCCCCAGTTAAAAAGGACCAGGCAGTAGGTGATGGGAAAGACCTCAGCCTGAGACCCTGGAGAGCTGTAAAGAGGGGCCCATGGCTCAGTGGTAAAGCTTCTGCTTAGCCTGCATAAGGTCCCGGGTTTAATCCCCGGCATCTTCAGTTAAAAAGGACCAGGCAGTAGGTGATGGGGAAGACCTCAGCCTGAGACCCTGGAGAGCTATGGGAAGGGGCTGTGGCTCAGTGGAAGAGCCTCTGCCTGCCATGCAGAAGGTCCCAGGTTCAATCCCCAGCATCTCCAGTTAAAAAGGACCAAGCAGGAGGTGATGGGAAAGACCTCTGCCTGAGACCCCAGAGAGCTGCTGCCAGTCTGAGTAGACAATACAGACCTTGATGGACAGATATTTGGTGGCTGAGGGGCCGTGGCTCAGTGGTAGAGCCTCTGCCTGCCATGCAGAAGGTCCCAGGTTCAATCCCCAGCATCTCCAGTTAAAAAGGACCAAGCAGGAGGTGATGGGAAAGACCTCTGCCTGAGACCCTGGAGAGCTATGGGAAGGGGCTGTGGCTCAGTGGAAGAGCCTCTGCCTGGCATGCAGAAGGTCCCAGGCTCAATCCTCAGCATCTCCCGCTAAAAGGACCAGGCAGGGGGTGATGGGAAAGACCTCAGCCTGAGACCCTGGAGAGCTATGGAAAGGGGCTGTGGCTCAGTGGAAGAGCCTCTGCCTGGCATGCAGAAGGTCCCAGGTTCAGTCCCCGGCATCTCCAGCTAAAAGGACCAGGCAGGAGGTGATGGGGAAAGACCTCAGCCTGAGACCCTGGAGAGCTATGGGAAGGGGCTGTGGCTCAGTGGAAGAGCCTCTGCCTGGCATGCAGAAGGTCCCAGGTTCAATCCCCGGCATCTCCAGCTAAAAGGACCAGGCAGGAGGTGATGGGAAAGACCTGAGCCTGAGACCCTGGAGAGCGGCTGCCAGTCTGAGTGGACAACACTGACTTTGATGGACCAAAAGGTCTGACTCCGTATAAGGCAGCTTCACTCTAATTTTTCTCCAGGCTGGTTTGGTCAGGTGGTTTTTAGTCATCTTCTGGCCATGGAACAGGGGTCACTGGCGGTGTTCCCTCTAAGCTGAGTTAGTGTGAGCTAGCCTCCGGCTCACACATTTTTCTCTTAGCTCAGGAAGGAGGGCTCCAGGGCAAACTAATTCATGCAGTAGCCAAATCGCTTGCTCACAGCTTTAATGCAAGTAGCTCACAAAGTAGAATTTCTACTCGCAAGAATCCACAGCTTAGAGGGAACATGGGTGTGTGTGTATGTGGGGTGGTATTTTTTAATTTCCGGCATTGTGCAGGGGGCTGGACTAAATGACCCTGGAGATCCCTTCCGACTCTATGATTCTATGCGTGTTCACTGTCCTCCCCAGGCTCCACCCCCAAATTTCCAGGAGTTTCCCAGCCTGGGTCTGGCAACCCTGCCTCCCCATCCCCTGTCGGTGGCCAGGGGGCGACGACGACCTGATAACCTTTTTTTTTTTTTGAGCCCCTGGAGGGGTTTTTTATTGATTTTTTTTAACACTACAAAAAACTACAACAGAAAAGGGGAGGGGAAAACTACATATAAGGGAGAAAGTAAAGAACCCACTACTGACTAAAAACCCAAGAGAGGAGATCCTCTAACTAGCTTTTTTTTTTAGCATCCAAACTTATCATCTTTGTACTTCTTATGAGCTGTGTCAATCTTTTAGAACTTTTAACCCTCCCCATTTACATTTAATTGCCCAATAACAGTGCCCCCCATTATTTCCTGGAACCAAAGTTCTCAAAAGGCACAGTTCAGAGTCCTTCAGCCTTTACTTCTTCTCCTCTCTTTTCCGCAGTTTGTAGGGACTTTTCGGGGCTGCTGCCCCCTGCTCAGACGAAGAGTCCTCGCCAGATGAACCAGTTTCCAGCTCGCTGCTGGACCTGCTGTCTTCTTTTTTCTCTTCCTCTGACCTTCCCAGCTGCTCCTTTAGAAATTCTTGAGCTTTAAGAACAGAGTCAATCTTAACCTTCTTCTCTTTGATCTTAAATGCTACTCCTTCTGGAAATAGCCAGGGACCTGATAACCTTAATACGATGCTGTGAAAACCTGCCCCTTTCCACACATTGAAAACTCTGTTCACGGGACAGGACATTTTCCCCTGTGGATGCTTCTGCCCGAATGAACGGGTTTGTCTTGAAGGCAGACTCATAGAGTCGGCGGGGACCTCCGGGGTCGTCTAGTCCAACCCCCTGCACAATGCAGGAAAGGCACTCATACCGTCCCACATCCCCCCCCCAGTGACCGCTGTTTCATGCCCAGAAGATGGCCCAAAAAAAACCCCTCCAGGATCTCCAGCCACACTGGCCTGGAGGAAAACGGCTTCCTGGCCCCAAACTGGCGATCAGCAATTTCCCTAGGCGTGTCAGAAAGGGCCACGAGAACTAAGCACGGAGGCAGACCTTCCTGCCCTCCCTTCTCGAGATCGGGAAGACTCCTGGCTCACTCTGGCTGCTGTCAACTCACCCAGACCCCCCCCCCCGGTTTCCCAAATGGGTTCTGGGGCTGGGCTCTGCCTTAGCGGGGTTCCCCCAGTATAACATGGGCATCTCTCAGGAGGACGTCCCACAGCGCTGATGGTGTCTTGTCTGCCTGAACAAGGGGCAGGGCTTTCGGGTTTTGCTCAGCGGAGCGGAGGCCGGCATGCCAGGGCAGCTCCCCGGGAATTCTGTCTTTTGTTCTGGGAGCAGATGTGCAGGATCAATGAGATCTCGGCAAACAGCTGGAGGCTTTGCTCTGCTTGGGACATTTCTCCCTTCCTCCCTCCCTCCCTCCCTCCCTCCTACCTACCTACCTCGCAGGGTGTCTGTCGTGGGGAAGGGAAGGGAAAGGAGTTTGTGAGCCGCTCTGAGACTCTAGAGAGCCAGTTTGGTGTAGTGGTTAAGTGTGCGGACTCTAATCTGGGAGAACCGGGTTTGAGTCCCCACTCCTCCACTGGCACCTGCTGATATGACCTTGGGTCAGTCAGAAGCTCTGGCACAGCTGTCCTTGAAAAAGGAGCAGTTTCTCTCAGAGCTCTCTCAGCCCCACCCACCTCACAGGGTGTCTGTTGTGGGGAGGGGAAGGGAAAGGGGTTTGTAAGCGGCTCTGAGACTCCAAGTGAAGGGCGGGGTATAAATCCAATCTCTTCTCTTCTTCTTCTTCCTTTGGGTAGTGAAAGGCAGGGTATAAATCCAATCTCTTCTCTCCTTCCTTCCTTCCTTCCTTCTCTCCTTCCTTCTCTCCTTCCTTCTCTCCTTCCTTCCCTCCTTCCAGTTTGGTGTAGTAGTTTGATGTAGTGCGCGGACTCTAATCTGGGAGAACGGGGTTTGATTCCCCACTCCTCCACTTGTGCCTGGCTGGATGACCTTGGGCAAGCCGTAGTTCTTCTGTTCCTTCCTTCCTTCCTTCCTTCCTTCCTTCCTTCCTTCCTTCCTTCCTTCCTTGGAAGCGTCTCTCCTAGATCAAGCGTTATTCTCTGCCAGTTTGGTGCAGTGGTTAAGTGCGCGGACTCTCATCTGGGAGAACCTGGTTTGATTCCCCACTCCTCCGCTTGCAGCTGCTGGATGACCTTGGGCAAGCCATAGTTCTGGCAGAGCTCTCCTTGAAAAAGGGCAGTTTCTGTCAAGAGTTCTCTCAGCCCCTCCTGCCTCACGGAGTGTCTGTTGTGGGGAGGGGAAGGGAAAGGAGATTGTAAGCCACTCTGAGTGAAGGGCAGGGTGCAAATCCAATCTCTTCCTCCTCCTCTTCTTCTTCTTCTTGAAAAGTAGACCGCTGTGTTGGATTTTGTACACAACACACGCCATTGCACTGCTATGGGAGCCAGTTTGTGTGTAGTGGTTAAGTGTGCGGACTCTAATCTGGGAGAACCGGGTTTGATTCCCCCACTCCTCCACTTGCACCTGCTGATGTGACCTTGGGTCAGTCACAAGCTCTGGCACAGCTGTCCTTGAAAAAGAGCAGTTTGTGTCAAGAGTTCTCTCAGCCCCACCCACCTCACAGGGTGTCTGTTGTGGGGAGGGGGAGGGAAAGGAGATTGTAAGCCGCTCTGAGACTCCTCTGGGTAGTGAAGGGCGGGGTATAAATCCAATCTCTTCTCTTCTTCTTCTTATGAAAGAGCACATGTGTTGTGTGACCCACATGACTGGAAAATAGCAATAACTCTCTTAGAGGGTCAGTTCCTGGGGCAAAAAAGAACAAGAACCTGCCTGCCAAGGTGTTCTGGGCCACCAGAGCGACTTCAGTCCCTCCGCCTCCTCTGTCTCGGAAGTGCTCACGCCGGACTCTGTTTGTTGCAAGAGTAATACAACTATTTTGATGTGGTTTTACTCCCCTATCAAAGAGCTCGTCTGTGAAGTCTCATTGTTTTATCAAGAGCTGTACGTTTATCACAACCGGGATTCGTGTTCTCCTCGTGGGAAAATGTCCGTGGAAAAATAAACATAACTTTTAAAGAAATCTGACCCACGTTTTCTGGAAATCCATCCTGCAGGTTAACATGAAAAGGGAAAAACGCATCCATGGGGCGGTGGAGGACGACGAGAAACCGGTCTTGGTCAACGGGACGTGCGGCGATCCTGATGAGGACGAAAAAGGCTCCATTTTGGAAGGCCCGAGGAAGAGGAAGTCTGCAGGTATTCTTATGCAAGCACTCTTCCTTCTCTTGGGTCGTAAGGTGAGGAAGCCAGTTTGGTGCAGTGGTTAAGAGTGGCGGACTCTAATCTGGAAGAACCAGGTTTGATTCCCCACTCCTCCTCCACCTGCAGCTGCTGGGTGACCTTGGGTCAGTCATGAGTTCTCTCAGAGCTGTTCTTGTTCTCTCTCACTCTCTCTTTTTTGAAAGATTTTTATTAAGTTTCCACAAACATATAAACAAAACACACTAGACAAAAACAAGCACAGAACATAAACAGGAGCACTTCTGACAGCGTAAATCTATCACCTAAATATTCGCTGTATAGAGCTGTTCTCTCAAGGGCAGTTCTGAAGAGAGCTCTCTCAGCCCCACCTACCTCATAGGCAGTGTTCCCTCTAAGCTGATTTAGTGTGAGCTCGCTCACAGTTTTTTAGCCTCCAGCTCACAGATTTTTGTCTTAGCTCAGGAAGGAGGGCTCCAGAGCAAACTAATTTTTGCAGTAGCCCAACCGCTCGCTCACAGCTGTAATGCCGGTAGCTCACCAAGTAGAATTTTTGCTCACAAGACTCCACAGATTAGAGGGCGCATCGATTGTCACTGCATGGCTGAAGAAAAGCTGTGTGCATGCAAGAAAATTTAGTTTTGAAGAATATGTTCATTTTAAAAGGCACACCCAGTTAAACAGAACTTCCGCCTGAAATGCGGAACACCCGGTCTCGAACTGTTGAACGACTGACTGTCCACAGCCTGCAGTTCAGCATCTTAACCACTTGAGCCACCGCAGCTCCTAGGCAATGGTCTCCTATCCAAATACTAACCAGGGCTGACCCTGCTCAGCTTCCGAGAATTCCAGGCAAGAGACGAAGAGAGGCGCTTTGCCACTGAATTTCCTTGGAGGTCTCCCGTCCCAATATTAACCAGGGCCGACCCTCCTGAGCTTCTGAGACCTGACGAGATTGGGCCATCCAAGTCAGGAGGAGGAGGGAGAGGAGAAGAATTTGGATTTATACCCCGCCCTTCACTTGGAGTCTCAGAGCGGCTTACAGTCTCCTTTCCCTTCCCCTCCCCACAACAGACACGCCCTGTGAGCAAAAAATAAGCAGTGGGCTCTTGTGAGCAAAAATTCTACTTGGTGAGCTACTGGCATTAAAGTTCTGAGCGAGCAATTTGGCTTCTGCCAGAATTTGGCTACTGCCAAAATTCTACTATGTGAGCTACCGGCATTAAAGTTGTGAGTGAGCGATTTGGCTCCCTCATAAATTATTTTGCTCTGGAGCCCTCCTTCCTGAGCGAAGACAAAAATCTGTGAGCTGGAGGCTAAAAACTGTGAGCTGGCTCACACTCACTCAGCTTAGAGGGAACACTGCCCACCACCTCCCGGGGAAGCCTGTTCCCCTGAGGAACTGCTCTGACTGTCAGGAAAATCTTCCAAATGTTTAGCCGAAAACTCTTCTGATTTAATTTCAACCTGTTGGTTCTGGTCCGACCCTTCTGGGGCAACAGAAGGCAACCGTTGGATGTGCAAAGAGGCCCCTTATATGCCCGTAGGCTGAGGCTTCTTAGGAGAACAGCCCCTGCTTTGCTGGCTCTACACTGCTGGACCTGGCCCCATTGCTGGACCTCCTGGTGGCCCCTGGTATTTTTGGCCACTGTGTGACACAGAGTGTTGGACTGGGTGGGCCACTGGGCTGATCCAATATGGATTCTGTTATGTACTTATAGATGGAACACTCTGTCCGGGGCATGTGATGCTCTGTCTTCTTGGTGCTTGGGGGGTCAACAGTGGGAGGGCTTCTCGAGTTCTGGCCCCACTGCTGGACCTCCTGATGGCACCTGGTATTTGTGGCCACTGTGTGACCCAGAGTGTTGGACTGGAGGGGCCACTGGCCTGATCCAACATGGCCTCTCTTATGTTCTTATGTCTGGGGCAGTGATGCTCTGTCTTCTTGGTGCTTGGGGGGCAACAGTGGGAGGACTTGTGGAGTTCTGGCCCCACTGCCGGACCTCCTGATGGCCCCTGTGTGACACACAGAGTTTTGGACTGGATGGGCCACTGGCCTGATCCAATATGGATTCTGTTATGTTCTTATAGATGGAACTCTCGGTCTGGGGCAAGGGATGCTCTGTATTCTTGGTGCTTGGGGGGGGCCAACAGTGGGAGGGCTTCTGGTGTCCTGGCCCCACTGCTGGACCTCCTGATGGCACCTGGTCTTTTTGGCCACTGTGTGACACAGAGTGTTGAGGCTTTTTTTGTAGAAAAAGCCCAGCAGGAACTCATTAGCATAATAGGCCACACCCAAAAGCAGAAACTAATTAGCCTATTAGATCACACCCCTTACAGCACAGCTCATTAGCATATTAGGCCACACCCCATGCTACCAGAAGTGTGCTCATCCAGCCACACCCACTTTTTGCTTCTTATTCTGTTTACCTTGTTTGTGGTCAAAACCCTGGGCTTTTTTTTGTAGCAGGAACTCCTTTGCATGTTAGGCCACACACCCCTAATGTAGCCAATCCTAATGAGTTTCTGCTGTTGGGTGTGGCCTATTATGCTAATGAGTTCCTGCTGGGCGTGGTCACCTTGGGAGCCAGCCGGAACTCCGTTGCTGTGCGTTCCTGCCCAAAAATAGCCCTGAGAGGGGCCGCTGGCCTGATCCAACTCTGGCTTCTCTTATGTTCTTATTCTTGAGTCAAAATAAAGAAACAAGATGCTGGTCAACCAATGCAAAAGTTACAAGGTCACTTCATTAGAATAAACAACTCCCAGAAACTTTCCCGCCGTTGAATACCTTACACAGCCTAGCATTCTGTTTGGCTGACAAACAACATTTAACTCAATAATGGCTGACATGTAAGCATCTTGAATTCCAACAGTTCGGCTCACACCGGTCTCCTCTCCTCCATTTTATCCTCACGACAACCCTGCAAGGTAGGTTAGGCCGAGTGCGTGTGACCGGCCCAAAGTCAGCCAGTGCCGCAGAGCGTGGATTCAAACCTGGGTCTCTTGGGCCCTCGTCCAGCACTCCTAACCTCTGTGCCGCACTGGCGTTTGCCTGACACCTCGGCGGGAGGGCCGGGAGTGCTGGTTCAGTGGCTGTGGCGGGGGGGGGGGAGAGGAAATGCTGCCCTTTTACTCTCTGGGGGCCGCCTGAGGCTCGACAAGGATTGGAGGTAAGATCTGGCCCTCTCGACTTGGTCTGCGAGGAGCTGTTACGTCTCTCTGTCAACCCACCACTTCCAAGTCCACGTCTTCCTTTCCGCAGACGACACAGACCAGGAAAAAGTACCCGCCAAACCCAAAGGGCAGCGCAAGGATGAAGTCCACACCAAGGGAGCCGCGTCTGGGGCCCCGGGGGCCAAGGAAGGGCAAGAGGTAGGTTCTCCCCCC
>NW_015175978.1:979075-990199 GCF_001447785.1 Gekko japonicus
AGAAGAAGAAGAAGAAGAAGAAGAAGAAGAAGAAGAAGAAAAGAGATTGGGTTTATACCCCGCCCTTCACTACCCAAGGGAGTCTCGGAGTGGCTCACAAACTCCTTTCCCTTCCCCTCCCCACAACAGACACCCCGTGAGGTAGAAGAAGAAGAGGAGACTGGATTTATACCCCTTGCCCTTCACTACCCAAAGGTGTCTCAGAGCGGCTTACAATCTCCTTTCCCTTCCCCTCCCCGCAACAGACACCCTGTGAGGCAGGTGGGGCTGAGAGAGCTCTGACAGAAACGGCTCTTTTTCAAGGACAGCTCTTATCAGAACTACGGCTTGCCCGAGGTCATCCAGGCAGGTGCAAGTGGAGGAGTGGGGAACCAAACCCGGTTCTCCCAGATCAGAGTCCGCGCACTTCGCCACGACACCAAACTGAGGACAAAACAAAACCTGCTACTGTTCCGTTGTGTACTCTGTGTGAAAGACGCTGGGTTGGTCATAGGTGAGGAGCAGAAACTGGGAGAGTGGCGGATGCTGCTTCTGATATCAGATCCGGCATGCTTAGGACATGGCTGGTGGGGACTGTGGAATTCCTGCAGCCTTGAGAAGAATTTAACCAAGGTCTGCAGCGGCGTCTGAGCATCCTCCTCTGCATTCCAAGCGGGCTTTGGGCATATCGTGAACTCCTGCATCCTTGTCCTTTGCTCTTTAGTGGCGTGCTTGGCTTATATTCATTTAGAGCCAGTTTGTTGTGGTGGTTAAGCGCTTGGACTAATCTGATTCCCCACTCCTCCACTTGCAGCTGCTGGATGACCTTGGGCAAGCCATAGTTCTGTCAGAGCTGTTTTCTCAGGGGCAGTTCTTGAAAGAGCTCTCTCAGCCCCGTCTACCTCACAGGGTGTCTGTTGTGGGGAGGGGAAGGGAAAGGAGATTGTCAGCCGCTCTGAGATTCCAAGTGAAGTGTGGGGTATAAATCCAATCTCCTCCTCCTCCTCCTCCTTTGTTATTTATGGTCCGCCTTTGTTGCATTCAACACAATCAACAGGGTCAAATTAATGAGCAAATCCTCCTCCACTTGCACCTGACTGGATGACCTTGGGCAAGCCGTAGTTCTGATAAGAGCTGTTCTTGAAAAAGAGCAGTTTCTGTCAGAGCTCTCTCAGCCCCACCTACCTCACAGGGTGTCTGTTGTGGGAAGGGAAAGGAGTTTGTAAGCCGCTCTGAGACACCTTTGGGTAGTGAAGGGCGGGATATAAATCCAATCTCTTCTCTTCTTCTTCTTCTAAATAAATAAATAAGTTGGGAGCCACAGCAGAGAAGGCACTGTGTATGGACCGCTGTTTCTTTTGGCCATTTTTGGGAAGGCGCCTGGGGCTCTTGATCTGTTCCCAATGGAATAGTAGGGATTCTGCATCCCGTTTGCTCCTCCGGAGCGAGCTCCCTGTGTCTGTTTGGCTCCCAGGTACGAACCCGCGGAACTGCCGGTTGGGAGAACAGCTTGCGACAGAGACCCCCGCCCCGGATAGTCTTCCAGGCAGGGCCGGCCTCACAGGAGAAGAAACCCAAAGATGACGTGGAGAGCGTGCAAGGCTTCAAGGAGAGGCACAAAATCCGGGTAGGCTCTTGGGCCCTCTCTCTGGGGGGCTGCAGGGGCGGGAACGGGCAGTAGTTGGCAGAGGCCAGGTTTTGCTTCTTGAGATGCTGGAGACGCTGGTGGGGCCTGGCCTCCGTTCCCGGCTTGTCGGCCGCTGCATTGTGGGCTGACAGCGAGGAGAGGCCCCCGACTCTGCCAGGACATGGGGGCTCCTCGTGAGTCCGCAACGTTTCAAATAGAGGTGATACATGACGGTCCCGAATCCTGGACGGTCCCCAGTGCTTATTCTACTGTCCCCTTCCTTGCCGAAGGTCCCCGGGAGTTTTTATCCTGGGCTTGCCCGGCGTCTGTGTCCTCCTGGACCTCCGTTCCCAGCTCTTCCTTCCTCTCTCCAGTATTCCAAGCGGCTGTCTGAGGCTACCGAGACTGTCTTTGTGGACAGCGATTCCTCTGACTCCTTCCGGAGTGGCATCACCGTCCCCAATGGGTGTTCTCCGGCCTACTCAGGAACCTTGAGGAGCTTCGAGGAATACCAGGTAGGGGATTGGCTAAGGTGGGTGTGTAAGAGGTGGGGTAGGTCCCCTCTGAGACTGACTGTGGAGCAAGAGAGATCTGGGGACACACGCGCCTCCCCTGAGCCAAGGAAGCCTGGCTGGGATGCTTGCCACATCCCTGCAAGATAGATTCAGTGGGCTCGCCGCGCTGGTCTGAAGCAGCGGAACAAAGTTTGAGTCCAGGGGCACATTTAAGGCCAACAACATTTAATTCTGGGCATACGCTTTCTTGTGCATACACACCTTTAAGACCAACAGCGTTTACTTCTGGGTATAAACTTTTGTGTACATGCACACCTTTAAGACCAACAGCGTTTAATTCTGGGTATACGCTTTTGTGTGCATGCACACCTTTAAGACCAACTGATGGGAGTATGGGGTTTATTTGCCCCGACTTTAACACGTGGAATTCACTGCTGCAGGAAGGGGTGGCGGCTACAAGCATAGACAGCTTCAAGAGGGGATTGGAGAAACATATGGTGCAGAGGTCCATCGGTGGCTCTTAGCCACAAGGTACAGATGGAACAGTAAAATCAAGTTGCAAAGTGCATTGGAAGTGTGTTATGTAGTGTGTGAAACTGCCGTATATCTGGGGCAGTGATGCTCTGTATTCTTGGTGCTTGAGGGGCAAACAGTGAGAGGGCTTCTGGAGTTCTGGCCCCACTGCTGGACCTCCTGATGACCCCTGGGGTTTGGCCACTGTGTGACACAGAGTGTTGGGCTGGATGGGCCATTAGCCTGATCCAGCATGGCTTCTCGTATGTTCTTATATGGAGGAGAAGTCCATCAGAGGTTATTAGACACAAGGAACACTCTGTCTGGGCCAGAGATGCTCTGTCTTCTTGGTGCTTGGAGGGGCAACAGTGGGAGGGCTTCTGGAGTCCTGGCCCCGCTGCTGGACCTGATGGCCCCTGGGTTTTGGCCACTGTGTGACTCAGAGTGTTGGGCTGGATGGGCCATTAGCCTGATCCAGCATGGCTTCTCGTATGTTCTTATATGGAGGAGAGGTCCATCAGTGGTTATTAGACACAAGGAACACTCTGTCTGGGACAGAGATGCTCTGTCTTCCTGGTGCTTGGGGGGGGCACCAGTGGGAGGGCTTCTTGAGTCCTGGCCCCGCTGGTGGACCTCCTGATGGCCCCTGGGTTTTGGCCACTGTGTGACACAGAGTGTTGGGCTGGATGGGCCACTGGCCTGATCCAACATGGCCTCACTTATGTTCTTATGTTCTTATTACTTGGATGGCCCAGGCTAGCTCGATCTCATCAGAACTCTGCAGCTAAGCAGAATCAACCCTGGTTAGGACTCCAAACTCACAGGGTAGCTACTTTTTCCCCACCATAGAGAACAATGGCGGGGATGGGGGCCCGTAGAATTGGACCCCCTGGTCCAATGTTCTTGAAACTTGGTGGGTATCTATGGGGAGAGGCTCCAGCAACTACCCTGCGAGTTTGGAGCCTCTTTCTCAAACTGCCTCCCCTCCAGCCCAGAGAATATACTCTATGTTTTTGTCATTGACTGCAATGGCCCATAGAATATAATGGGGCCGAATTGCCGCCGAAATTCGGCGGCAAGCCAATTCAGATCAGATAATTCTGAATCAACCCGCAGCAGCCTGAAAGGGGCCCGAACATCCCTACATACCACCTCCAAGATGCTTACTGGTAGTAATGAGCAAGGGTCATTTTCTGCAGGAGCGCACAGGAGCGGAGCTCCAGCAGTAAAGAGCCCAGGGGGCGGGCACATGCAACAAACCCCACCCCTGCTCCCAGCAGCCCTCAGTCAGAGCAAGAAGCAGCCAGATAAGTTGGAGAGCCCCCCCAAAAAAACAGTCCACTGGCACCTTTAAGACCAAGTTTCATTCAGGTACCAGCTCTCCCTTCTCCGCGAGGACAGATCTGCACGTTCCCCCCCCCTCACAATAGCTAGGAATCCAAAACAGTCCAGTGGAGCCTGAGCAGTGGGTGTTGCCTTCTGACACGCTTCCGGTGACGTCAGGGGGCGGGCACAGCAACAAGCCACACCCCTGCTCCCAGCAGCCCTCAGAGCAAGAAGCAGCCAGGTAAGTTGGAGAGCCCCCCAAAAAAACAGTCCAGTGGCACCTTTAAGACCAAGTTTTATTCAGGTACAAGCTCTCCCTCCTCTTTGAGGACAGATCTGCACATTCCCCCCCCCAATAGCTAGCAATCCAAAACAGTCCAGTGGAGCCTGAGCGGTGGGTGATGCCTTCCGACACATTTCCGGTGATGTCAGGGGGTGTGGCATATGCAAATGAGTTATGCTAATGAGTTATGCTAATGAGCTCCTGCACCTCTTTTTCTACAAAATGACCCCTGGTAATGAGGATGTTTCTTTCATACAGTGACCTTGCCCTGTCTTTGGCTTGCAGGATGGGAAGGATTTTAGAATCGGGGAGCTCATCTGGGGCAAAATCAAAGGCTTCTCTTGGTGGCCGGCCATTGTAGTGTCTTGGAGAGCCACCGGCAAGCGCCAGGCTGCTCCCGGGATGCGCTGGGTGAAGTGGTTCGGGGACGGAAAGTTTTCTGAGGTAAGAGGCGTGGCGGAAGGGAAGAGGGCTTGCCGATGGCCCTGCGGCATCTCTGGCCATTGTCGAAAGCCACATGTGTCAAGGGAACGTTTCAGGCCTTGTGAACTGGGTTAGCTGTTTTGTTTATTATTAAAAAAATGAAAACGAATATATAAAGGAAAATCCTGTCCTGGGTATAAATGGGAGATAGAGAAGAGCAGAGATTTCTTAGCCTTTTCTCCAGACCTTCAGCTGAGCTGTTAATATGTTGGAAGCAGTGTTCCCTCTAAGCTGTGGAGTCCTGTGAGCAAAAATTCTACTTTGTGAGCTACTGGCATTAAAGTCGTGAGCAGGTGATTTGGCTACGGTATAACTTAGTTTGCGCTGGAGCCCTCCTTCCTGAGCTGAGACAAAAATGTGTGAGCCGGAGGCTAAAAAAACTGTGAGCTAGCTCACACTAACTCAGCTTAGAGGGAACACTGGTTGGAAGGGATGCGACCAACTGCATCCCTCTTTCTGTCTCTCAATTTACTTTATTTGTTTAAAATATTTTTATGCCATCTTTCTCATCTGACCAGGGTCTTGGAAGACGGTGCGCATAAAAACATTAGAACAACATTTAAAATTATAAAAACAATTCAATTGCAACGCACGAACGATACCAGAAGCGGGGAGAAGGCCAATAACCACTCTTGGGGTTATGCGAAACGAAACTGTCTTCACCCGCTGGCAGAAGACACTGATAGAGAGAAACCGATAACTCTCCCCATGGAGGGAGTTCCAAAGTTCCAGTTTCTCTAGAGCAGGGGTGTCAAACATGCAGCCTGGGGGCCAGATCAGGCCCTCGTAGGGCTACAATGCGGCCCGCAAGGTCCTGGCTGTTTCCTGCTTCCTTTTCCAGTTATGCTGCTGCTGCTACATCACAGATTGCTTTACCAGACTCTCTCAATTGCACAGGAGAGATAGGTAGGCAAGCCTCTCCTGTGCGATTGAGAGAGTCTGGTGAAGCTTTGGCTGAGGCTCCTCCCCCTCCTCCTCCCAGGGGGGAGGGAGGGAACCAACCGGAGCTCGTTTCCCGGCCCGGCTGCCTCAATCGTATACAGGAGACATGTTTTATTTAAAAAAAAAAATTAAAAATTTAATTGTGTTTGTCTGTGTCCTTTATAATGTTCATATCCCCGCTACCTGGCATTACGTTTTATGACACACGTGGCCCGGCCCAACAAGGTCTCCTTTTTGTCAGATCCGGCCCTCATAACAAATGAGTTCGACACCCCTGCTCTAGAGAGGCTGCTGGGACCCTCCAAAGGCTGGGAGGAATAATGAAAAAATTGTGGGACAAGATGGAGCAGAGGTCCACTCATCCAGCGGCCTCCCCCCTAATACAATGGCAGCGTAGCTGACGTGGCCCTGCTGGTGGACCTGGGTTTTGGCCACTGTGTGACACAGAGTGTTGGACTGGATGGGCCACTGGCCTGATCCAGCCGGGCTCTTCTGAAGGCTTCGGCCTCTCTGCCCTGTTGTTGGCCCTCCAGAGGAACTGGTTGGCCCCTGTGTGAGACAGGAGGCTGGATTAGATGGACCCTCACTGGTCTGATCCAGCAGGGTTCTTCTTCTTATGAAGGCCTCGGCCTCTGTGCCCTGTTGTTGGCCCTCTAGAGGAACTGTTGGCCACTGTGTCAGGCAGGATGCTGGACTAGGTGGACCACTGGTCTGATCCAGCAGGGCTCTTCTGATGTTCTTATCATGGGAAGGCCTCGGCCTCTATGCCCCATTGTTGGCCATCCAGAGGAACTGGTTGGCCACCGTGTGACACAGGATGTTAGACTAGATGGATCTCTGGTCTGATCCAGCAGGGCTCTTCTGAAGTTCATGGGAAGGCCTTGGCCTCCCCTGCCCTGTTGTTGGTCCTCCAGAGGAACTGGTTGGCCACTGTGGGAGACAGGATGCTAGACTAGATGGATCTCTGGTCTGATCCAGCAGGGCTCTTCTGAAATTTTTCTGAAGGCTTCGGCCTCTCTGCCCTGTTGTTGGCCCTCCAGAGGAACTGGTTGGCCACTGTGTGAGACAGGATGCTGGACTAGGTGGACCACTGGTCTGATCCAGCAGGGCTCTTCTGATGTTCTTCTGAAGGCCTCGGCCTCTATGCCCCATTGTTGGCCCTCCAGAGGAACTGGTTGGCCACTGTGTGAGACAGGATGCTGGACTAG
Source organism: Gekko japonicus (assembly GCF_001447785.1). NCBI lineage: Eukaryota > Metazoa > Chordata > Lepidosauria > Squamata > Gekkonidae > Gekko > Gekko japonicus. The sequence continues at coordinate 985,952 of NW_015175978.1, forward strand.
ATGGACCACTGGTCTGATCCAGCAGGGCTCTTCTGATGTTCTTCTGAAGGCCTCGGCCTCCCCTGCCCTGTTGTTGGCCCTCCAGAGGAACTGGTTATCTTCCGATGTTCTTATGCTGTGGTAGGCGGGTTGGAGGATCCCTCCTCCTTGATCACAGTAAACTTGTTCCCACTGCAGGTCTCAGCAGACAAACTGGTTGGACTGGTGGCCTTCTCAGAGCATTTCAACAGCACCACCTTCCATAAGCTCGTATCCTACCGGCAAGCCATCCTGCACGTTTTGGAGGTAACTGGGCAGAATGACTGCGAAGGGGTTGGCGGGGGCTCTGGCGATCACCTTTGGGTCTCTGTTCGTGTTGGCTGCCTACCCCCTTTCCTGTGTTTAATGGCCCTCAAGCGAGTCAACTCTTTTGGGGAGCTTTGGGCCACCAACCAGTGCTGCATTCTGGGAGGATGATGTGCCTGAGAAATCATCAGTTTGAGGTTCAGCTGAAGCTATGATGGCTCTCTCTTGGCGCTAATATTGACATGAACACATGAAGCTGCCTTCGGACCCTCGGTCCATCAAGGTCAGATTTATCCACTCAATACTGGCAGCAGGTCTCCAGGGTCACAGGCAGAGAGGTCTTTCCCATCACCTACTGCCTGGTCCTTTTAACTGGAGATGCCGAGGACTGAACCTGGGACCTCCTGCATGCCAGGCAGAGGCTCTTCCACTGATCCACAGCCCCTTCCCATAGCTCTGCAGGGTCTCAGGCGGAGGTCTTTCCCATCACCTCCTGCCTGGTCCTTTTAGCGGGAGATGCCGGGGATTGAACCTGGGACCTTCTGCATGCCAAGCAGAGGCTCTTCCACTGAGCCACAGCCCCTTCCCATAGCTCTCCAGGGTCTCAGGCGGAGGTCTTTCCCATCACCTCCTGCCTGGTCCTTTTAGCTGGAGATGCCGGGGATTGAACCTGGGACCTTCTGCATGCCAGGCAGAGGCTCTTCCACTGATCCACAGCCCCTTCCCATAGCTCTCCAGGGTCTCAGGCGGAGGTCTTTCCCATCACCTCCTGCCTGGTCCTTTTAGCGGGAGATGCCGGGGATTGAACCTGGGACCTCCTGCATGCCAGGCAGAGGCTCTTCATCTGAGCCACAGGCCCTTCCCATAGCTCTCCAGGGTCTCAGGCAGAGGTCTTTCCCATCACCTCCTGCCTGGTCCTTTTAGCTGGAGATGCCGGGGATTGAACCTGGGACCTTCTGCATGCCAGGCTCTTCCACTGAGCCACAGCCCCTCCCCACCCTTGGTCCATCGAGATCAGTATTGTCTGCTCAAAGTGGCAGTGGCTCTCCCATATTTCAGGCTGAGGTCTTTCACATCATCTCTTGCCTGGTCCTTTTTACTAGAGATGCCAGGAACTGAGCCTGGGACCTTCTGCAGGCCAAGCAGATGCTCAACCACTGAGCCACATCCCCTCCCCTCAATTCCTTCACAAGCATTTTGTAAGTTTGGTGTAGTGGTTAAGAGCCAGTTTGGTGTCGTGGTTAAGTGTGTGGCCTCTAATCTGGGAGAACTGGGTTTGATTCCCCACTCCGCCACTTGCACCTGCTGGGTGACCTTGGGCAAGCCACAGTTCTGATAAGAGCTGTTCTTGAAAAAGAGCAGTTTCTGTCAGCTTTCTCAGCCCCACTGACCTCACAGGGTGTCTGTAGTGGGGAGGGGAAGGGGAAGGAGTTTGTCAGCCGCTCTGAGACTCCCTTGGGAAGTGAAGGGCAGGGTATAAACCCAATCTCCTCTTCTTCTCTTTTCTAACTGGATGCCTACACCATCGTTGGCTTGACGGCCTTTGGCAAGAGCCTGGTATACTTCTGCCGATCCCATTGCTGCAACACTGTTTCTGGGGAGAATTTAGCAAAGTGCCCCCCCCCAATTGGAGATCTATTCTGACTCCGCTTATGAAGCACTGATGTGGCATATTATTATTATTATTATTATTATTATTATTATTATTATTATTATTATTCACCCTATCCCAGCTTATGCTGGGCTCTGGCTGACGTACAAAAGGCACGATGCCATAAAATATACATAAAAACATTTAAAATTCAATATACAGCTTAGCAGAGCTGGGATCCCCAACCTTTTTCGAGCCCGTGGGCAGTTTTGGAATTCTGACGCACTGTGGCGGACACAGCCCCCCAAGATGGCTGCCCCGGGAGGCGGGGCCAGGCACAAAATGGCTGCCGCAGCTCACCTGCAGTCACACAGTGAAGATCCTTATTCAGTGACGGTAGCTGCTAGCCGAAATAATGTCCACAAAAACCCGCATCTCCAGTCGCTAACCAGTAGCCTTGCTGGCTGGAAGCCCTACTTGGCCCCACCCACTTTGCAAAAACACTTGGCCGCTGCCAGGAAAGGCGTTGGCAGATGTCTTTGTTGGCACTCACGGGCACCTCCCTTTGGCAGGTGGCGAGCAGCCGAGCGGGGAAGACTTTCTCGAGCGCCGCAGGGGATTCCCTGGAAGAGAAGCTGAAGCCGATGGTGGATTGGGCCCTCAACGGCTTTAAGCCCACCGGAGGCAAAGGGCTGAAGCCACCCAAGACCTCAGGTGAGAAGCTGGCCTCGATCTGCTGGAAGACGGTGGGCCGGTGATGGGGAACCTCTTTGTACCGAGTCAAGCCGGTGCTGGCTCAGTGTGGCGGGCATCGTTTCTGCACACGGGTCTGGACCCCCCCCCCCGTGTGGCAGCCACAAGAAAGGCATGGAGGCTGGGGCTAGGGCCGCCAGCATGCCAAAGAGCCGCTGAAGGACAGAAATACGTCCTGGACTGCCCCACTACAAGGGCACGTGTGTGTGTGCGTACGTGTGTATGGCAGGGAACTGCATGGTCGGATGCTGCTGCCCTTCCTGCCCAGAACTTAGAGAAGGAACTAGCTGGGAACCGTGTACAATATATGGCCCTGCTGGTGGTCCCTGTGTGACACAGAGTGTTGAACTGGATGGGCCACTGGCCCGATTCAACATGGCTTCTCTTATGTTCTTATGTCTGGGGCAGTGATGCTATGTCTTCTTGGTGCTTGGGGGGCCAAAGTGGGAGGGCTTCTGGAGTTCTGGCCCCACTGCTGGACCTCCTGATGGCACCTGGTATTTTTGGCCACTGTGTGACACAGAGTGTTGGACCGGATGGGCCATTGGCCTGATCTAACATTGCCTTCTCTTATGTTCTTATGTCTGGGGCAGTGATGCTCTGTCTTCTTGGTGCTTGGGGGGCAACAGTGGGAGGGCTTCTGGAGTTCTGGCCCCGCTGTTGGACCTCCTGACGGCACCTGGTATTTTTGGCCACTGTGTGACACAGAGTGTTGGACTGGAGGGGCCACTGGCCTGATCCAACATGGCTTCTCTGATGTTCTTATGTCTGGGGCAGTGATGCTCTGTATTCTTGGTGCTTGGGGGGCAACAGTGGGAGGGCTTTTGGAGTTCTGGCCCCACTGCTGGACCTCCTGGTGGCACCTGGTATTTTTGGCCAGTGTGTGACCCAGAGTGTTGGACTAGTGGGGCCATTGGCCTGATCCAACATGGCTTCTCTAATGTTCTTATGTCTGGGGCAGTGATGCTCTGTTTTCTTGGTGCTTGGGGGGGGCAACAGTGGGAGGGCTTCTGGAGTTCTGGCCCCGCTGGTGGACCTCCTGATGGCACCTGGGTTTTGGCTCCTGTGTGACATACAGAGTGTGGGACTGGATGGGCCGTTGGCCTGATCCAACATGGCTTCCCTTGTGTTCCTATGACCCAAACTTTATTCTGCAGCTTCAGACCCACACGGTTACCATCCTGAATTTAGGTATAAGAAAGGTGTGCTCTGAATTGGCAGAAGAGGGGTGGGATGGCAAGAGAATGAAAGACATGACTGCTTACTCAGAGTAAGCAATACTCCAGCAGTAGCAGATTTCCCAAGGAATCCTCTCTCCAGGCAGCTGCTGATAGACAAAAGGCTGAGATCACACACGCTAAATAATCCACGTTCAACCCACTTTCAGTGCACAAGAGCCAGTTTGGTGTCGTGGTTCAGTGCGCGGACTCTAATCTGGGAGGACCGGGTTTGAGTCCCCCACTCCTCCACTTGCACCTGGCTGGATGACCTTGGGCATGCCGTAGTTCTGACAAGAGCTGTTCTTGAAAAAGAGCAGTTTCTGTCAGAGCTCTCTCAGCCCCACCTAACCTCACAGGGTGTCTGTTGTGGGGAGGGGGAGGGAAAGGAGTTTGCAAGCC
>NW_015175978.1:990376-1004715 GCF_001447785.1 Gekko japonicus
CCCCAACTGGGTTTTACTGTGTGAACTGGGAGAATCCGGTTGGAAAGTGCATTGAAAGTGGACCGGAAGTGGGTTATTGAGTGTGTGTGATCACAGCCCAAGATCTGTCTTGAGAGGATTACTTGGTTTGTTTCTTGATGGGCCTGTAGGTGGCAGCAGAGGACAGCCAAAAAGCCGCTCGTGCAGAAATGTATGGATGGGATTTGTAGGGTATTACTGGCTTGCCAACCTGCAGGGGAGGCCTGGGGGATCTCTTGGAATTACAACCGAGCTACAGACACGGGGGTCAGTTCTCTTGGAGAAGATGGCTGCTTTGGACTAGGGACTCTAGGAGGTCTTTTCCCTCCGCACCCCTACAACCCTGCACAGAAGTATCCCAGACTCCTGTCCAATGTTCCCTCTAAGCTGTGGAGTCTTGTGAGCAAAAATTCGACTTTGTGAGCTACTGACATTAAAGCGGCGAGCAAGCAGTTTGGCTACTGCATAAATTACTTTGCTCTGGAGCCATCCTTCCTGAGCGAAGGCAAAAATGTGTGAGCTGGAGGCTAAAGAACGGTGAGCTGGCTCACACTAACTCAGCTTAGAGGGAACACTGCTCCTGTCCTGCGTGGGCCATGCTGACGGCAGCCTCCGAAATTGTCTTTCTATAATTATTGCCATAATTGAGTGCAATTGAGAAAATTCTGTCCCTCTATTTTTACCTTTTAAAATATAGAACCCTACACATCCCATTTTCTTCCCAACTGCCTTTGGGACCGAGAATTGGATCCATTTGCTCCGGCCAAAAGAGTGAACATTTAAAACCTCCCTAATCAGGAAACTTTAGCAGCCCAAAAAGAAAATGAGAAATTACTTTCCCCTTCCCAAACCTAAATGGGCAGGAATCACAGCAAATGTAACTTGTATTTTAAAATGGAAGCTCCTAAGCGCAGGGGTCGTTTCGTAGAAAAAGAGGTGCAGGACCTCATTAGCATAACTCATTAGCACAACTCATTTGCATATGCAACACCCCCTGACATCATCGGACGTGTATCAGTAGGCAACACCCACTGCTCAGGCTCCTCTGGACTGTTTTGGATTGCTAGCTATTGGGGGCGGGGGGGATGTGCAGATCTGTCCTCGCAGAGGAGGGAGAGCTTGTACCTGAATAAAACCTGGTCTTAAAGGTGCCACTGGACTGTTTTGGACCGGGGAGCTGGGGGGAGGGGCTCTGCAACGTACCTGGTTGCTTCTTGCTCTGACTGAGGGCTGCTGGGAGCAGGGGGTGGGGCTTGTTGCATGTGCCCGCCCCCTGGGCTCTACTGCCGGAGCTCCGCTCCTGTGCACTCCTGCAGGAAACGACCCCTGCCTAAGCGTCATTCTTTCTGTAAATTCCCAATAATCCACAGGGATACGCTTGAGAGCACCAGTTGCCCAAGCGGAGGGAAGTGCCAGCCCTCTGGTTTCTCTTTGCACGTTGACACCCTTTGGATTTTCCTCCGCTGCCTGGTGTGTGTCTGTAGAACATGGTTGCCAACTCTGGCTTTGGAAATTCCTGGGGATTTGGGTCAGTGGCGCCTGGGGAGGACAAAGTTTCGGGTGGGGGTGGGGTTACAAGGCCCTAGAGCCCGCCCTCTGAAGCTGCCATTTTCTCCAGAGGAAATGATCTCCGTAGTCTGGAGGTCCCCCACCTGGAGGTTGGGCAAGCTTGTATGTGTAGAGAAAGCCAGTTTGGTGTAGCGGATAAGAGCGCGGACTCTAATCTGGGAGACCCGGCTTTGATTCCCCACTCCTCCACGTGCAGCTGCTGGTGTGACCTTGGGTCAGTCACAAGTTCTTCCAGCGCTGGTTCTCTCAAGGGCAGTCCTCGAGAGAGCTCTCTCAGCCCCACCTGCCTCACAGGGTGTCTGTTGTGGGGAAGGGAAGGGAAAGGAGACTTTAACCTGCTCTGAGACTCCTTTGGGTAGTGAAGGGCGGGGTATAAATCCAATCTCCTCCTCCTCCTCCTCCTCCTCCTCCTCCGCTTCCGACGCCAGGCCTGCTTCCGCCCTCTGACCTCAGGCAGGTTTCCTTCCTTCCCCATCGGGATGGCTGGGGCCGCTTTCTAACCTTTCCTGTTCGCTTCCTTCCCCTCCCCTTTTCTGAGTTCATAAGAAGACTGAAGCTGATGAGACCAAAGTTTCCCTCCTTGAATTTTTTTCATTCCTGCCTGCCAGGGCTTCACATCTAGGGAGGTGGTGAGCTCCCCCTCCCTGGCTGTCTTAGTGGAGGAGGAGGAGGAGATTGGATTTATACCCCGCCCTTCACTACCCAAAGGTGTCTCAGAGCGGCTCACAAACTCCTTTCCCTTCCCCTCCCCACCACAGACACCCTGTGAGGTAGGTGGGGCTGAGAGAGCTCTGACAGAAACGGCTTTTTCAAGGACAGCTCTTATCAGAACTGTGGCTTGCCCAAGGTCATCCAGCCAGGTGCAAGTGGAGGAGTGGGGAATCAAACCCGGTTCTCCCAGATTAGAGTCCGTGCACTTAACCACTACACCAAACTGGCTCTCCAGTGGCTGGACAAACAAATGCCAGGGATGCTCTAGGCCAGCCACACAGAATAAACGTCAGATGTTGGAGAGCCGAAAGACAGGAACAGATACTACACGCACGTTTTTATTTTAAAATATGCAAGGCCCCGGTCACACGGAGGATTTGCCGCACAAAAGGCACGAATGGCAGGCGGATTTTCGGGGCGCGATCACACCGCAACATCTGGGAAGCGTAGCGCACCCGTGGCCAACCCGTGGCATCCCACCGAAGATGTGCACTAAAAACGTACTGTGGAAAGTGCACTAGTATCCGGAAAATGTGGGGCAGGGGCGGGCATCTGATCGCGGGAGCGTTAGTATCCCGTGGCATCTGCCGCCCGTCCACATCCCGTCGCAAACCGGATGTTTTTAATAAGCGCATGCGCACAAACACATAACTGAAAGTAGTGCTGCTCCGTGGAACTGCGCATGCACACAAACGCGAAACTCTTGCCGCGCCGCTTCTTTGCCACACTCCAACATCGCCATGTGATCACCAGCTAACAGCCTAACCGCGGAGACTCGAGGGACCGTGTGATCGGACTACCGCACTTTATTTTGCTCCGGGGCAAACAGCCTCCCCCCCCCCCGGTTATCTGGCCCGTGTGACCGGGGCCCAAATTTGCTTTTTTAATTAACATTAAATGAGACTGCCAGAAATATATGGGCGTTTTATATATGGGCGTTTGCCCTCTTGTTAGCCACCCTGAGCCCGCTTGCGGGGAGGGCGGGATAAAAATACCTAAATAAATCAAAAACAAAATAATGAGATTTATTTGCCCAATAATATTTGTTTGGTATGAGAGAGAGAAAAAGAGAGAGGTGGAAAGAAAGAATGAACAAGGTGGAAAGAAAGAGAGAGAGAGAAACAAAGAAAGCAAATAGATGGGGGGGGGAGAGGAAAACAAACATGCCTCCCCCCTTTGCTTCCCCAGCTGCCCTACCAGGAGCTGCACAATATTTGTGAAAGAGTCCTGAGCCGCAGTTTGGCCACCATTGCCCTAGGTTGGTCCTGCATTGAGCTGGGGGTTGGACTAGGTGGCCTCTAGGGACCCTTCCAACTCTATGGTTCTGTGATCCCTAGGTCAACCCAGGGTGACGGGAACTTTCGCAAGCCTGGTGTGGAGGCTACTGTCCCTTGCCTCCCAGGAAGTGAAAGAGGTCATTTCTGAAGAGGACTTGGTGGGGGAAGAAGTCTCCCCTCCCCCTCCGGTCCCCCTGAGCCTGCCTCTCAATGGGCCGGGTGCCTGAGCAACGCTGCTTTCCCTTCCCTTGCAGAGAACGGAGCCATCCACAGGAGCGCCGTGGAAGAGGCTGCCCCCCGGGAGCCTGCGCCCCCCGCCAAGCGTCTGAAGACCACCGTTTGCAACGGCAGCAAAGAGCCCGTCGAGGAGCGCCAGAGCCGAGGTAAGGGGGGAAGAGGGGCTTCCGGGGCCCAATTTGCTGTTCGGCAGAACGGTGTGCTCGGGGCTTGGCCTGGGTGGCTTTGATGGCTCCCCGATGGAACCTGGGAAGGGAAGGCGGAGCTGCTTCGGCACAGGCTATGCAGAGGCAGGCAAGGGCAAGCCACCTTTGAGCATCTCTTTCCTTGACCTGGACAGCTCAGGCTAGCCCAGGTTCACCAGATCTCAGGAAGCTAAGCAGGGTCGTTTCTGGTTAGTCCTTGGATGGGAGACCACCAAGGAAGACCACAGTTGCCACGCAGAGGCAGGCAAGGGCAAGCCACCTTTGAGCATCTCTTTCCTTGACCTGGACAGCTCAGGCTAGCCCAAAGTTGCCAGATCTTGGAAGCTAAGCAGGATCAGTCCTGGTTATTTTTATATTCACTTTATATTCATATTTATGTCTGCATTGCTTTATCTCTGTATTAACCTGTGTCTTAAAATTCTTACGTAAGCTGCCCAGTCATGGTAGTAGTAGAAGAAGAAGGGACTGGATTTATACCCCATGGCCCTTCACTACCCAAAGGTGTCTCAGAGCGGCTGACAAACTCCTTTCCCTTCCCCTCCCCACAACAGACACCCCCTGTGAGGTAGGCGGGGCTGAGAGAGCTCTGGCGGAAACGGCTCTTCTTCAAGGACAGCTCTTGTCAGAACTGTGGCTTGCCCAAGGTTATCCAGCCAGGTGCAAGTGGAGGAGTGGGGGAATCAAACCCGGTTCTCCCAGATGAGAGTCTGCGCACTTAACCACGACACCAAACAGGAAGGAAGGAAGGAAGGAAGGAAGGAAGGAAGGAAGGAAGGAAGGAAGGAAGGAAGGAGAAGAAGAGATTGGATTTATACCCCACCCTTCACTACCCAAAGGGAGTCTCAGAGCGGCTCACAAACTCCTTTCCCTCCCCCTCCCCACAACAGACACCCTGTGAGGTAGGCGGGGCTGAGAGAGCTCTGACAGAAACTGCTCTTTTGCAAGAAGGGCTCTTCTCAGAACTACGGCTTGCCCAAGGTCATCCAGCAGGTGCAAGCGGAGGAGTGGGGAATCACGCCCGGTTCTCCCAGATTAGAGTCCGTGCACTTAACCACGACACCAAACTACCTGCTTAGCTTCCAAGATCTGATGAGATCGGGCTAGTCTGCCCATTTGCAATTCATGCCTTCACTTGGGTGGGCCAGGCTAGCCCGATCTCGTCAGATCTCTGAAGCTAAGCAGGATCAGTCCTGGTTAGTACTTGGATGGGAGACCACCAAAGATGTCCAGGGGTTGCCATGCAGAGAGGCAGGCAACGGCCGACGACCTCTGAAGGTCCCGTGTCTTGACTGGGATGGCCCAGGCTAGCCTCATATCACCAGATCTGGGAAGCTGAGCAGGGTCAGCCCTGGTTAGTAGTCCTTGGATAGGAGACCAGCAGGGAAGCGCACGGTTGCTATGCAGAGGCGGGCGATGGCGTTCACCCTCCACCTGTGGCCTGAAATGGGACAAAGCTTTACTGCAGGCTTTCGGACGCTTTGTGATGGGCTGTTGGAGGTGAGAGGTAGCCCCTACCAGTTTGATGTAGTGGTTAGGAGGGCGGACTCTAATCTGGGAGAACTGGGTTTCATTTCCCCACTCCTCCACTTGCACCTGCTGGTGTGACCTTGGGTCAATCACAAGGTCTCTCAGAGCTGTCCTCGAGAGAGAGCTCTCTCGGCCCCACCTGCCTCACAGGGTGTCTGTTGTGGGGAGGGGGAGGGAAAGGAGATTGGAAGCCTCTCTGAGACTCTTTCAGGTAGTGAAGGGCGGGGTATAAATCCAATCTGCTCCTCCTCTTCTCCTTCTCCTTCTTTTCTCCTCCTCCTCCTCCTCTTCTTCTTTTCTCCTCCTCCTTCTCCTCCGTCTCCTTTTCTCCTCCTCCTCCTCTTGTTCTTTTCTTCTCCCCCTCCTTCTCCTGTTCTTTTCTCCTCCTCTTCTTTTCTCTTCCTCCTCCTCTTCTTGTTTTCTCTTCCTCCTCCTCTTCTTCTTCTTTTCTTCTCCTCCTCCTCCTCTTTTCCTCCTCCTCCTTTTCTTCTTCTACAAGCCAGCTGGCCTCTGGATCTTCCCCAGGGAGTCGGGGCTTCACTGACACCCTCTTCTGTTTTCATTTCCTTTCCAGAGCGGATGGTCTCTGCAGTCAGGAGCCTCAACAAGAGCCTGGAAGGTAATGCTTTCCCGCCACACCCCGAAAACGCTCATAGATTAAAGGGAAACATTCATTCCCCCCACCGTGACCCCTGCTCTGTCCTTAAAAAGGTAAAGGTTCCCTTGCTCGAAAGCCAGTCGAGTCCAACTCTAGGGTTGCGGTGCTCATCTCCGTTTCCAAGCCGAAGAGCCAGCGCTGTCCGAAGACGTTTCCGTGGTCATGTGGCCGGCATGACTAAAGCTTTGTCCCTATGCGGGAGCACATCCAGCCGGTGCTGAAGGCGCTGCACTGGCTGCCAATAGTGTTCCGGATACGCTTCAAGGTGCTGGTTATGACCTTTAAAGCCCTTTATGGTCTGGGACCTGCCTACCTGCGGGACCGCCTTTCCCCGCACGTTCCCCCGAGAGCACTGCAATCCGGGTTACAGGATCGATTAGTCCCCCCTGGCCCTAGGGACGCCAAATTAACATCTACGAGATCTAGGGCGTTCTCTGTCATAGCACCAATGTTATGGAATCAGCTCCCCCAGGAGATCCGCGCCCTCCGGGATCTTAGTCAGTTCCGGAGGGCGGTGAAAACGGAGTTGTTCCGCCAGGCATTCAACGATTAGATTGAATGAGCCAGTGTTTATAGTCGCCATCTTGTGAATCTTATATTGTGTATTTAAAATGTTGGAATATTGTGATTTTAATGTATTGTATGTTTTTACAGGTATTGTTTTATTGTTTTATTGTTGTAAGCCGCCCTGAGCTGCTTCGGCGGGAGGGCGGGATAGAAATTAAATAAATAATAATAATAATAATAACTCCAAGGCGCACGGAACGCTGTTACTTTAGAGCTGCTTTATTCCAGAGTCAGAACTGTGATCTGTCTAGCTCAGCCCGGTGTCCTCTGACACAGTCCCCCCAGCAGAGAAAGGCTCCTCATGGGATCCTCGAAGAGGAGAGATGCCAGGATGGAACCTGCATGCATGCATGCATGCATGCATGCATGAATGAATGATGTTGATTTGCGGTCAAAGACCATTTATCAAAATAATACATGTTCGTTAGATACAAGCAAATTAGCTTTTCAGCGCCAGAAATAGACACATAACCTTAAAACCATTAATGAAATGATTTACTACAATAAATTAATATAATAAAATGATTTAATATAATAAATTAATATAATAAAAAAGTTTAACAGTCCATTATATCAAAACAATTCTAAGATGTTTAAAACTAACCTGCTTATGAGTCGTGCAAAAGGTAAATGAGGGTTATACTCGATCTACTTCTTATTGGTGAAATCTTACCCGTTGCCAGCAGGATTTTGCTATTTGGCTGGAGATCTGCTGATTTTCCTCTGCCAAAAGTCTCTCTAGATCAGCACTGTCTGCGTCAAGTGCTGGTCTGTCCAAGAGAGGGGCGATAAGCTTATCCCTATAAACCTGAAGAAAAGGACAGTGGAAGAACATGTGGAACATCGATTCCACTTCTCCCGCAGAGCATGGGCAGCACCTGTCTTTGTATGGTATCTTTCTGTATTTTCCCTCTAAAACCTTAGAGGGAATAGGCGCACAACGAGCCAGGGTAAGAGCTCTTCTATAGGGAGGCACATCCAGATAAATCAGGTCTTTAGCCATTTTCATTACATATCTGGAGTCATTATGGACCAGAAAAGAAGGACCTCGGTTTAAAGCCCCTTGGCGCTCTAGATCACAAATCCTTTGTTTAATTATGCCTATATGCTGTTTTGCGCAGGGGTAGAAAAAGCCCAGCAGGAACTCATTTGCATAACAGACCACACCCAACAGCAGAAACTCATCAGCATAGTAGGTCACACCCCTGACAGCACAGCACATTAGCATATTAGGCCACACCCTCATTCCACCAGAAGTGTGGTCATCCAGCCTCGCCCACCTTTTTGCTTCTTATTCTGTTTACCTTGTTTGTTGTCAAAACCCAGGGCTATTTTTGTAGCAGGAACTCCTTTGCATGTTAGGCCACACACCCCTAATGTAGCCAATCCTAATGAGTTTCTGCTGTTGGGTGTGGCCTATTATGCTAATGAGTTCCGGCTGGGCATGGCCAACTCAGGAGCCAGCTGGAACTCCGTTCCTGTGCGTTCCTGCCCCAAAATAGCCCTGGTTTTGCACCAATAAATCCTCAGGTGCGAGTCCCATTTTTTGTAAATTAGTTTGGGTCATTTGAATCCACCTTGGCTGATCGTAATCTCTGTTTATTGGGGGGGGGAGTCCTTTTGGATTTGAGTTAATTTTGAGCCATTGATCTGCAGAGGATAACAATACTCTGGTTTCTGTTCTCATTAGACCAGTTTCTAGGCGTAGGAGGGCGGAACCTGTAAAACCTTACACTATTTGCCCTTCCTGAAAAAACAAGTCTCCTTCTGTCATCCAGTGCTCCCTCTTAGCTGAGTTAGTGTGAGCTAGCTCACAGCTTTTTTAGCCTCCGGCTCACACCCTTTTGTCTTAGCTCAGGAAGGGATGGCCCCAGAGCAAACTGATTTATGCAGCAGCCGAATTGCTCACTCCCAACTTTAGCTCACAAAGTAGAATTTTTGCTCACAAGACTCCACGGCTTAGAGCAGCGATGGCGAACCTTTTAGAGACCTGAGTGCCCAAACTGCGACCCAAAACCCACTTATTTATCGCAAAGTGCCAAAACGGCAATTTAACCTGAATACTGAGGTTTTACTTTAGAAAAAACAAGTCATACATTAACTTAAGATGATCCAAACAAAGTAAGGAAAGCAATCCGAAATGCTTTCATATACTTAAAATTATTTGGCAGAGAATTCGACACTTTAATGATGGTCTGGGCCTGCCTGGGCCGATGGCACGCGTGCCCACAGAGAGGGCTCTGAGTGCCACCAATGGCACCCGTGCCATAGGTTCGCCACCAGTGGCTTAGAGGGAGCATCTTGTTGTGTATGCCAGGTAGTGGTGTGCAAAAAAGAAAAGAAAAGACAAGAAAGAAAATTCGGACAGATTCGGCTGAATCGGGCAGAATCAATTTTGGCTGGCAGAAAGAAGCCCGCATGTCAATTTCGGGAGTAGAAGATTGGGGAGTCTTTCAGCCAGCCGAATGTCAATTTCGGCCCCATTATATCCTACTTTCCCCCACCATAGAGAACAGTGGAGGCGATGGGGGCAACCTGTTTGGGGGGCCCGTAGAACTGGACCCCCTGGTCCAATGTTCTTGAAACCTGGTGGGTACCTTGGAGAGAGGCTCCAGCAGCTACCCTGTGAGTTTGGAGCCTCTCCCTCAAACCCCCTCCCCTCCAGCCCCCAGAATATACCCTATGTTTTCGCCATTGACTTCAATGGCCCATAGGATGTAATGGGCGGCAATTCAGCGGCAAGCTGATTCAGATCAGAGAATCTGAATCGGCCTGCAGCAGCCCGAAAGGGGCCTGAATGGGCCATTTTCGGGGGTGCATTTGGCTCAGATGAACCGAACGCACATCCCTAATCCCAGGAATGCAAAAATGCCAGAGGACATCCACAACCATGGTGCACCTGCGTAGCTCTCGACCCCACGTTAGGTGTAGCTTGCGTAAGAAATTACTGTATGAAATCGGCTGACCCGCTGGTTTGTTGATTGCTTGCACAGACAGCTGCTTGTCGTGTGGGAAGAAAAACACTGTGACCTTCCACCCGTTGTTCGAAGGAGGTCTCTGCCGGACCTGCCAGGTGAGTGGCTCAGGCGCCCGGGATTCCATTGGTTTGATTGATTTAATTAGCTTAAGTATAACCTGCCTTTTAGCTTATTTATAGCCTGGTAGCAGCTCTATTAGCGGAGACTGGCCCAATCTTGTTAGATCTTGGAAGCTAAGCAGGGTCAGTCCTGGATAGTCCTTGGATGAGAGACCCCCAAGGAAGTCCAGGGTTGCCACGCAGAGGCAGGCAAGGGCAGACCACCTTTGCTTCTCTCTCGTCCTGGCCTGGATGGCCCAGGCTAGCTTGATCTCATCAGATCTCAGAAAAGCTAAGCAGGGTCGGCCCTGATTAGTACTTGGATGGGAGACCACCAAGGAAGTCCAGGGTTGCTACGCAGAGGCAGGCGAAGGCCAATCACCTCTGAATGTCTCTTGTCCTGACCTGGATGGCCCAGGCTAGCCTGATCTCATCAGATCACAGAAGCTAAGCAGGGTCGGTCCCAGTTAGTACTTGGATAGGAGACCACCAAGGAAGTCCAGGGGTTGCCATGCAGAGGCAGGCAAGGGCAAACCACCTCTAAGCATCTCTTGCCTTGACCCAGACAGCTCAGGCTAGCCCAAAGTCGCCAAATCTCAGGAAGCTAAGCAGGGTTCGCTTTGGTTAGTACTTGGATAGGAGACCACCAAGGAAGTCCAGGGGTTGCCATGCAGAGGCAGGCAAGGGCAAACCACCTCTAAGCATCTCTTGCCTTGACCCAGACAGCTCAGGCTAGCCCAAATTTGACAGATCTTGGAAGCTAAGCAGGGTTGGCTTTGGTTGGTCCTTGGATCAGAGACCACCAAGGAAGTCCAGGGTTGCTACGCAGAGGCAGGCAGTGACAAACCACCTCTGAACGTCTCTTGCTTTGACCCGGACAGCTCAGGCTAGCCCAAAGTCACCAAATCTCAGGAAGCTAAGCAGGGTTGGTTTTGGTTAGTCCTTGGATGGGAGACCACCAAGGAAGTCCAGGGTTGCCACACAGGCAGGCCACGGAGAACCACCTCTGAAACGCCTCTTGCTTTGAAAACCCCAAGGTCCTGTGGTCGCCATGGGTCGACTGTGACTTGCTTCCCAGGCAATCCTTTCCCCCATCCTCCTGTGTCCCTCCTTGCAGGATCGGTTCCTGGAGCTTTTCTACATGTACGACGAGGACGGGTACCAGACCTACTGTGCCATCTGCTGCGAAGGGAGTGAGCTGCTGTTGTGTAGCAATGCCAGTTGCTTTCGGTGGGTGGCTCTTTCCTACCCGGGGGCACACCCTGTCCTCTGCTCCCTTGGGTCGGCCGCTGCCTGCTTCCCAGCCGGCATTCAGAGCTCTCTCTCTCTCGCCCGTCGCAGGTGCTTCTGTGTGGATTGCCTGGAAGCCCTGGTGGGGCCGGGCTCCTCCGCCGCGGCCAAGGAGCAGGAGCCCTGGAGCTGCTACATGTGCCAACCGCAGAAGAGGCACGGCGTCCTGCAGCGGCGACACGACTGGAACATGCGCCTGAACGAATTCTTCACCAGCGACCAGGAGCAGGAATACGTAAGGGGGGGGGGGAGTGTGGGAGCCAGAAATACTGCGCGACTGCCAGGTGGAGGAGCACCGTTTGCCCAGGCCGAGGAGCGGTCGATGGGCTGCCTTAGAGGATGACAGTGACATATAAAGGATTGGAATAATAAGGGCCATGGCTCAGTGGAAGAGTCTCTGCTTTAGAAGAAGAGGAAGAGACTGTAAAGCCAGTTTGGTGTAGTGGTTAGGAATGCGGATTCTAATCTGGGAGCACCGGGTTTGATCCCCCACGCCTCCGCATGCAGCTGCTGGTGTGACCTTGGGCCAGTCACAAGTTCTCTCAGAGCTGTTCTCTCAGAAGCAGTTCTCAAAAGAGCTCTCTCAGCCACGCCTTCCTCACAGGGTGTCTGTTGCGGGGAGGGGAAGGGAAAGGAGATTGTCAGCCGCTCTGAGACACCTTTCGGTAGTGAAGGGCCATGGGGTATAAACCCAATCCCTTATCTTCTTCTTCTGATTAGTACAGCCAGCACACCTGAGTTGCATCCTGTACAAATTATGTAGGCTGGGCTTACCAGTGGTTTGGGACCACAGTCCTTCAGCAGTGCTCTGACGTGCCACGCTGTGGGCCGCTGACCCGTGCCTGTGGCCATGGCGGGATGGCTAGCGGGGGACTTTTCTCACTGCCCTCTCTGTCCGTTTCTCTCGGCAGGAGCCACCCAAAATCTACCCGGCCATTCCGGCGGCCAAGAGGAGGCCGATCAGGGTGCTGTCTCTCTTCGACGGCATCGCAACGGGTAAGGCCCCCTCGACGGCCGAACGGGCCAAACGCAGTGTTCCCTCTAAGCTGAGTGAGTGCGAGCTAGCTCACAGTTTTTTAGCCTCCAGCTGACACATGTTTGTCTGAGCTCAGGAAGGAGGGCTCCACAGCAAACTTATTTACACAGTAGCCAAATGGCCCGCTCACCACTTTAATGCCAGGAGCTCACAAAGTAGAATTTTGCTCACAGGACTCCACAGTTTACAGGGAGCATTAGTGTGACGTCAAGGTGGCGATTAGTGCTCTGGGGGGAGGGGCCTTCTGAGGACTATCAGTGATAATTGGAATGCAAAGGGGGGGGTTGGCACGATGGTCTGGTTGCTGGGTTCAGACGGGTCTGTCCCACCATGAGCCACCAGTCCCTTCCACCATTCGAGCCCCGTTTTTCCTTTACAGGGGCCTTCGCCTGGCCCCTGTAAGCCGCCCTGAGCCCACGGGGAGGTCGGGGCATAAACACGAAATAAATAAATAAATAAATAAATAAATAAATAAATAAATAAAGAAAGTCTGTTTCCGGCATTTAAGCTGGGACCCCTGCCCTGACATTGATGGCCCACTGATCTTTTTTCTTTTTTGGCCCCCCAAAGGGGATTACATTTTTATAAACACTACATACTGTAACAGAAATAGGGTAGGGGACTACACTAGGGACAAAGTAAGGGAAAGGTAAAGGTTCCCTTGCTCGAAAGCCAGTCGAATCCGACTCTAGGGTTGCGGTGCTCATCTCCGTTTCAAAGCCGAAGAGCCAGCGCTGTCTGAAGACTGTTTCCGTAGTCATGTGGCCGGCATGGCCGGCATGACCAAGGCGCATGGAACGCTGTTACCTTCCCACCGAAGTGGTCCCTATTTATCTACTTGCCATTTCTTGCTTTCGAACTGCTAGGTTGGCAGGAGCTGGAACTAGAGACGGGAGCTCACTCCGTCATGCGGCACACTCGGGTCTCAAACTGCTGAACGACTGACCTTCCACAGCCTGCAGTTCAGCGTCTTAACCACTTGAGCCACCGCAGCTCCTAGGGACAAAGTAAAGATACCCACTAATACCTAAAAACCCAAGAGAGGAGATCTTCTAATCAGCTTATACAAAACATCAAGTCTTCATCCCGCTAGCCCCTTTACAAACTTAGTCAAGAAATACCCCCAAGCATCAAATTTTAAACTTTTTTCAAAGGCACAACTCAGAGTCCTTCAGCCTTCACTTCTCCTTGCCCCGTCTCTTCTGCAACTTATAAGGACTTTTAGGAGCTGCTGCACCTTTCTCAGAAAGAGAGTCCTTCCCGGAAGCTGGCCCAGTGATCTTGTCAGATCTCGGAAGCTAAGCAGGGTCGGTCCCGGTTAGCAATTGGGTGGGAGACCACCAAGGAAGGCCAGGGTTGCTACGCAGAGGCAGGCCACGGCAGACCAGCTCTGAATGTCTCTTGCCTTGATAAGCCCGTGAGGGGTTGCCATAAGTCAGCTATAGCTCGATGGCACTTTCTATCACCACCAAAAAGCAGAAGATGAACACAGGAAGCTGCCTTCTACTGAATCGGACCCTTGGTCCATCAAACTCAAGTTTTGAGTACTCAGACTGGCAGCTGCTCTCCAGGGTCTCAGGCAGAGGTCTTTCACACCACCTCCTACCTGGCCCTTTTAACTGGAGATGCTGGGGATTGAACCTGGGACCTCCTGCACGCCAAGCAGAGGCTCTGCCAGTGAGCCACGGCCCCTCTTTACAGCTCTCCAGGGCCTTGGGTTGACGTCTTTCACATCACCTCCTACCTGGCCTTTTTAACTGGAGATCTGGGGATTGAACCTGGGACCTTCTGCATGCCAAGCAGATGGCTCTGCTCACTAGCCACAGCCCCTCCCCTCATCACAGAGTGTCTCGACAAAATGGGACATTCAATAAATAATGAAATGCGATTTGGGTCTTAGAATGAACCAGAAGTCTACTAGTAAACAGAAGTGAAGCAAAGCCCAAATATTAACATGACACATTAAATTTATGCAAGACTAGTAAGGAAAGCCCGTCGTGGCGGTAGACGACGGGCCCTAGATAGGAAGGAAGGGCGAGTGGAAGGGAGGAATGGAGAAGAGGAGGTAGAGAGAGAGAGACAGAGGTAGATAGGGGGGAAAGAGAGAAAAGGGGTGGAGACAGAGTGGGGTTAGTGGTAGTAATTTGGAAAGAAAGGAAGGGAGAAA
>NW_015175978.1:1005837-1026595 GCF_001447785.1 Gekko japonicus
GGGGGTGGGGGGAACCGGCGACGGAGGCTCCCCTCCAGGAGGGGAGGGAGGCGGCGGACGGGCCGTGCAGGGCCCGTTCGCCAGGCAGGATGGGTGCTGGAGGTAGGGAAGCCGGCGGACGGAGGCTATCGGCTCCGTTCGCCGCTGGGCTGAAAGCGTCCCTTACCGTATGTGGGGAAGATGGCCGCTCAGAAGAGCTGGCTCCGATGACTGGCTCCCTCCCCTCCCAGCCACCTAGCCAATGGCAGGGCAGGTTGGCTGAGGGAGCCAGTCATTGGAGGCAGCTCTCCTGAGTGGCATATTTTCCACCCATACACTAACGGGGCGCGTTTTAGAATTTTGGCACCCAAAACGCTTTTATTATAAGGGAGAGATTACAGAATAGGATCCTCGTTTCAGCAAGCCACGGGCAGCAGTATAGACCACGGTCCCTGATAATCTATCTAAGTACAGTGCAGCTCTGTTGCCCGTGTAGAAAAGCCCTCTTGAATAATTCAGTTTTGCATAGTTTGCGGAAAGCCAGGAGAGGGAGCTCCTTCCCGACCTCCACCGGCTTCATTTAGAATCCGCTTGTCTCGGGAGGGGTATAAATCCAGTTTCCTCCTCCTCATTGCCGCTGGCAGAGTGTGCTACTGTGTGCTGAGAATTCCCCATTCTGCAGCTTGTGTCCACGTCTAGCCCATGCTAAACGCTGCACATCTGTTTGGTGTAGATGGTCTTGCCAACTGGTAGGGAGACTTGAGAGGGACCTGAACGCATTGAGCTGGATATCCATGTTCTCACCCACGATACTCCTTCCCGATAGGTTATCTGGTGCTGCGGGACCTGGGCATTAAAGTAGAGAAATACATTGCCTCCGAGATCTGCGAAGAGTCCATAGCGGTGGGGACCGTGCGGCACGAAGGGAACATCAAATACGTCCATGACGTCCGGAACATCACCAAGAGAAACGTGAGGAGATGCGCACAGCGTGACCTGTGTTCTTGACTGTACAGGCACTGGCCAGTCTGTCCTGGGCCTGGGCCTGGCTTACTGGCTGTGGGGTTTGGGGCCTACCCAGAAAGGCCTCAACCCAGCAGAGGGTTGAGCTGCCCTGAGCCTGCGTGTGGGGAGGGCGGGATATAAATGGAATGAAATAAATAAAAGGTGGAATGCAGACGGTTTCTCCAACAGCCCCTGAGCTAGAGATGTAAAATTTCCGGAAATTTTGAAGCTCGGAAAAAACCCCGTTTTTTCCGGAAAAAACCAGAAATTTTCGGAAACATTGAAAAAAATGCTACATTAGCATTTCTTTTGTCTTTTCTAGTTTGAAAGTCATTCTGTTACTTTAGAAACATAAAATATGACTATGGACATTTTTACTTGGCATGAAATTATCACAACTAGCATATTAAAAATATAGTGTAGCCAAACAATTGTTACAGAATACCCACCCACATGCAAAAACAAAACTGAAACTTTTTTATTTTCTTCTGACAATCGCACCTCCTAAAGGAAGAAATGCATCTTGTTCTTGCATTGGAGAGTTCAGTTTGTAACCTAGGACTTCCTTGTCCTCAGTGCACAGAAATTACATCTGTCTGATTTGGAAAATATTTGAACACCTGGTCAAAATATTTTATTCATCATCTTAAAATAAAACGTTCCATAATCAATTTCTTTTCTTTTCTTTTTTCAATTTTTCCAATTTTTCGGAAAAAAATAAAAAGGCTTCAGGAAAAAAAACCGTTTCCCCCCCCCCGGGCCTTCACATCTCTACCCCTGACCTTATTGGATGCTCCTTAGAGTACTGTTGGGGACGGCAGCCCATTTTCAGTATTGCACTAGGTCTTGCTGCCCTAAGGGATGGCTTCTGACCAGGAGCCTTCTGCCAAGTCTGACAGAGGGTTGGCAGAATCCCTTGGGCCCTTCAGCCTGTCCTTCAGGAGACCCTCTGTTCTAATCTGGCCTCTGCCACAGACTTTGGAGATCAGGGGTCCCCGACATGGTGCCCCTGTCCAGCGGGGCTTCTGATTGGCCATTGGAGATCTTGATTGGCTGTACGGATTTAAAAAGCCTCACTTCAAAAAAGATGTGGACAGAATGGGGCGGGGGCAGAGGAGAGTGACGAGGATGATCGGGGGCCTGGAGGCCAGGCCCTGTGAGGAAAGGCTGAGGGACTTCTTGGGAAGGTTCAGTCTGGAGAAGAGGAGGCGGTTGAGGGGGGACAGGATGGCTCTCTTGAAGTCTTTGAAGGGCTGTCATTTAGATGAGGGCAGGGAGCTGTTCCTGTGGGCAGCAGAGGAGAGGACTCGCAAGAATGCTTTAAATTAAGGGCGGGGAGGCAACGGCTGGATATTAGGAAAAACGTTTTGATGGTAGTTGTTGTTCAGCAGTGGAATTGGCTGCCCAGGGAGATGGTGAGCTCCCCCTCCCTGGCAGTCTTGAAGCAACATCTGGCAACATCTGGCAAGCAAGTTAAGCAAATCCTTGTCAAGGATGCTCTAGGCTGATCTCGCATTGAGCTCTAGGTCAGGGGTGTCAAACATACGGCCCGGGGGTCGGATCAGGCCCCCGGAGGGCTTCTATCAGGCCTGCAATGGAACTGGCTGTCTCCTGCTTCTTCTTCCAGTTCTGCTGCTGCTGCGTCATCGTAGGTTGGCAGCTTACTCAAGATTGCAACAGCACAGACATATTGATGTAATAATTCAGAACAAGAGGTGTCAGTTATCAGACTCTATTAAATAAACAAAATATTGCAAGAATGCTGAGGTTTTAAGCATGTTTTTATTTTAAGGTTTTTTTTAAAAAAACCTTTCGTGTTTGTGTCCTTTATAAAGTTTATATCTCCGCTACCTGGCATTACCTTTTATGACACACATGGCCCGGCCCGACCATGTCAGATCCGGCCGTCATAACAAATGAGTCCGACACCCCTGCTCTAGGCTGATCCTGTATTGAGCAGGGGGTTGGACTAGATGGCCTGTAGGCCCCCTCCTTGTGGGGCTGTGTCTTTAAGAAAGGGGGCGCCCCTCCAGCCCCACTGTATGGGCCTGGAGAAACATTCTCTTGGGAGCAACCTGACAGCTGCCCCCTGAGACTACTCAAGGGAAGAGAAGTCTCCGAGGGGAGATTGTGCTGAAGATCCCAGTTCTTTGGCTCAGTGATTTTATCAAGCGGCTGAACTCGGATTAAAGGGCTGAACGAATATTCAAGGGGAAGTCTTGCTCTTTACCTTTTGATAGCGCTAAGCACGCCCATCGGTCTGTTGCAGATCGAGGAGTGGGGCCCGTTCGACTTGGTGATTGGCGGGAGTCCCTGCAACGACCTGTCTATTGTGAACCCCGCTCGGAAGGGCTTGTACGGTAAGAAGGAGGGGACAAGCTTAGCGGATTGGTCCGAGTTCATACCAGGGGTGCCGATGCTGGCGGCGTCCATCTCATCCTGTCCGTCCTCCTCCCTCCTCTCCCTTTTTAGAGGGGACCGGGCGGCTGTTCTTCGAATTCTACCACCTTCTCAATTATGCCCAGCCCAAGGCTGGGGAGGAACGCCCTTTCTTCTGGATGTTCGAGAACGTCGTGGCGATGCGAGTGAACGACAAGAGAGACATCTCTCGTTTTTTGGAGGTAAGAGAGCCGCTGGCTGGTCCACACCACGCTAGTCAAACCTCTCTTTGTCAGGTATTTTTTTTGTGTCAGTTCAGACACAACCATTTTAGCAACCGGCTCCTAATTGATTTCATTTACCTGTTCATACATAAGAACATAAGAGACGCCAATGTTGGATCAGGCCAAAGGCCCATCCAGTCCAACACTCTGTGTCACACAGTGGCCAGAAATACCAGGTGCCATCAGGAGGTCCACCAGTGGGGCCAGGACATTAGAAGCCCTCCCACTGTTAACCCCAAGCACCAAGAAGACAGAGCATCACTTGCCCCAGACCGAGAGATCCTATCTATACCTTGTGGCTAAGAGCCATGGATAGACCCCTGCTCCAGATGTTGATCCAATCCCCTCTGATAAGAACATAGGAGAAGCCAATGCTGGATCAGGCCAAAGGCCCATCCAGCCCAACACTCTGTATCACACAGTGGCCAGAAATACCAGTGCCATCAGGAGGTCCAGCAGTGGGGCCAGGACATTAGAAGCCCTCCCACTGTTGACCCCCCCCCCCAAGCACCAAGAAGACAGAGCATCACTTGTCCCAGAGTCCCTATCTATACCTTGTGGCTCATAGCCACTGATGGACCTCTGCTCCATGTGCTTATCTAATTCCCTTTTGAAGCCATCCATGCTTGTAGTCCCATTGGCAAAGCTGGGCTGAGCTGTTTTTGAGGGGAACGGCTTTCTTCCCTTTCCACCTCTTTGTCGCGCTTCTGAATCGCTGAGGTGTGCTATTTGAAATGTCCGTAAACACTCCAATCTCTTTTCTTCTTCTCTCTTCTTCCTAAAATACCGCTTTTCCCCATGCCCTTTTCCACCATGTGATCTTCCTCGTCCTTCCCCCCGAACGTTCTAAGTCGAGCGCTGTAGCACTTAACCAATATAGCACTTCAGCATTACAGCGGCACCACTGAGACGCATTGACTCCATTGAGAGACTAAATTTGTTTTTAGTGCTATAGTGCTCAACATAGAATGTTTTTTAAAAAAGGGGCAAGGGGAAGAAAAGGTAAAAAAGATCACGCGTCAGACCACACTGGCTCTTTAACATATGGTGTTGTTTTGGAGGGGAATCCTCTTCCCATTCTGTTATGTCTTAAGGCAATAGAGTGGGTGTTAAGTCGCTTGCTTAACAAAGTAGTCGGAGAGTGATTCAGCAAAGATTCAGCTTTATTCATCAACTCGAACACAACTCCAACACGGATCAACATCTGATAGCCAGATAGGGTTGCCAAATGGGGCCGGGGAATCCCCCGCTTTGAGGGCCCGCTTTTTCACGCGACAAAAATCGAGCCCGGGGGAAACCCCACCCCCGCGTGCGCGTCACCCGGATGTGACGTCGCACGCTGGGGGCGGGCCACAGCCATTTGAGGGGAAAACATTTGGCAACCCTATAGCCAGAACAGCTTTTACACTGCAGCTGTCCTGCTTTTAAATTCTCCCGGCTAATGTAGCCACGCCTACTGTACATTTAGCAACCAATAAGGTTGTATGCATAAGGACCAATCACGGACGTTCCCGCTCAGGGAGCTTGCTGACAAGTGATTGGTTGGTTCTTCCTGGGCCACCAATGCGATTGGATGGATTTGGATCCTAGCCCAGGACGAAGCTTAACATTGTACTTCAGTTAGATGATTCATGTATTGCAATGGCAGCTATTGAATACATTACAGTTGGTTAGCTTAAACATAAGTTCTGTTAACCAACTGCAGTGTTTGGACTGAAGAACTAACCAATCAGTAAGCCTATGTTTTAGGCCGGAACAACTCTCATTGGTTCCAAGCCCGGTATCTCTCTTGGTCACTATCTGTTTGTTGGGTGTGGTTTACACCCAATCGTACATAAGTCAGCCTGGTTCTATGCATTTTTTGTCTTGTGTTGTTATGAGCTGAATAAACGAAATCACTTGTTTAAGAGATGCCTTGCTCTCAGTTCGGAATAAATCCCATTTCCCACACTGTGCCTAGTCCGGCCGTCCTGGGATGATACGTTTCTCCTTACCGCTTTCTCTTTTCCGCTCTCCAGTGCAACCCAGTGATGATCGACGCCATCAAGGTCTCGGCGGCTCACAGAGCACGATACTTCTGGGGGAACCTGCCTGGGATGAACCGGTAATTGGGGAAGCCCTTCTTTTTCTCCCTGTCTGCTTCTTCCACTGTGCTTTGCTTAGGAACAGCCCCCACATAGTTTGAGGGTGCTACTCTTGTTCGTTAGGGCTGTTGTTGCAGCCAAATTGATTAGAACAGGGTGCTCGGGAACAGCGGCAAGAGGTAAAGGAATTTTACACAGCGCAATCTGCAGATAAGTGGGACTGCAGCTGTCGTACGGAAGCACTTTGAAATCCTACTGGTTTCAGTGGAGGACTGAAGCATAAATCTATCCCAGCAAGGTCAGTGGGATTGCAAAGCAGGGTTGCCAGACAACCCCCCCTGGACATGGGGGGGGGTCCCCCGGCAGGCCCCCTGCCCCGCTGTTGATCAGCTGGCCAGCAGGGAAAAATTACCCCCCAAAAGAAGGAGGTCCAGCCGACGTGCAGTGACATGTCTTAAGTCACTGCCCACATGACCTGGAAGTGACATCAGGATGTCAGGGGCATGGGAGCAACACTCTGGTATTTGGGCAAAAACTCTGTGGTAATAGCCAAATTCAGAAGAAGAGGAGGAGAAGAAGAGGAAGAAGAGATTGGATTCGTACCCCGTCCTTCACTACCCAGAGGAGTCTCAGAGCGGCTCACAATCTCCTTTTCCCGCCCCCTCCCCACAACAGACACCCTGTGAGGCGGGTGGGGCTGAGAGAACTCTGACAGAAAGGGCTCTTTTTCAAGGAGAGCTCTTGTCAGAACCATGGCTTGCTCATGGTCATCCAGCAGGTGCAAGTGGAGGAGTGGGGAATCAAACCCAGCTCTCCCAGATCAGAGTCCGCACACTTAACCACGACACCGAAGAAGAAGAAGAGGAGTAGTAGTTTAGAGTCCGCCCCCTTAACCACTACACCAAACTGGCCCTGAGGCCCTCCCACTGTTGCCTCCCCCCAAGCGTCAAGAAGGCAGAGCATCCCTGTCTCAGACAGAGCATTCCATCTAGACCTCGTGGCTAACAGCCACTCATGGACCTCTGCTCCATCTGTTCCTCCAGTCCCTTCTTGAAGTTGTTTATAATTGTAGCCGTCACCACTTCTTGCAGCAGTGAATTTTAATTATTTAATTAAACGTATTAATTTATTTATTTAAACGTATTAATGACTCTCTGGGGGAAGAAGGACTTCCTCTGGTCTGGATGACCTTCGGCAAGCCATAGTTCTGGCAAGAGCTGTCCTTGAGAAAGAGCCGTTTGTGTCAGAGCTCTCCCAGCCCCACCTGCCTCACAGGGTGTCTGTTGTGGGGAGGGGAAGGGAAAGGAGACTGTAAGCCGCTCTGAGACTCCCTTTGGGTAGTGAAGAGCGGGGTATAAATCCAGTCTCCTCCTCCTCCTCCTCCTCTTCTTCCTCCTCCTCTTCTTCCTCCTCCTCCTCTTCTTCTTCGCCTACTGCTCATTAATTCCGCCGAGTGCCCACAAGTTCTTGCACTGTCAGAAAGGGAGAAAAGCACTTTCATGTCTACATTCTCTCTCCCATGCATAATTTTGTAAACCTCTCGGTGGATAGGGGCAGCATGCCGGATCTGAGGCTGTAATGAGTTTTGTCTGTTCTTAGGCCGCTGGTGGCATCCAAGATGGATAAACTTGAACTTCAGGACTGCTTAGAGTACAGCAGGACGGCCAAGGTAAGACCCGCTGCTCGATTTGAACGTTTTTCTTTTATACTCCTCTTTTTGGTCCGATGATCCTCAGAGAATGGGGTTTTTACATACAACATCTGATCATAATGAAAACAGAAGAAGAGAGAAGAGATTGGATTTATACCCTGCTCTTCACTACCCGAAGGAGTCTCAGAGTGGCTTACAAACTCCTTTCCCTTCCCCTCCCCACAACAGTCACCCTGGGAGGCAGGTGGGGCTGAGAGAGCTCTCTTGAGAACTGCCCTTGAGAGAACAGCTCTGAGAGAACTTGTGACTGGCTTAAGGTCATCCAGCAGGGGCAGGTGGAGGAGTGGGGAATCAAACCCGGTTCTCCCAGATTAGAGTCCGCGCACTTAACCACGACACCAAACTGTACTTTGGTGAAAACAGACAGTTACATATCATTGATCCATCCCTGTAATGGCGGCACGTCCCTCCAAAATGGGAAGCCGGCAAAACAAAAGCGTTTTAGCCAACTTTCTTCAAGCTTAGCCAGAGGGTGCAAAGAAACCAGTACGAGAGCCAGCATGGTGCAGTGGTTAGTGTTAGGCTAGGGTCTGGGAAACCCAGGTTCGAATCCCAGCTCGGCCACGGAAGCCTGCTGGGTGGCCTTGGGCCAGTCACACACTCTCAGCCCAGCCTACCTCACAGGGCTGTTGTGAAGATAAAATGGAGGAGAGGAGAATGATATCAGTTGCTGTGGGGAGGAAGGCGGGGCACAAATTAAGTAAATGAAGAAATAACTTTAAAAATGTGCCTCATGAGGGAGGGACGGGGACGGACCTACTGTGAAACTAATGAAGGGCCCCTCATCCTGGAGGGGCCCTGAAGCAACTTTATTTTAATGAGTGAATTTTTCAACAAAATTGGGAGTTTTTTAAAGTGTTTGTTGTTATTAAAATAAGGCTGTTTTCAGTGACAGAATCAGAAGCCAATGGGTTGAAATACTTAATATTGACCTTAGAGCCAGTTTGGTGTAGTGGTTAAGTGCGCGGACTCTAATCTGGGAGAACTGGGTTTGATTCCCCACTCCTCCACTCGCAGCTGCTGGATGACCTTGGGCACGCCGTAGTTCTGACAAGAGCTGTTTCTGTCAGAGCTCTCTCAGCCCCGCCTACCTCACAGGGTGTCTGTTGTGGGGAGGGGAAGGGAAAGGAGTTTGTAAGCCGCTCTGAGACACCTTCGGGTAGTGAAGGGCGGGGTATAGATCCAATCTCCTCCTCCTCCAATACCCGTGTCATATGGCCTCAAAATGTCCCTGTAATTGATCAGGTTTCAAAATTTCCTCGGGGGCTTGCAGCACTGTTGCCCTGTTGTTGCTGGTCGAGAAGCCCCCCCCCCAACAGTTCAAGCTTCAGGGTCCCGAAAATGTAGGTCCGCCACTGCGGAGGGAATTCTACGATCTTGGTGCCGCCACCCTGTCTTGCCTGGCCACACGCATGAGCGTCCCTAATAACAATTCAGAGTGGAGGAGGGGAGAAAATATATCCTCAGCCTTCTACTGTGCAACGAGGTGCAGGAATCGCAAATGGAGGACATGCGCTTTCCTAGTGTGTGCTCTCCGTTGCATTCGCTGAAGCCCCGTGTTTCTTCTCCCCGCCCTCCTTCCCCTCCGGGGAAGATTTTCTCCTCTCCCTGCGGCCTCCTCAGCCAATCCCTGCCCTCCCGGGCAGAATATGTCAAGCATTCCGCAGATGTGCTGGTATATGGTGGACCGTCTGCTGTGGAAACTTGAGGCCGGGAGACCGTGTCCCCCACGGATGAATAGAGGGCTGAGGACCTCCGGACCCTTTCCACATTCCTGAGGAGTCGGCAATGATCTTTGGGTTGGCCCGTCTTCCTCTGTCTTCTGACTGGGTATTTTTAGCCGCTGGGATGCCTTCAGGGCCAGTGTCAAAGGGAGGCGGCTCCCTCGCTCTCCTCCCAACCGAAGAGCAGACATACCAAGCGCCTCTGAGGGCGTTCCTGGCATCCAGCACGGATGAATGGGAATCTGGACTGGACGTGCCTTTCCCTGCTTCCTGGGGTTTAATTCTACGCCCGCCCCCTCCTCCGGCCTCCCTTTCTCCAAGCCAGGATCCTGCATCTTTAATGTCCCCTTTGGTTGCCACCTCTAAGCTGAGTGAGTGTGAGCTAGCTCACAGTTTTTTTAGCCTCCGGCTCACACGTTTTTGTCCTAGCTCGGGAAGGAGGGCTCCAGAGTCAGCTAATCGATGCAGCAGCCAAATGGCTCGCTCACAGCTTCAATGCCAGCAGCCCACCGAGTAGGATTTTTGCTCACGAGACTCCACGGCTTAGAGGGAGC
The DNA here is from genome assembly GCF_001447785.1 of Gekko japonicus. Taxonomy (NCBI): domain Eukaryota; kingdom Metazoa; phylum Chordata; class Lepidosauria; order Squamata; family Gekkonidae; genus Gekko; species Gekko japonicus. The sequence goes on from NW_015175978.1 coordinate 1,015,558, forward strand.
ACTGCTCATGAGCAATGGTCCCTCTAAGCTGCGTGAGTGGGAGCTAGCTCAGTTTTTTAGCCTCTGGCTCACACGTTTTTGTCCTAGCTCGGGAAGGAGGGCTCCAGAGCAAACGAATTGATGCAGCAGCCAAATCACTCGCTCACAACTTTTAACGCCAGTAGCCAGTGTTCCCTCTAAGCTGAGTTAGTGTGAGCCAGCATGCAGGTTTTTTTAGCCCCTGGCTCACACATTTTTGCCTTCGCTCAGGAAGGATGGGTCCAGAGCAAACTAAATTTATGCAGCAGCCAAATCGCTCGCTCACAACTTTAACGCCAGTAGCTCACAAGGCAGAATTTTTGCTCAGAAGACTCCACAGGCATTGGTTTATTTATTTATTTATTTATTTATTCGTTAAATTTATACCCCGCCCTCCCTTGTAGGGCTCAGGGCGGCTTACATGGCAAAAACTTGCTCATAAAAACATCAATACTTTAGTATATTTAAAAACATACTGTACAGATTTAAAACCCAATCAACTAGTAAAGTGCTCAAACTACACAGCGTCCATACCAAGATATCAGAGAGGACAAACCACACACCAAACATCCCCTGGTAGGCATAGTGTAAGAGATGCCAAACAGATGTTCCTCAGATGTTCCTCTTCGCCTCCTAGGGCCCTCGCCCCCCCACATTGATGGGGGGCCAGGTCCCTCTGGCCATTGGCAGGGGGTGGGGTGGGGGGTGTCATAGGGTTGCCAGATCCAGGCTGGGAAACTCGTGGAGATTTGGCAGATGGAGCCTGGGGGGACAGGGACTTCTGGGGGTTACAATGCCATAGAGTCCACCAGTGCTACCTCTAAGCTATGGCATCTGGTGAGAAAAAAAATTCCGCTTTGGGAGCTACTGGCATTAAAGTTGTGAGTGAGCCATTTGGCTGCTGCAGAAATTAGTCTGCTCTGGAGCCATACCTTCCTGAGCTAAGCCAAAAATGTGTGAGCCGGAGGCTAAAAGACTGTGAGCTAGCTCACACTAACTCAGCTTAGAAGACGAGAAGAAGAGATTGGATTTATACCCCGCCCTTCACGACCCAAAGGTGTCTCAGAGTGGCTTACAAACTCCTTTCCCTCCCCCTCCCCACAACAGACCCCCTGTGAGGTAGGTGGGTCTGAGAGAGCTCTTTCAAGAACAGCTCTTGTCAGAACTACGGCTTGCCCAAGGTCATCCAGCAGGTGCAAGTGGAGGAGTGGGGAAACAAACCCGGTTCTCCCAGATTAGAGTCCGCGCACTTAACCACTACACCAAACTGGCTCTCAAACTGGCTTAGAGGGAACACTGGTTCAACGAGGCTCAGTTTTTGACGGAGTTATGCAAGGCCCTTCGAAACACAGGCAGTGGGCTGCAGGGTTCCGTGACTTCCGCATGGCGCTTATTGAAATCCACATTAGAGGGAACACTGGAGTCCACCCTCCAAAGCTTCCCATTTTCTCCAGGACAGTAAAAAGCCCAGTAGCACCTCTAAGACTTAACAAAATTTTATTGTAGCATAAGCTTTTGAGAAACACAGCTCTCTTTGTCAGTTCTCCGGGGGAAGTGTTCTACGCAGTCTAGAGATGAGCTATAATTCCAGGGGGTCCATATGTGGCTCTCAGCTTTGCTCTTTCATTCCCCCCCCCTTCAGTTGAAAAAGGTCCAGACCATCACCACAAAGTCCAATTCGATACGGCAGGGAAAAGCCCAGGCGTTCCCGGTGCGCATGAACGGCAAAGACGACAATTTGTGGTGTACTGAACTAGAAAGGTGAGATGGCGGAGGGGGAAGGCAGTTGGCGGGGGCGGGGGAGAGGATACAGGGGGAAATGGAGAGTGGGGAGGGCTGTGGGAAGGCAAACTGTGGTTCACAGAATCCAGCCTCCGGAATAAGCACAAATACTTGCGATGCCGACTCTTGGTCACTAGGGGCGGATTATAGCTCCAGAGGGGTTAGCCGAGTTAGTCTGTTCCTGCAAAATAGTAAAAAGCCTAGTAGCGCCTTTAAAGTTCTTCACCCCCTGGTGAAGGCAAGAGGAGGGGACAGACGATTCTCCCAGTGGGGGCAGAGTTCCACAGTTTGGTGCCACGACTGAGAAGGCCCTGTTCTGGGTACCCTGCTGCCTAATCTTAGAAAGCTGAGGGCACCCAAAGCAGGTCTCGGAAGATGACTGTAGTTGTTGGGCAGGTTCATAAGGTGGCAGGCAGTCCTTCGGGTATGTCGGACCCAAACTACATCGGGCTTTGAAGGTCAAGAATTCTGCCTGGAAACGAACTGGGAGCCGGTGCAGATGTGCCGAGACTGGAGCGATCTGGTCCCTACGACCCGCTCCGGTTAACACCCTTGCAGCAGCATTTGGTACCGGCTGAAACTTCCAAAGACGTCTGAAGGGGTTTGCAATTGCGTTCAAACTTCAGAGGACCCGTCTGTTGTTTTCGTGCTGTCCTTTCAAGGCAGGCTTGTGGGCGACGTTGGGATTCCTCGCGCATGCTCGAGATGTTGGAAACACGACTGGGAGGGATCAGCTCCGTGGGATGTTGGGGGCCGGCGGGGGGGGGGAGGAACAGGGAAGCAGAAAGAGGGAATGGGGCCCAACAGGTGAGACACCTGTCCCTCAGGTCCCTCTGCTGCTGCTGCTGCTTTATGGCCACATATGGGGCGGACAGAAGAACAGCTGCACGCAAGCCAAACCATGACAAAAATTCCTTGCCCCCCTCCCCTCCTTGCAGGGTGAGCTCAGCTTCCACCCATATTTAGAATGCAAGTGACAGACATTTCCATCCACGGAATTCTTTGCCTTGCCTCCTTCGGGCGATCTGTCCACCTTTTCAACATCATCCCCTCTCAGGCCCAGTTTTAAATGATTGATTAAATGCTCCTGGGTTCAGCCGGAGGTGGGTTTATGATGGCATCCGCGCCGGCCAATCAGCACTGTACACAGCCGGCTTCTGCGGCGAACGGGCAGAACTTGAGCTTGTTGCTTGTGATCTTCCTCATGGGGGCACTTCCATGATCCAGTTCTGGACCTTTGGCATGCATCAGTTTGGAAAAGAGACAACTAAGGGGGAGGATACGATAAAGGTATATAAAATTGTGCCGGGGGGGGGGAGTTGACAAAGAGCACTTTTGCTCCCTCTCCCAAAATACTATAACTGGAGAGCATCCAATGCGGCTGATAGGCTATAGAGTCAGGACGGACAAAAGGAAAAAAATTCTTTACACAGCAAGGGATTAAAATGTGGAATTCGCTGTCTGAGGATGCAGTGATGGCTACAGGAATAAACAGCTTTAAAATGGGATTAGGTAGGCTTCATGGAGGGTAAGCCATAGCGGCTGAGGGGAACCTCCACATTCAGAGGCACTAATCCTCTGAATCCCAGAGCCAGGAGGCAACAACAGGTCCTGCTGTTGGCCCTCCAGAGGAACTGGTTGGTCATTCTGTGAGGCTGGATGCTGGACTGGATGGACCCTCACTGGTCTGATCCAGCAGGGCTCTTCTGATGTTCTTATGAAGGCCTCGGCCTCTCTGCCCTGTTGTTGGTCCTCCAGAGGAACTGGTTGGCCACTGTGTGAGACAGGATGCTGGACTGGATTGACCCTCACTGGAGGGCTCTTCTGATGTTCTTATGAAGGCCTCAGCCTCTCTGGGCTGTTGTTGGTCCTCCAGTTGGCCACTGGGTGAGACATGAGGCTGGACTAGATGGGCCCTGGCCTGATCCAGCTATGTTATTTCGGTGTTCTTTAGTGGGGAAGGCATGGGCCTCTATGCCCTGTAATTGGCCCTCCAGAGGAACTGGTTGGCCACTGTTAGAGACAAGATGCTGGACTAGATGGGCCCTCAGTAGTCTGATCCAGCAGGGCTCTTCTTATGTTCTTATGGAGGCTTCGGTCTCTATGCCCTGTTGTTGGTCGTCCAGAGGAACTGGTTGGCCTCGTTGTGAGAAGCGATGCTGGGACTAGATGTACCACTGGTCTGATCCTGCAGGGCTCTTCTTATGTTCTTATGAAGGCCTCGGCCTCTCTGCCCTGTTGTTGGCCCTCCAGAGGAACTGGTTGGCCACTGTTAGACAGTATTCTGGACTAGATGGATCACAGGTCTGGTCCAGCAGGGCGCTTATGCGCATCCAGAAGATGCTAAGAAGTGCTCCCCCCACAGAATATGCAAAATAGCATGGAGTGGGCAGGGGTGGGGAGCACTACCAACGATTCCATAAATCATGTCATGTGGAGGCGAAGGCCCGCTCCTGGGTCTGGTGGGGAGTCCCAATGCATCACCGCAGGGCCTGCCCTGAAAACGCTGTGCGTGCTAATGGTTCTGTCTCTCTCTTGCCTCTTTACAGGATTTTTGGCTTTCCTCTCCACTACACAGACTTGCACAACATGGGCCGTGGAGCTCGTCAGAAGCTGCTCGGCAGGTCGTGGAGCGTCCCGGTCATCCGCCACCTCTTTGCTCCGCTCAAGGATTATTTTGCTTGTGACTAGACGGCCGTGGGGGGGGGGCAGGGGGCAGCGCAATTTTTCCCAGGTAAAGCTGCCAGTGGGAGGGAGATGAGAACAAGGCAGCAACTCCCACCTTCCTTCAAGGAACCCCCCCTCATACGCCCAGGGTCACTGGAAGGAAAGGACGGACTTTAAGAGGACCTGAAGGGGAGCTTCCTTTGACCCAACTGTGACCTTCTGCTCTCCCGTCATGGAGAACTCTGGGTGTTTGTGGGAAGCCCCGAAACATTCGTTCATCATTCCGTGTTTAGGAAAAGCGTCACCTCAGTAGCCACCTCAGGAACAGGTGTTTTTTTTTTTTTGGATGGGGTCTCTGCACAAGAACCAAAACTTGAAAGCGTGAAGAGCCACGGAATCCCTCCGACTTTGATTCTGAGCCAGGCGCCTACGGGAAAAGCCAGGAGAAACACAGCTTTCCTTTTTTAAATCTTTTTTTTTAATATAACCAAAAAAAACCCCAAAGTTTTTCAGTTTTTTTTAATGAGACGGCTGCTGCTGTACAGCGTCGGACAAAACAAAAAAAGGTGAGAATTCCCAGGAAGGAATTTAGCAGAAACTGGTTAGAGCAAAAGAAGAAACAAAGAACCTTCAAGGGCATCTGGGTTTACTTTGAAACTACGCTCCTCTGTAGGCACAACAAATGTGTTCTGAATGCAGAATGTGATCCTTGGGCAGGGCGGGGAATGGAAATGGGATGCTGGATCCTCCTGGGATCTTTATTCTGTATATACTGCTGCAGGGAGCAGAAGCCGTGCAAAGACATCAGTGAGGTACGGCGCAAGCTCTGACCTTCTGAGCGGGCCTCGTGCGAAGCCATTCTAGGGGCAGGGAGGAATACCCTCCAGGTGAAGCGAAGGGAAAAGACCCCTTCGCATTTACCGAAAGGAAATCCTACGAATGTTTGTGTCTTATTACCGAAAGGAAATCCTACGAATGTTCGTGTCTTATTACCGAAAGGAAATCCTACGAATGTTCGTGTCTTATTACCGAAAGGAAATCCTACGAATGTTTGTGTCTTATTACCGAAAGGAAATCCTACGAATGTTCGTGTCTTATTACCGAAAGGAAATCCTACGAATGTTCGTGCCTTAAGTCATGAGGAAGGACTTCCCCCTCCCCCTGCCAATTGCACCGTCCCCTTGCCAGAAGAACAACTGGAAAAGTATCCCTGCAGAGCACCTCTCCTCCACAACTGCTTTGCCCGAAATGGGTTTTACTCCAGAGGAACACGGGGATTGACCCTTCGTGATGCTGCTGTTTACGCTGTTAAATCTTAACCTAGATTAGGATCCGGCTACCTGGGAATAAAATAAATTTTTGCTTATTTTTGTCAGGTTGGGTAAGACCTTTGGAATTCAGCGTCCCTCTGAATCCTCCATACCTCTACCGTGATGTGCCAACAGATATCCTCGGGGGGGACACTGGGGTACAGCCTTTGCAGGCTCACCTGTACAGGTATCTGCATGAAAGACCTGGAGTTTAGGCCTTGCCTTTCTCTAGAGGGTGCATTTTTCCAGGATCCTTTCACGTCTCTGCTGGTGCGTGCTGTGCCACATGTCGAGAACAAAGGGACTTCTCCCAATCATGTCAACCTACTGCCTCAACTAGCGCTCAGGGGCTTTCCCTTCCGCCACCCCATGTTCCTTCAGAGACCGCATCTTGAGCTGCTGGCGGGAAGCTGAATGTGCTGGACGACAAATCAAGCAATAGACTTAAATGAGTTCTCACTGGGAGTTCTGCAGGCAAAGAAGCACAGCTGTGCTTTAGCTGCCACCAGTCATTTAGGCCCGGTTTTATCACGAGACCTTGGCAGTGCGACTTTTGCACAGACTGGTGGTTTTGTGTAAGCTGTGCCGCAGCCTGCACCAAGCAGCCACACCTGCTTCATTTGCACGCCAAAGGTCGTAGCCCTTGTGGAGGTGACGCTGCCGTGCCAACGCAGCTCGCGTGGCTACCGTGCACTGGTTGCCGCGCAGTTTGAAGAAGACACTGCACACCAAAATGCTTTGTCCCGTCCACCACATTTAAAAGCGGGCTTTCAGCAGGCTATGTGTGGGAGAGCTTCCTTTTGCACTGAGCTCAGACTGGTCCAGAGTTTCTCATCGGATCTGAAAACTAAGCTGCGTTCTGATTTCATCCAATGGAAGCAAGAATGTATTTCCCCGTTTTGAGGTGCCCTTCCCCACTAGTGGAATGTGCCAGTGTCGAGACTTCAGCTTTGCTCAGGTATCTCTCCGGCAGGTTTTGCACTGAACGGCGAGGGTTGGACTCACGGCTGAACGTCTCCCCCTAGGGGAGCAGCAGCCCCCCGCGAAAGCAGCTGCTTGGGAATGGAGGGGGTGGTCAGTGGCCGGAGCCAGTGGCCTTTCTTGTCCTGCCTGGTGCTTGACTCAGGGATCCCCTCTTCCATTGGCGTCACCCCCTGCAGTTCTTGAATGACTCTCTCTCTCTCAGCTGACTTGACTTGCCCTACTCCAGAGAAAGTAGAAACAATAGCGAGATCACGGGAAGGACGCAAACCATGATGAAAACAGCCATGATGTGGTATTATGAATATATATTTAGACTGCTGCCTTGCAGTGAGTAATATTTCTTCAACAAGTAATAAAGATGTATGCATACACACAACGGAATCTGCATATACTACCGTTTCACACGACAGCTTTTTCTAAGTGTGCTGCGTGAGTAACGTTAGTTTACACGTCAACAATTCTAATCTGTGAAATTAACACTCAACACTCTTCCCACTTCAGTGAAGCATTCTTTATGTGCTCAACACGGCTGTTTTCATCATTGTTTTCTACTCCAGGGAAAGGCATTTTAAAGAACCCTCGCTTAAGAGTCTCTGGGACAAAGCTGCAGTTTTAGTCTCTCCTCTCTGAGTCAGTGCGAGCAATCTAAAGTAGATAGTCTGGGAGATGCCGTAGGAGACCTTGGAATTCTGAACCCCCTGTTTATGCCCGAGTGTTTTGGTCCGCTCACAGATCAACAGTCCAAATCAGCTGGAGGATAGGGATGTTGCCGATGTTGTTATGTGCCTTAAATATTTGCTTGTGGGGCTTCTGCTTGTGTTTGTTGTTTTCTAAGCCAGAATGGCAGAGCTGCAGTTCTGTAGGGAAATGTAGGCATGTTTGCTTCTCGTTATCTCACCATTAAAAACAATATAATTATCAGTCTGGTGAGGATGAGTGTTGGAAAGCGAAGCAGTACACTGGCAGGGCAGGGATGGTTTTTCTTGTCGTTTGACTTGCACAAAAAAAGTAGAAGTAGAAATGGGGGGGGGGGTGCCATGGCCAAAGCCACATTGTTTTGCTGCATTTTGGGGTTGTTTTTGTTGTTGTTGAGAAAAGTGCCTTTCCCCCCAGACGTGTCTTTCAGAAGCTGTTGAAAAGACCTTTTCCTCTTGTTGGTGCTACATTTTAAAACTTTTTTTAAATGTCAAAACTACGTTTTAATACAATCTTCTTTTTTTAAAAAGTCATGACTAGTTTTTCTCTCTCTCTTTTTAATTAACTTTCTAGACTGAAAGCTCAGTGCCAAAGTATGAAGAACCATAACTGAGCCTTGGAGTGGGCGGGCGGGTGTATATGTGTGTGAAAAGAACTGTTTGCTACAAAGTTTTTACCATGAACATTTATCATTGTTTAATTAAAGGCAGTGTTTCTCTGTCACTCAGCATCCTCTTGTTCTTTCTTGAGTCACAGATGTCCATTATTAAGTGAACTGGGGGGGGGGGTGGAATAGGCTTGCCAAACTCCAGGTGGGTCCCGGAGATTTCTTGCAATCCCAACTGATCTTACAGCCATCAGTTCTCTTGGAGGAAATGGCTGCTTTGGAGGGTGGACTCCATGGCATTATATACCCCGCTGAGGCCCCTCACTTCCCCAGATCCCATCTTCCTCAGGCTCCACCCCCAAATCTCCAGGAATTTCCCAACCTGGAGCTGGCAACTATACACTGGCAGGGGAGAGGGATCGGAAAGATGCACACTGGCTTCTGTGGGGCAGCCAGTTTAGGTCTTTGTAATGTTGTCACGGCTCAGGTGGGGGGGGGGGGGTCACCTGCCGCTGCCACCACTCTGGTTCCAGGCTCCCTTGAGAAGGCCCAGAGCACCCTCCCAAGACCTTCAGACTTCCCTTTTGGCCAAATAATAGGCGTGAGGACCAGGCAGAGTGAAACAAGGCAAAAGTTTATTTTATAGGACGTCAAACAACATGGTGCAGAATAATAACAGTAAGTGGGTGAAAAGAAAAGAAATCAAATGCCCTTCGTGTCTAAATATATACTGTCCCTAGCTCACTATTCCAAGTGACACTAGACTACTCACCCTTCCCTCAGGATGAGGGTCTCTTCCCTGCAGCAGCCTTCCTTCTGGCTCTGCCCTCTGGAAGAAAGAACAGCTTCTGCTCTGGCACCAGCCCTTTTGTTCCCCAGCCCTCTTCTTCCCTATTGGTCAATTTTGGCTCCAAAACCCCTCAGGGGCTTCTGGGAGTTGTAGGCCCAGCCTCACCTACTGCTAGCCAGACTCCCTGGGCCTAGTAGGCCTCTGGTGGCACAGCCACTACCTCCTGGGTGGCACAGCCCAGATCATGACAAATGTCATGGGGGGGGGGTGAAAGGAAGGAAAACAGGCCACAATTCCTCTGGGCGTAGAGCAGGGGGGTCACAGGGGGAGTTGGGGGGTTGGCTGTAAACTTCCTGTGTTGTGCAGAGGATTGGACTGGATGACCTACCCAGCTCTGTTTCCATGTTTCCAGCAAGAGACCAAGAGAACAAGATTCAAAGTTCTTTTATAGGATGAAACAGACACTGCTTCCGGGAAGGGCGGGACATAAATCTAAATAATAAATAAATAAAAGGGTCAGGGTCTAGAATTCCAAAATAAAGTTCACCAATTCCATCCTAAAACACAATTCACTTTTACCCTTCTTTCAGAGTACATCTTGCATTCCTTCTAGGGAGAAAAGGAAAAACATACCCTCTACACATACTTCACGGGAGATAAGGATGGAACGTCAGTTATCGGACATTGTTAAATAAACAAAATATTGCAAGAGTGCTCATGTTTTAAGCATGTTTTTATTTTAAGTAAAAAAACCCCTTTTGTGTTTGTGTCCTTTATAAAGTTTATATCTCCGCTACCTGGCATTACATTTTATGACACACATGGCCCGGCCCAACAAGGTCTCATTTATGTTAGATCCGGCCCTCATAGCAAATGAGTTCTTTTTTTTCTTTTTTCTTTATAAAATTCTATTATATTTAAGTAAGAAGTAAGCCAAAGAATATAAGTTCAGTAGGTTACAAGAGGGAATAAAAAGATAGATTTTAAAATATCAACATGGCATCTCACTCATTGACTAACACAACCTCTGTGCACTGGAATTTTCTCAATAACAAATGAGTTCGACACCCCTGATCTAGAGGATTGGATTTGCAGACCCTGAGTAAGGCTGTTGTTGGATCCCAAGCATTCAAAATAACTCCACGTTGAAAAGCAAGCAAGGTTTATTTCAAAGCGTTGGTTTAACCAGAACAGGACATTGTTAGGAATAACTACAGGTAACCAGGGAAGGCATAATATAGACATTTGAACCAGGTAAGGACCAATGAGCCCAGTTCCCGCTGGCGGGAATAGATCATACAATTCGCGCCCATTGCATGGGAACGCAACAGTTCTATAATGTCAACACAGGTTCAGTTCACATGCTAGATATCCAAAACATTCTAGGCGGAGCTTCCCTCCTACACCCAGCTGCACAACCTTGGCGAGTTCCGCGGACTACATAACATAACTCAAGTAAACAAGGAATGAGAGGGGGGGGTTGGTGAAGGAAACTACACAGGAACCGGAATGACAATGGCAGCTAGCTGACATACTGCCCCCTCAAAAATACTCATTAACCACCACCTCCCGGAGGGTCCGGGAGACCTCCCGGTTTGCCCGGGAAACGTCTGTGGAATTCCCGGAGCAGGTAAGGGGCCCGAATATCCCCTACTTCCACTCATTCGCGGTGCTGGGGTCCGAAATCAACCCACTGGATGAGATACCAAAGTTTACCACGTTTCAACCTGGAATCAAGAATGTCATCAATCTCAAAATGTTCCTCACCCTCCAACACTATGGGAGGGGGAGGGGCATGGGCAGGCCTCCATGCACAGTGACCAGGATCTTTTTTTAGCAAACTCATGTGGAACACAGGATGTAGAGCCTTTAAATTCTTAGGTAATTCAACGTCAACAGCAACATTATTCAAAACACGGCGTACTTTAAACGGCCCAATAAATTTCCAACCTAATTTTTTGCTTGGGCGCAGGAGTTTGATGTTTTTAGTAGACACATACACAAAATCGCCAGGCTTGAGGCCCCAACCCTCCACCCTTCCTCGATCAGCCTGACTCTTGTACGCCTCTTTGGCCGCATTCAAAGTAGAACATAATAATGGCCAAGATTCTTGCAAAGATTTACACCATAACCCCGCATCAGTAGGCTGCAGAGGAGCATTTTCCCTCAGAAAAGGTAAAGGGG
>NW_015175978.1:1030661-1030779 GCF_001447785.1 Gekko japonicus
CCCTTGCGGGCCAGGTGGTGGAGGTGCTTGTGGCTGCTGGAGGGGAGGTTGTAGTCCATGCGTGGCAACCAGGGTGGCAAAACGCGTGTCCAGCATCTGGGGAATGGTGTCGAATACA
>NW_015175978.1:1030972-1037952 GCF_001447785.1 Gekko japonicus
GATTTCTTTTCTGGGTACATTCCCCTCTCAAACAGGCTTTCGCGGAGTGCGCTGCCTCTATGGGAAAATGTCTCTCTCGTCCCTTTTGCATCAAAACGGGACCAATCGTACGTATCTCCCTCGTCTGGGCCCCATTTCCCTGGGGTGGGTGGCGGCCACGGAAGATAGTCCATTCGTGGGATCGCTCCCCCGATTGCTCCCGTCAGTCCAGAACTAGTCACCGGGGCTTCGGCAGCCGTGGTGACTAACGGAGCGGTCGAAACCGGAGTTGCCCCCGTAGTTGTTGGGTTCCCCTCAGTCCCACTCATGACGGCCGTCAGAATTGGGACGATAGAGAAAGAGGATTCCTAACAAAATGTTGGATCCCAAGCATTCAAAATAACTCCACGTTGAAAAGCAAGCAAGGTTTATTTCAAAGCGTTGGTTTAACCAGAACAGGACATTGTTAGGAATAACTACAGGTAACCAGGGAAGGCATAATATAGACATTTGAACCAGGTAAGGACCAATGAGCCCAGTTCCCGCTGGCGGGAATAGATCATACAATTCGCGCCCATTGCATGGGAATGCAACAGTTCTATAATGTCAACACAGGTTCAGTTCACATGCTAGATACCCAAAACATTCTAGGCGAAGCTTCCCTCCTACACCCAGCTGCACAACCTTGGCGAGTTCCGCGGACTAAATAACATAACTCAAGTAAACAAGGAATGAGGGGGGGGGGGTTGGGGAAGGAAACTACACAGGAACCGGAATGACAATGGCAGCTAGCTGACAGCTGTTAACCATGGGTCCTTTTGGAGGTCAATTCATAGAGTCACAATAATTTGGAAGTGACTTGACAGCAGTTAAAACACATGCAACAGAGGAAATGGAAGAAGAGATTGGATTTACACCCCACCCTTCACTACCTGAAAAAGTCTTAGAAGGGTTTACAATCTCCTTTCTCTTCCCCTCCCCTCCCCACAACAGACACCATGTGAGGTAGGTGGGGCTGAGAGAGCTGTTTCAAGGACTGCTCTTGAGATAACAGCTCTGACAGAACTTTGACTGACCCAAGATCATGCCAGCAGCTGCATTTGGAAGTGTGGGGAATCAAACCCGGTTCTCCAGATGAGAGTCCACGCTCCTAAACACTACACCAAACTGGCTCAGAGGCCAAGACAGACATTTCTAATGCCACCGAATGCATGGCAAAGCAATACTTACACTGGGACTTTCTGGTTTGTACCTCCACCACTGTAGTCCTGTTTGTATTACAGTGAACTCTCATACCAACTGCAATTGTTTGCATCGAATGTAATGTAAGAATTATTGAATGCATGTATGCAAAGAACAATCAAACAATCAATTGTACCCTGTACATGGACTGCAAATGTATTCACTGAAACCAGGGCTTTTTTTGTAGAAAAAGCCCAGCAGGAACTCATTAGCATATTAGGCCGCACCCCCGTGTTACCAGAAGTGTGGTCATCCAGCCACACCCACCTTTTGCTTATTCTGTTTACCTTGTTTGTTGTCAAAACCCAGGGCCTTTTTTTGGAGCAGGAACTCCTTTGCATGTTAGGCCACACACCCCTAATGTAGCCAATCCTAATGAGTTCCTGCCACTGGGTGTGGCCTATTATGCTAATGAGCTCCTGCTGGGCGTGGCCAACTTGGGAGCCAGCCAGAAGTCCGTTCCTGTGCGTTCCTGCCCAAAAATAGTCCTGACTGAAACTTTGTTACCCTAGTTTGGTCTGGGTTTCTGGGGAGATTTTTATTTTATTTATTTATTTATTTGGATTTATATCCTGCCCTCCCCTTAATGGGCTCAGGGCAGGTTCCAGCAACATAAAATGCAACGCCGTTGCACATGGTGTGCAAATTCACACAGCAAACTGGAATCCACAAGGTATCCACTGCGGTCCACCTCCTCCCATTATCCCATACACAGTCATTTTAAAACCAATTTAAGATTCCTTGACTCATGGGTTTTAATATCTTTCCATAATTCCGTTTGTTCCGAATAAAAGATTCTATAGGATGTTTGGAATGTAAATAAGGTGCGGTCTGTCTAACAAATGCGCAGTGAGAAGTTTAGAACGGGCAGCGAGGTGCAGTCAGTAGATTTCACAATAACCTAGAGTCATAGAAATCATGGAGTGGGAAGGAGCTATACAAGCCATCTAGTCCGACCCCCTGGTTGCAGTAGCGACACTCCAACTTCCAGGTGTGACTTGGAAAAATCCCAAATGATCTGCTGACTAAAGACAGCGGTGGCCCTAGAGAAAATGGCTGCTTTGGAGACGGGTGCACTCCATGGCATTAAACTAGGGTTACCAGCTCCAGGTTGGGAAATTCTTGAGAATGTAGAATCTGGGAGGAATCTCAGCAAGGTATCAGGGGGCTTTATACCACATTGAGGGGCTGCGGTGGCTCAAGTGGTTAAGACACTGGACTGCAGACCGGAAGGTCGGTAGTTCAGCAGTTCGAGACCCGAGTGCCGCATGACGGAGTGAGCTCCTGTCTCTAGTCCCAGCTTCTGCCAATCTAGCAGTTCGAAAGCAAGAAATTGCAAGTAGATAAATAGGTACCGCTTTGGTGGGAAGGTAACACCATTCCGTGCGCCTCAGCGTTTAGTCATGCCGGGCCCATGACCATGGAGAAGGCTTTGGACAGCGCTGGCTCTTCTGCCTGGAAACTGAGATGAGCACCGCATCCCCAGAGTCGGATCCGAATGGCTTTTTAGAGGAAGGGAAACCTTTACCTATACCCCAATGAAGTCCCTCCTCTCCCAAATCCCACCCTTCCCAGATGCCAAGAATGGTTCAACCTGGAGCTGGCTACCCTGGTTAGGGTGACGCCTGGAATTCTCCCAGAATTACTTCTGATCTTCAGGCGACAGAGATCAGTTCACCAGGAGAATTTCAGTGCTTTGGAGGCTGGACAGTACAAGCATCATAGCCCCACTATAAATTCTCTCCCCAGGCTCTCTAGTAGCAAGTGGGATGTAAGCAGTTTCCTACAAAAATATAAGGTTGATTCCAGGGGCGCCTTTAAGACCATCAAAGTTTAATTCAGGGTACGAGCTTTCGTGAGTATCCAACAAAATTTAATTCAGGGTACGAGCTTGCCTGTGTATCCAACAAAGTTTAATTCTGGGTACGAGCTTTCGTGAGTATCCAACAAAGTTTAATTCTGGTTACCAGCTTGCCTGTGTATCCAACAAAGTTTAATTCTGGGTACAAGCTTTTGTGAGTATCCAACAAAGTTTAATTCTGGTTAACAGCTTGCCTGTGTATCCAACAAAGTTTAATTCTGGGTACGAGGTTTTGTGAGTATCCAACAAAGTTTAATTCTGGTTACCAGTTTGCCTGTGTATCCAACAAAGTTTAATTCTGGGTACGAGCTTGCCTGTGTATCCAACAAAGTTTAATTCTGGGTACGAGCTTTTGTGAGTATCCAACAAAGTTTAATTCTGGTTAACAGCTTGCCTGTGTATCCAACAAAGTTTAATTCTGTGCATGCACACTTCTTCCACCAGGTTTTTGATTAGGAGCCGCCAGTACCACCAACGATCCCTGGTAACAACCGGGAGAGCCAGTTTGGTGTAGTGGTGAAGTGCGCGGACTCTAATCTGGGAGAACCGGGTTTGATTCCCCACTCCTCCACTTGCAGCTGCTGGATGACCTTTGGCAAGCCGTAGTTCTGATAAGAGCTGTTCCTGAAAAAGAGCAGTTTCTGTCAAGAGCTCTCTCAGCCCCACCTACCTCCCAGGGTGTCTGTTGTGGGGAGGGGAAAGGAGTTTGTAAGCCGCTCTGAGACACCTTTGGGTAGTGAAGGGCGGGGTATATATCCAATCTCTTCTTCTTCTTCTTCTCTATGAAGATCGAACTACAGCAGGATGGTGGATCAGGTCCGCTGAACCGGGGGTCTGTGAAATATCTTCAGGACACCATCTTGCTTTCATTGATGACAAATAGCATCGAGCACTTTATTATGTAAAATTGTTTGTTTTTATGTATCGGCACACGGTGACCTTGTTTGTGAGCCGCCCTGAGCCCATTCGTGGGGAGGGTGGGGTAGAAATTTAATAAATAACAACAACAACAATAACAATAATAATACTTTGGACATGGAAGCTCCTACCCAGAATAAACCTTTGTTGGTCTTAAAGGCGCCGCTGGACTCCAACTTTGTTCTATTGCTTCAGACCAACACTGCGAGTCCTGTGTTCCCCCTAAGCTGAGTTAGTGTGAGGTAGCTCACAGTTTTTTAGCCTCCAGCTTACATTTTTGTCTTAGCTTGGGAAGGAGGGCTCCAGAGCAAACTGATTGATGCAGTAGCGAAATCGCTCACTCACAACTTTAATGCCAGCAGCTCACAAAGTAGAATTTTTGCTCACAAGACCCCACGGTTTAGAGGGAGCATTGTGGTATCATATTTTGACCCTTATTCATGGTGAAAATCACCGAGGGCATTGCATTGCAATATTAATCTCTGCACGTTTTAACTGCATACAATTATGTTAACTAGAGGGGCAGGTTTCGTTCACTTCGTGATCAGCCAGCTAGAGGCACATTTATAGTGACTTAACGAAATGCGTTTCTTTGAAATAAATATTGCTCGGAGCGAAATATTGCAAGCAACGCTCCCTCCAAGCTGTGGAGTCTGGTGAGCAAAAATTCTACTTTGTGAGCTACTGGCCTTAAGGTTGGAAGTGAGCATATTTGGCTACTGCATAGATTAGTTTGCTCTGAAGCCATCCTTCCTGAGCCGAGAGAGAAATGTGTGAGCTGGAGGCTAAAAAACTGCGAGCTAGCTCACATTCACTCAGCAAGCAACGCTTCCTCTAAGTTGTGGAGTCTTGTGAGCAAAAATCCTACTTGGTGTGGGAGTTGGGAGCAAGCATATTTGGCTACTGCATAGATTAGTTTGCTCTGAAGCCATCCTTCCTGAGCCGAGAGAGAAATGTGTGAGCTGGAGGCTAAAAAACTGCGAGCTAGCTCACATTCACTCAGCAAGCAACGCTTCCTCTAAGTTGTGGAGTCTTGTGAGCAAAAATCCTACTTGGTGTGGGAGTTGGGAGCAAGCATATTTGGCTACTGCATACATTGGTTTGCTCTGGAGCCATCCTTCCTGAGCCGGCTCACACTCACTCAGCTTAGAGGGAACACTGGTTGCAAACAACGCTCCCTCTAAGAGCTGTGGAGTCCGGTGAGCAAAAAACTAACTCAGCTCAGAGGGAACGAAGGAGTAAGTAGAACGACCCTTGCAGGAAAGTTCCTCCCTTTGTTGTTCAGTCGCACAGTCGAGTCCAACTCTTCGCGACCCCATGGACCAGATCCCGCCAGGCCCTCCTGTCTTCCACCGTCCTCTGAAGTTGGCTCAACTTCATGTTCATTGCATCTATGACACTGTCTAACCATCTTATCCTTTGCCGTCCCCGTCTTCTTTTTTTTCTCATTAACATTTTATTGGTAGGATTAAAACAATAAAACAAATATAACAATAAAAATATACATAAAGGTCATAAGAACAGTTATACATTCAAACCAACACACCAATTACAAAAAAAGTAAGCTTTAAAGAATGATACATTCTTCAATAAATCTTTGAACAAAGTAACTTATTTTAGCCTCAATTTGTAATTGATGCCTGTACTGTTTGTTGCTTTAGATACAACCAAGTGTCTTCTGCCCTCAAGAATATCTGTAGACATTCAATGATATATCTAATCCTATTAAACACAAAGTACTACCCACAAATCAAGTTTTACCAAAGCCTATTTACTATACTTTATTTGAACCATAAAAAATCCTCACAACCATTTAACATAGTTATCCCAGGATGCTGAGATAATTTTTTTGTCTGATAGAGCTTCTAAAATTGGCATCCATTTAGCTTCGAACCCAAAATGTACGACGTTCCTTTTATTTCTGTTAACTTTATCAGTGATGCTTTCCATAATGAACTGATTCCACAGCTTCTTGTACCAAGTTTGAATGTCCCCGTCTTCTTTGACCTTCAATCTTTCCCAGCATCAGGGCCTTCTTCTCCAGGGAGTGCTCCCTTCTCATTGGGTGGCCAAAGTCTTTGAGCTTCAGTTTCATTATCTGGCCTTCCAGGGAACAGTCGGGGTTGATTTCTTTTAGGATTGACTGATTTGATCTCCTTGCAGTCCAGGGGACTCTCAAGAGTCTTCTCCAGCACCATAGTTCAAAAGAATCTATTCTTTTGAATAGTTTTTGAATAGTTTTGAAAAGTTCCTCCCTACCTGAGAGTGAAACGGTAAAGGTAAAGGTTTCCCTTGCTCGAAAGCCAGTCGAATCCGACTCTAGGGTTGCGGTGCTCATCTCCGTTTCCAAGCCGAAGAGCCGGCGCTGTCCGAAGACGTTTCCGAGGTCACGTGGCCGGCATGACTAGACGCTGAGGCGCACGGAACGCTGTCACCTTCCCACCGAAGCGGTACCTATTTACCTACTTGCAATTTCTTGCTTTCAAACTACTAGGTTGGCAGGAGAGAGTGAAAAAGAAACAAACCCAAAAACACCCTCCCCTCAGCAGGGGGCGTGGCCTCAGGCGCGGGGCGTGGCTTTTCGGGTGACTCCGGTAAGTGGGAAGGAGGCGGGGCCCGGCGCCCCTCGAAGCGTTTCATTGCCCGCCTCCCCCCTTTTCCGTCAGCCGTTGCGCCAGAGCCCAGCCAATCACCGACGGCTCGAGGACGGGCCCCGGCGAGCCGCGGACGGCCACGCCCCCCCACCCTCTCGTCGTCCTCCTCTCCCCTCCCTCGAAGTGACGCCAGCGCGCCGGCGTGCGCGTGACGTCAGATCCCGGGCGAAGGCGGGCGGGGCCGGTTTGAACGGTGAGCGACCGACTGAGGTAACGGGGCGAGGCAGGCGGCGGGGCGGCGGCGCTGCGGCTGTGGGGCGGCGGAGAAGGAGGACGACCGGCCCCCTGTCTCCCTTCGGGCTCCGAGGGTCCCGCCGGCGGGGGGG
>NW_015175978.1:1038147-1079026 GCF_001447785.1 Gekko japonicus
CCCCCGCCTTCCCTTGAGCGGCTGCCGGCTCCCGTCGTGCTGGGACACGCTGGGCCACACGACAGCCCCGCGAGGTGGGCCGGCGCCTGGCGCAGAGGAGGGGGGGCGTCCTGGCGTTAAGTGCCGGGGAGGGGGAGGAGCCGCGGACGAGTGGAAGAGCCCCTCGCCTGGCCTGCGGAAGGGCCCCCTCTGGCTCGTGAGCGGGTCTCCCTCGAAGCTGAGTCGGTGTGAGCCGGCTCACAGTTTCTGAGCCTCCGGCTCGCACCTTTTTGTCTCGGCTCAGGGACGGGAGGGCTCCAGAGCAAACTGATTTATGCAGCGGCCAAACTCACAGCTTTAATGCCGCGGCCCAGTGGGAGAGTGAGTGTGAGCTAGCTCATCGTTTTTTAGCCTCCAGCT
This sequence comes from Gekko japonicus, assembly GCF_001447785.1. Lineage (NCBI taxonomy): Eukaryota > Metazoa > Chordata > Lepidosauria > Squamata > Gekkonidae > Gekko > Gekko japonicus. The sequence continues at coordinate 1,038,547 of NW_015175978.1, forward strand.
CACACATTTTTGTCTTGGCTCAGGAGGGAGGGCTCCAGAGCAAACCAATTTATGCCGTAGCCAAGTCGCTCGCTCACCACTTTCATGCCGGAAGCTCACACAGTTGAATTTTTGCTCACAGGATTCCACGGCTTAGAGGGAGCATTGCTCCAGGTGCGGCCTGACCAAGACAGCGTGCAGCGGGACTATCACATCTTGCGGTCTGGTCCGGTCACAAGGCAAAGAGGGCCACCCCCCCTTCGCTGAACAGCCAAACCAGAGAAAAGAGCCCTGCCCCCCCCCAGAAGATCCACAAAAATGCAGCAGCGAAAGGAATGTTACTTGTACCTGTTCTTCAAAGTATGCCACCTCTCAGAGTAGAATTTCTGCTCACAAGGCACCACAGCTTAGAGGGAGCATCGCTCGTGAGCAGTGCTCCCTCTCAGCCGTGGAGTCTCGTGAGCAAAAGTTCTGTTTGGTGAGCTGCTGGCGTTGAAGCGCTGAGCGGGAGATTTTCAGCTGCTCCATCAATCAGTTTGCTCGGGAGCTCTCCTTCCTGAGCTGAGACAAAAAGGTGGGAGCTGGAGGCTAAGAAACTGTGAGCTGGCTCCCACTCACGCAGCTTAGAGGGATCATTGCTCATGAGCAGTGCTCCCTCTAAGCCATGGAGTCTCGTGAGCAAAAATCCTACTCGGTGGGCTGCTGGCATTGAAGCTGTGAGTGAGCTATTTGGCTGCTGCATAAATCCGTTGGCTCTGGAGCCCTCCTTCCTGAGCTAGGGCAAAAAGGTGTGAGTTGGAGGCTAAGAGACTGTGAGCTAGCTCACACTAACTCAGCTGAGAGGGAACGCTGCTCATGTGACCAGTCAAAGACTTTATACCCACCCACATTATTCTAAAAACCCAAGACCAATGACTGAGCCGGAGTCTCAGATGTGTTTCTTCCTGTTTGCTGTCTCCCTATATTGTGTGAAACTTACACTTCCTTCCTGAGCTAAGACAAGAATGTGTGAGCTGGAGGCTAAGAAACTGAGTTGGCTCACACTCAGCTTAGAGGGAACACTGCACGTGAGCACAGAGGAAGCCGCTGGGTCCTGAGTCGGACCTTAATCGAGTCTCTCTGGGTCAGCCTCGTCTGCTTGGACTGAATCAGACCCTCAGTCCATCGAGGTTTGACTTGTCTACTCAGACTGGCAGTGGCTCTCCAGGGTCTCAGGCAGAGGTCTTTCATACCACCTACTACCTGGTCCTTTTAACTGGAGATGCTGCCGGGGATTGAACCTGGGACCTCCTGCATGCCAAGCACTACCACTGCTCTACCTCTGAGCCGCAGCCCCTTCTAATAATCCCCAGCATTGCCAGCAAAAAGGACCAGGCAGTGGGCAATGCACAAAGACCTCTCTCTGAGCGGACGATACTGATTTTGATGGGCCAAAGGTTTGATTCAGGGTAACAAAGTTTGCGTCCAGTAGCACCTTTAAGACCAACCGGGTTTTATTCAAAGTGTAAGCTTTCGTGTGCAAAGCACACAGATCTCAGTCTGAAGAAGTGTGCTTTGCACATGAAAGCTTACACTTTGACTAAAACTTGGTTTTTAGAAGAAGAGATTGGATTTCTCCCCGTCCTTCACTACCGGAAGGAGTCTCAGAGCGGCTTACAAACCCCACCCCCTCTCCACAACAGACACCCTGTGAGGTAGGTGGGGCTGAGAGAGCTCTGGCAGAAACTCCTCCTTTTCAAGGACAGCTGTTATCAGAACTACGGCTTGCCCAAGGTCATTCAGCCAGGTGCAAATGGAGGAGTGGTTCATCCAGCCAGGTGCAAATGGAGGAGTGGTTCATCCAGCCAGGTGCAAGTGGAGGAGTGGGGGATCAAACCCGGTTCTCCCAGATTAGAGTCCGCGCACTTAACCACGACACCAAACCAAAAGATGCCACTGGACTCAAACTTTGTTCTGCTGCTTCAGACCAACACAGCTACCTGCCTGAATGATTCAGGAATAGGTAGATTCATGTGTACTGACTAGCATTGTGTGTTAGCTTGCCAAAGCTCTCTCACCCTGGCTCTGCATTGGTTCTGTGGCCAAATGAAATGTGCAGGGTGTGTGTGTGGGATTTTTGCTCTGGTAGCCAAAAGGTAAAATGCTAACTCCTACATCTAAAGAAGAAGAGTTGGTTCTTTACCCCGCTTTTCACTGCCCAAATTAGTCTCAGAGCAGCTTACAGCTTCCTTTCCAAACCGAGAGCCAGTTTGGTGAGGTGGTCAGGAGTGCGGAGGACTCTAACGTGGGAGAACCGGATTTGATTCCCCTGCTGATGTGACCTTGGGTCAGTCATAAGTTCTCTCAGAGCTGTTCTCTCACAAGTAGTTCTTGAAAGAACTGTCTCAGCCCCACCTACCTGACAGGGCGTCTGTTGTGGGGAGGGGAAGGGAAAGGAGATTGTAAACTGCTCTGAGGCTCCTTTGGGTAGTGAAGGGCGGGGCATAAATCCAATTTCGTTGTCTTCTGTGAGGTAGATAAGGTTGCGAGAACTGCTCCTGAGAGAACAGTGACTGAACCAAGGTCACCCAGCTGGCTGCATGTGGAGGAGTGGGGAATCAAACCCGGTTCTCCCAAATTAGAGTCCACCATTCTTAACCACTACACCAAACGGGCTCTCGTCTGCATGTGGGCACCCAAGCACAATTTGCTTGACCTCTTCCTAGAAGACCTCAGCGGTGGCCCCACGTAACCTTGCTTGTGCGCATGCGCACGTCAATGTGCGTTCTACAGAATCAGACCAGTGGCCCACCGAGATCAGTAAGCCGCTCTGAGGCTCCTTTGGGTAGTGAAGGGCGGGGTATAAATCCAATCTTCTTCTCCTCTTCTTCTTAGACTGGCAGCAGCTTTTCCACGTCTCAGGCAGAGATCTCACACATCGCTTCCAACCTGGCCCATTGAGCCTGGGACCTACTGCGTGCTGCTAAGGAGATGCTCTAGCACTGAGCCACAGCTCCTCCCCATGCTGCCCATTGCATTATTCATTATAATTCATTATTATTCTTTATAAAGAACACTCCTGCGTTGGGGAAGTAGTGCATGGCGCCTTGGCGGTATGGCATGCAGGGCATGAGAAATCTGTCTCATCTTAAAATATGCCTTGAATTGGGTTGCATTGTTCCTTGCATAGATTAGAGTTGCCTTATTGGGGTCACACAGACTTAAGTTTAAGCAGCATATTCCTGTGACCTTCTTGCTGTGTATGAGTCCTCCTGTCGTGCTGATTAGGGTAGAAGTTGTCCCTAATGGGGCAGGAAGGGCTGCATTCTTGCACCAACCCTCTTTCCTTTGTTTCCCAAGCTTTCTCCTCTGATGGTCTCATCTCATCATACATCATACATGAGAGCCAGTTTGGTGCAGTGGTTAAGTGTGTGGACTCTAATCTGGCAGAGCCGGGTTTGATTCCCCACTCCTCCACTTGCACCTGCTGGATGACCTTGGGCAAGCCGTAGTTCTGATAAGAGCTGTCCTTGAAAAAGAGCCGTTTCTGTCAGAGCTCTCTCGGCCCCGCCTACCTCACAGGGTGTCTGTTGTGGGGAGGGGGAGGGAAAGGAGTTTGCAAGCCGCTCTGAGACGCCTTTGGGTAGTGAAGGGCCTGGTATAAATCCAATCTCTTCTTCTTAAATTTCTGCATCAACCAAAGCTAGTCATGTTTCCATCCCCCATTTTCTGCAGGCTTGCTGGTGGTCAGTGCTTTTTCTTGCCCCTGTGCCTAAAGCCCCCTTCCTTAGATCTCCAGGCCCCCTTCTCGGTCTCTGTGAAGAAATGCATTTTTTTCTTTGGAGGTTTGAAATGAGCAAAACCTTCACTCTTTAAGTTTCAAAAGGTATTTTTTTGCTCTTTGGGCAGAGAGCAGGCAGGAAGGGGGGGGGGGAGGTCAGTTCAATTGCTTTCCAGACTACCTCAGCCCACTTTCATACAAATGCTAATAGATCTAGCAGGAGAGATAATGGGTGAGTCAATCTCTCCCGCTTTCCCCAAGCAGGAAACAGAGATTTGGAGGAATTAAATACTAGAGAGACTACAGGAAGTGAAATTCTGGAAACTTCCAGAAAAGCTTTTCTGACCTGGTTGTGGGGGGGAGGGGGGAGGTAAAACTCAAGGGAGGAAGGAGGAAGACCTATTTTGTGCTGGGTCCATCAGAGTAGACAGAACTCTTAACTGTGGTCTGAAGGAGGCAGCCATTTAACCATGCGCCGTTCTGGAGAGCCACAGAAAGCTTCAAGGTAATTGGAATGCTGTAGAGATCTGTAACTTCGTAAAGCTAGGGAGCCTGTCGTATATTTTAACATCTGATAGGGGATGTAAAAAGAGAGGGACAGAGAATTTATGTTCTACCCATTTGCTTTGAATTCCTTGCTCAATCTGCTGCTGTGCTGAAAGTATGCTGTGAACATAAATACCTTATAAGTTTGGATGCCAGTAGTGGTTCTCTGTACCACATAGACCTCCACTGTCTTGGACACACTGTTTTAAAAGGGAATGCTGGGGGAAGGCAGGCAGTTGGCAGGCAGCTATTCCTCCAGGGGTGTGCACGGCCACAAACTGTCCCTGTGGTGACCAGGCCCCGGACAGCCAGAGAGACAGAAGCAAGGCCTCAGAACTGGGAAGGGAAGCGGGGCGTCCTGACCTTGCCAGCGGGGATTCCGATAAAGGTCGTGTGGTGGCGGCAGGCTATCCAAGAGAGAAAGAAAAGCCTCTCCAGGTGTTGGGAAAACTTTGGGGAGTGGGTTGGAATAGGGCCTGAGGGCCAGAGGAGGCCTGTTCTGCCACAGTCTCCTCTGAGCAGCCATTACTTTCTTTGGTGTAGGGGTGAAGTGCGCGGACTCTAATCTGGGAGAAGCGGGTTTGATTCCCCACTCCTCCACTCACAGCTGCTGGATGACCTTGGGCAAGCCATAATTCTGTCACAGGTCTCTCAGCCCCGCCTACCACACAGGGTGTCTGTTGTGGGGAGGGGAAGGGAAAGGAGTTTGTAAGCCGCTCTGAGACTCCAAGTGAAGGGCAAGGGGAATAAATCCATTCTCTTCTTCAAGCCTTTCCTCAGTACCAAGCCTCTCTTTGCCTGCTTATATCGACGCTTTTCTCTGCTCATTCTTAATTTGATGCCTTATTTTCTTTATTTATTTTTCGTATTTGTATCCTGCCCATCCCACGAGCGGGCTCAGGGCAGGTCACGTCATCTTAAATAATACAATAAGGTATAAAACACAATAAAACATTTATATGAAACATTTAAGATCAGTAGTTTTCGCTGCTGGATAAAATTCTGACCCATTAATACTGATGGGTGTGGCCGGTTGTTGGTAGATGGGTGGCCAGTAGGTAGGAGAGAGCAACCTTGAGGAGGCCATACGTGGACGACCGCTGCCTCAACCAAAAACCTTGCGAAACAGCTCCATCTCGCAGGCCCTGCGGAACGGAGTAATCCCCTTTCCCCATTCTTGTTTCCGCAGTGCCTTCGTGCACACTTTTTAAAAAATGAGCTGAGCTGGCAGACTGCTGTCCTTCCCGATGGAGAACTTCCTTGGGCCAGCTGTTGAGTTAGATGGGCTGTGTCACTCCTGTGAAGCGGCTGGTCGTATTCACTGCAGTACGATTCCTGGTACAATGGGATGTGTCTCTTTGCTGTGTCCGTGGGAATGATCATAGCGTCTGGCTCCAGCTATTTATGGGCTCATCACATTACTGGGGCATTTGGACTTCTGATAAATGGCTAGACTGTCTCCCATAAGCTGACTCTCTTGAAAAGGTGGCCGGCATCCAGCCCTTGGCAGTTGAGAGAGGCTTCCTGTTGATCACAGGGTGAAGAGGGGATGGGTCCTTTCATTCCGTTTGCCACTGGGTAACCCGAATCTCTTCTCATTGAATTTTGTTCAGAAAATGGCAGTTAACGTGTATTCCACCTCGGTGACGAGCGACAATTTGAGTCGGCATGACATGCTCGCCTGGATCAATGAGTCCCTTCAGTTGAATCTGACAAAGATCGAACAGCTTTGCTCAGGTAAGTGGAGGGCTGAGCGTCTGCTTATGGTTTAAATGCATTTCTTTTTCCATTCAAAGAACCAGCTGGGGATGGAGTATCAGACTGGTGTTGATGAATTCTCTGGAGGGGTGGGGATTGCCTGTCTGCCTGCCTTTTATCTCAATTTTTGAGACTGCACAGGAATAAGTAAAGTAGAATGTAGCACAACTTGCTTGTATGATCCCCATGCTTGTATTTCAAACCTTTTTCCATCTGCACTTTGCTTGTAGGATAGAGTGGCATAATCTGGTTTTGGGTGGAAGATTCCAAGCCTTGAGCTAAATCTTCCTTCCCAATTCTGCATTTCTTGAAAGGCAGCAAGTCGAACAAGTGTCGTAGGGCCAAGTGCGGTTGTACACGTGAGTTGCATTGTGTGCTGCTGGGTGACTTTGTATAAAACCTGCAGAGCACAAAACTTGGGAGTTGTTCCTCTGCAGCTTGTTTCGGTCTCTCGGGGTTGCCGGCACAAGGGAGGCTTTTGCAGTGAAGCCAAAAGCCCAGAGGAGGTGAATCCATAGTGACGGTAACTGAACTTGCGGCTTGCAAAGCTATGATGCAGCTTGTCCAAGAGAGGATGTATTGTAAGCTTTGAGTAAGTGGTCTAGGCGAAACATTATTGAACAGACCGGAAAAGTAACCGGAGTGTAAAGTGAATCTGGTAGTGCACTGGAGGACTACATTTTTTAAAGAAATGGTTTTCAAGTACGATTTGGGCGATGAAGAAAATACCAATCCACATACAAAAGAACCTCCTCAGGAAACAATCCATATAACAAAAGAACCTCCTCAGGAAAGCTCCTGCATTAGCATGTTCACAGCCTGAGGAACTCCTACAAGATAATGACTCAGCCCTACCCCACCTTCCTGAGGAGATATTAATTACCTGCCTACCATTTTTCTTCTCACCTTGACACAGAGAGTACTCCATCTTTCTGTGTTATACCTCTGAGGATGCCAGTCACAGCTACTGGTGAAACAGCAGGTTCTCCAATGTCAAGACCATGGCCACACAACCCGGAAAATCTACAGCTACTAAGGAAGAAAAGGTTGCTTGTGCTCCATATATACAACTATGCAGGAGAAGTATAAAGCATTGCAAAAATGAACAGATAGCGAGAAAATGTGTTACGGCCCTGAGCAGCATGAATACTCACTTAATGTGGGTGAACAAGCGTGGCCTTTGTCTGTGGTACTCCAAAAAAGGGAAAGAAATCTAAACCAACCAAGCACAAACCTCCAAAGGAAGTTTAGAAAACTTATTGAGGGCCAAAAGTTAAAACCATAAGTATACAGAAGAGTGTTTATTTCAAAGACATATAAAAACCTTGTAGGGGCCCAAATAAAGCCTCATAAAATGTTCAGAGTAGCAAATACACAAAGAGGAACAGTGCTATGACCTGACACATTTCGGCTCACAAGACCCTCCTTCAGAGGTCAAATAGTACAAAATGCACCAAGCAACGGAGTCCCTGTAAGGCGATAAGCAATAAACAGAATGGGACCAAAAATGGAATGTTCCAGTATGGAATCGAGTGACACACCAAATGGTTCCTGTTTGGGGCCACGAGGCAATTTTATTTGCACTCTTAGGGCCTAAACTGGAAAGTACACATTGATAATGATATTATTTCCAGTATATACAACTACTTCTGACGCAAGGCCAGATATATTTGTGGCCCCGAATAGGAACCTTTTGGTTTCAGAGGGTGTCATCATGTGGGCTGTGCAAGCAAAGGCCTAGCAGGCCCGGGAGCCTGACTAGCAGTGGGAGGAGGCCAGGCCTACAACTCCCAGAAGCCCCTGAGAGGTTTTGGCGCCAATTTTAGCCCAACACAGAGAAAGGGGACTTATAACAAAAGAGCTGGTACACAAGAAGAGTTGTTCTTTCTTCCAAGAGAGGAGAGCCAGAAGGCAGGGAAGAGACCCTCACCCTGAGAGGAAGGGTGAGCAGACTCAGGCCCCACTGAGACAGTAGACTAGGGACTGTGAGTCTAGTCACGTTAGGGCATTTGGTTTCTTTTCTCTTCACCCACTTATTGCTGTTGTTCTTGCACCTTGTTTGTTTCCTATATTGGGCTGACCTGTAAAAATAAACCTTTTATTCGTTGTTTACTCTGCCTGGTCCTCACACCTATTATTTGGCCAAATTAGGGAGGTCTGAAGGTCTTGGGAGGGGGCTCGGGGCCTTCCCAAGGAATCCTAAAACCAGAGTGGTGGCAGCGTCAGGTGACACCCCACCGGAGCCGTGACACAGGGTAACCATGTTGGCTTGCAGTAGAACACCTACATCCGAGACTAGTAGCACTTTAGAGACCCACAAGGTGTTTGGGGGTACAAGTTTTCAAGAGTCAAGAGCTCCCTGGCAAAGGCATCTGACGAACGGAACTTTGACCCTCGAAAGCGCATACCCTGACAGTCCTGTTGGTCTCTGAGGTGCTCCTGAATTCAAATCTAGCCTTACCCATGGCGACACGGTGGGGTGTCTGCTGACTCCAGAAGAGGGAAACACTGGCATCATCGGGGGAAATGGTGTGGGAGAATTCACATGGAATTCACTGCCACAGGAGGTGGTGGCAGCTACAAGCATGGGCGGCTTCAAGGGGGAGTTGGATAAACATCTGGAGCAGAGGTCCATCGGTGGCGATTAGCCACAAGGTGTAGACGGGAGTGATGCTCGGTATTGTTACACAGATAGATTCCCAGTCAAAAAGAAAAGTCAAAATGAGGAGGAATGTTCATTGATTTTAATTGCAATTAAAACACCTGAAAGCAGGCCAAAACTTAGCCTATCAAATATTGACTGCTTTCTGAGCACAATAAGGAAGTAACATGAAGTTTTATACCCAGAGTGACATGGTTAAGAAGGTAACATTCAAAAAGCATAATTGGTTACAAAGGGCAGTGCATAATTTGAATAATATTTTTATTTTTTTATTTATACATTCCATTTATATACCGCTCTAACCTTTTTGCCAGTCTCTGAGCGGTTTACATATAGTTCCAAATTCCAGTTCATCTAACTAGGGCCACATTGTCAATGGGGTAGTGTCTGCCTACTAGCACCCCGGGCTTGTTGGTTTCCGGCTTCCTCCCGTGGCTCCGGATGTCGGCGTTCTTCTGGTGCCCTTCTGGAGCAGATCTTCTGGGAAGCTTCCTCTGCACGGCCCCGTGTCGGTTGCAGCCACTCGTTGGTCAAATATGAAGAAAGGGGTGCCTACATAATATCTTAAAATGTTTACTTAACCTGACCTGAATAATATTGGCCAAGGATTCTTCATACCCAAGCAAAGGTGTCCCCCCCCCCCCCCCCCCATCATACAAAACTACAATATTCTTGGTGCTTGGGGGAGGGGGCAACAGTGGGAGGGCTTCTGGTGTCCTGGCCCCACTGGTGGACCTCCTGATGGACCTCCTGATGGCACCTGGTATTTTTGGTCACTGTGTGACAGAGTGTTGGACTGGATGGGCCATCGGCCTGATCCAACATTGGCCTCTCGGATGTTCTTATATGGAGCAGAGGTCGATCTGTGGCTATTAGCCGCAAGGTCTAGATAGGAACTCTCAGTCTGGGGCAAGGCATGCTCTGTATTCCTGGTGCTTGGGGGTGGGCAACAGTGGGAGGGCTCCTAGTGTCCTGGCCCCACTGCTGGACCTCCTGAGGGCACCTGGTATTTTTGGCCACCGTGTGACAGAGTGTTGGACTGGAGGGGCCATTGGCCTGATCTAACATTGGCTTGTCTTATGTTCTTATGTTTAAGAACTGGAAAAGTAATACAGTGGGAGTGGGTAGTGATTTAGTAGCTGGTGGATGGGTTGATCTTGAATTAAACGAATAAATGAAGAACTTGACTACTAGAAGACCAAAAAAATAAATAAATCCTGTTAACTTTGTGAAGAAAGCAGTTAGCATAGAAGGGAAAAGAACTGGGAGCTTCTTATTTTTGAAGCTGAAATGGCCAGACAGAGTAGTGCAAGGTGTTCGATTTGCCAAAGCCATTGGAAAGGTCAGGGCCCTTGGTAGTTCCTGAGGACAGGCAGCTGTGGACTTTGCGTGGTGATGCCTCTTGTGGGTGTAAGCAGGCTGGCTCTTTCTCTGGTCTTCTCCTCTCCTGTCTTAAACACATTGTTTGGTCATAGCAAGTTCCTCTTTCTGCTGTTTAGGGAGTTTTGAGCAATGTGATTTCCTCAAATCTTTTACAATTGTGTGTGTGTGCTGTGAGCAGGCTGACATTTCAGAGGCATATCATATGAGTGTGCAGGAGCAAGGTTCTAGAAAGCCCAGTTCTTCACTCCGAATTAGTAACACACACCACGAACCCCCTTGTGCATCCTTCTCCTTTGATTTAATGGGGCTTGCCCAGGACATGTGGGTTGTGCCCACTGTGTGGGACATTTGCTTTTTTTAAAAGTTTAAAACATTTTTAAGCTGTCGTTCCACCCAATTTAGGGTACCCAAGATGCCGAACAACAAAAACAAAAGCTTTGAAACACATCTCTCTCTGTCTCTCTGAGAGCCAGTTTGGTGTAGTGGTTAGGAGCGCAGACTCTAATCTGGGAGAACCAGGTTTGATTCCCCACTTCTCCACATGCAGCTGCTGGTGTGACCTTGGGTCAGTCACAAGTTCTCTCAGAGCTGTTCTCTCAAGGGCAGTTCTTGGGAGAGCTCTCTCAGCCCTCCCTACCTCACAGGCAATGTTCCCTCTAAGCTGTGGAGTCTTGTGAGCAGAAATTCTACTTCGTGAGCTACACCGGCATTAAAGTTGTGAGCGAGCGATTTGGCTCCTGCATCAGTTAGTTTGCTCTGGAGCCATCCTCCCTGAGCCGAGACAAAAATGTGTGAGCCGGAGGCTAAAAAACTGTGAGCTAACTCACACTCACGCAGCTTAGAAGAAGAAGAAGAGATTGGATTTATACCCCGCCCTTCACTTGGAGTCTCAGAGCAGCTTACAAACTCCTTTCCCTTCCCCTCCCCACAACAGACACCCTGTGAGGTGGGTGGGGCTGAGAGAACTCTGACACAAACTGCTCTTTTTCAAGGACAGCTGTGCCAGAGCTTGTGACTGACCCAAGGTCACATCAGCAGGTGCAAGTGGAGGAGTGGGGAATCAAACCCGGTTCTCCCAGATTAGAGTCCGCACACTTAACCACTACACCAAACTGGCTTAGAGGGAGCATTGCTCACAGGGTGTCTGTTGTGGGGAGGGGAAGGGAAAGGAGATTGTAAGCCGCTCTGAGACTCCCTCAGGTAGTGAAGGGCGGGGTAGAAATCCAGTCTCTCTCTGTCTGTCTCTCTGTCTCAATAAATGTATAGACATGTGAACAGGAGTGAGAGTCTGTGAGGGAAACTCAGACAGAACAGAAGTCTTCATCAGCTGGTAGAAGACAGTGATCGAAGGGGACAGATGAATCTCCCTGGGGAGGGGATTCCATAATTTTGGTGCCATCACCAAGTAGTCCCTTTCTTGGGTTGCAGCCAGTCTAGCCTCAGATGATGGAAGCCTCCAAATATGGTCTGGTAGAAGGGAGTGGACAGTCCCGAAGTCACGCTGGCCCCAAGCCTCAGAAAGCTTTCTAGGTCAATACCAGCACCTTGAGCTGGGCCCAGAAACAAACGGGGAGCCTGTGTAAGTGGAGCAAGACTGGAGGGACAAGGTCTCTCTGAGTTGGAATTCTGGCCGCAGCATTCTGTACCAGTTATAGCTTCTAGGCTCTGGTGACCAGAGTTGCACACAGTATTCCAAATGGGGTCGCACCATCGATTTATATAGGGGCATGATACTAATAATCCCCATCATAGCGTTGGCCTTTTTTATTGCGGTCACACACTTTCGACATTTTCAGTGAGTTCTACTACGACTCCAAGATCTCTCTCTCTCTCTCTCTCTCTCTCTCTTTCTCTCTCTCTCTCTCTCTCTCTCAGACCCCATCAACGTGTATTTATAGTTAGGATTTTTGGCTCCAATGTGCACCACTTTGCACTTGGCCACATTGAACCCCATTTGCCATGTTGACGCCCAGTTGCCCATCCTCGACAGATCCCTTTGGAGCGCCTCACAATCCTCCCTGGTTCTCACCACCCTGAACAATTTCATGTCATCCGCAAATTTAGCCACTTCACTGCTTACTCCCAACTCCAAATCATTAATGGAACAAGTTAAAAAGCAGTGGACCGAGTACTGATCCCTGCAGTACCCCACTGCTTACCACCCTCCATTGAGAAAGTTGCCCATTTATACTCACACTCTGTTTCCTATTAAGTAGCCAGTTTTTAATCAACAAGAGGACTTGTCCTTTTATCCCATGACTATTGAGCTTACTTAGGAGCCTTTGATGAGGAACTTTATCAAAAGCTTTCTGGAAGTCAAGGTAAACAACATCTATTGGATCCCCCTTGTCCACATGTTTGTTCACCCCCTCAAAGAACACTAACAGGTCAGTGAGACAAGATCTTACCTTACAGAACCCATGCTGAGTCATAAGAACATAAGAGAAGCCAATGTTGGATCAGGCCAATGGCCCATCCAGTCCAACACTCTGTCACACAGTGGCCAAAAATAGTCTCCCTTAATAGTTTTTGTTCATCAGTGTGCCTACAAATTCTCTCCTTAATAACGGTTTCCACCAACTTACCCGGTATTGACGTCAGACTGACTGGCCTGTAATTTCCCGGATCTCCTCTGGAACCCTTTTTAAAGATGGGAGTGACATTAGCTACCTTCCAGTCCTCAGGAATGGAGGCAGATTTTAATGAAAGATTACATATTTTTGTCAGGAGATCCACAAGTTCACTTTTGAGTTCTTTCTCCTGATGGCGCGCCTCTAAGATCAGCACCAACCTTTAGGAGTCTGGGTGTGATCCTGGGTATCCATCCTGTGCTGTGTGAGCTGCACTGGCTTCCAGTGGAGTACCGGAACAGGTTCAAGGTTCTGGTGTCAACCTTTAAGGCCCTTAGTAGTCTGGGACCCACGTATCTTTGGGACCGCCGCTCCCAATATACCCCAATATATCCCCAGGAGACCGTTGCGCTCAGTAGATCAAAATCTACTGGTGGTTCCCGGCCCGAGGGATGTCCGTCTGTCCTCGATCAGAGGCAGGGTGTTTTCTGCCCTGGCCCCCACCTGGTGGAACTCTCCGTGGAATAACATCCACACCCTGTGGGACTTGATGCAGTTCTGCGGGGCCTGTAAGGCGGAGATGTTCTGCCAGGCGTTCGGTTGAGGATAGCGATCGTCACATCCTTCTAGCATTCCCGCTCCCTGTGAGGCAACGGCACTACTGAAATTCTTAGCATCATCTTTTTAGGTAATTACTGTGCTCTGTTGTTGTTAAGCTCTGTGGCGCCCTGCTTATTGGGGAGAATGTTTCTCCTTTAAGACCACACTCTATGTACATTAACTTAGTAGATTCCTGCTATGCTTCAGAGGACTGTGTGGCCCTGAGGAAGGACTGTTCTGATTGCTGGGATAAGTTTAAAGAAAAAATGATTTATTTATAAAAGAACAAAATAGGTTTCTGGGTATGGTTGAACTGTTGTTGAAGAAAGAAAATGTAACTTGACAAGGCTTGGCGTCCCACACAGTCTCTCATACACCAAAACTCAACTCTGACAGGCTTATCTCTCTCATATATAGCCACACAGGCTGAACTCTCTTGCTCATATATAGCCACACAGGCTGAACTTTCTCTCTCATAGCCACACAGGCTAAACTTTCTCTCTCATAGCCACACAGGCTAAACTTTCTCTCTCATAGCCACACAGGCTAAACTTTCTCTCTCATAGCCACACAGGCTAAACTTTCTCTCTCATAGCCACACAGGCTAAACTTTCTCTCTCATAGCCACACAGGCTAAACTAAGTTCCAGCTGCTTCGTCTGTCACACAGAGTCTCTCACAAACTCTCTACACTCGTCTCTTTCAGAACACAGAATCACCTCAAAGACCTCACTCCTCCCACACTCTCAGTCATCAGCCAATCACATCACACTTGTCTCCCTCTATCACTCTCCTTACATTACTGCAGTTAAACTAAACATTTAAAGAAATACTCACACCAAAGCAAGAAATCGTTACAAGCACTTTTATGGATTGTGTGGCGTTATCACGTTGCACACACTGCCCTGAGCCTTGCCTTGTCCAGGGAGGGTGGTTTAAAAATCTAACTAATTAAATAAATTAATGCTCACAAGGTGGCCACACCAAGGTTGTGAAAAAGTCTCTCCCTCAGCCCAGTAAGGGGTGAGAGGACTGTAGTGTCTTGTCCGTGCTTGTCCGATGAAACGCCGGTTGCCTGCCTGCCTGCCTGACCTCGATTTACAGTAGTGAATGCTGTGACCATTTGTCAGGGATTTTCACGCTCCAGGCAAGTTGCGGTGGGTGCATTTGTCACACTGAGCTTAGGTGCAGGGTTGGTTCTGTTCCGGAGATATGCTGGCAGTTCTGCAAGGAAAGCTTTTTCGCGTTTCTTTGCCCTGGGGTGTTCTAAGCTTCGGTCATCACATGGATGTCTCTTATTCCCTTGCCAGGTGCTGCTTACTGCCAGTTCATGGATATGCTCTTCCCTGGTTCCGTAGCGCTGAAGAAAGTGAAATTTCAGGCAAAGTTGGAACATGAATACATTCAGAACTTCAAGGTCCTACAAGCAGGGTTTAAGAGAATGGGCGTTGACAAAGTAAGCTTCCGTTCACTTGATTCGTCCTTTGGAATGCCTGTCCTTTAGGGGAACCTGTCCTAGGTGCTGCTGGGCCTTCTCGGTCGATCTTCCTCTAGGTGCTTGCCAGTCACCTCACCAGCTAATATTTCCCAACGAACAGGTGGTCAAACTGGAGTTCCGCTGGCCATAAGAAGAAAAGATTGGAAGAAGAGGTTGGATTTATACCCCACCCTTTACTTACCCAAAGGAGTCTCAGAGCGGCTCGCAGTCCCTTTCCCTTCCCTTCCCTTCCCCACAACAGACACCCTGTGAGGTAGGTGGGGCTGAAAGAGCTCTCTCGAGGACTGCCCTTGAGAGAACAGCTCTGAAAGAACTTGTAACTGACCCAAGGTCATAAGAACATAAGAGACGCCAATGTTGGATCAGGCCAAAGGCCCATCCAGCCCAACACTCTGTATCACACAGTGGCCAGAAATACCAGTGCCATCAGGAGGTCCACCAGTGGGGCCAGGACATTAGAAGCCCTCCCACTGTTGCCCCCCCCCCAAGCACCGAGAAGCAATGCTCCCTCTAAGCTGTGGAGTCCTGTGAGCAAAAATTCTACTTTGTGAGCTACCGTCATTAAAGTTGTGAGCGCACGATTTGGCTGCTGCATAAATCAGTTTGCTCTGGAGCCGTCCTTCCTGAGCCAAGACAAAAATGTGTGAGCCGGAGGCTAAAAAACTGTGAGCTGGCTCACACTAACTCAGCTTAGAGGGAACACTGCCGAGAAGACAGAGCATCCCTTGCCCCAGAGCCCCTATCTATGCCTTGTGGCTAAGAGCCACTGATGGACCTCTGCTCCATATGCTTATCTAATTCCCTTTTGAAGCCGTCCATGCTTGTAGCCGTCATACCAGCAGCTGCATGTGGGGGAGTGGGAAATCAAACCCGGTTCTCCCAGATTAGAGTCTGCACTCCTAACCACTACACCAAACTGGGCAGATCTGCTCAGCCCAGCCAGGTGCATTTTTCTGGTATAAACTAGAGGTCACTTTTTGCTTTTTGTGTTGGTTAATTTAGAAGAAGAAGAGAAGAGATTGGATTTATACCCCGCCCTTCACTGGGAGTCTCAGAGCGGCTTACAAACTCCTTTCCCTTCCCCTCCCCACAGCAGACACCCTGTGAGGTGGGTGGGGCTGAGAGAGCTCTTGACAGAAACTGCTCTTTTTCAAGGACAGCTGTGCCAGAGCTTGTGACTGACCCAAGGGCACATCAGCCGGTGCCAGTGGAGGAGTGGGGAATCAAACCCGGTTCTCCCAGATTAGAGTCCGCGCACTTAACCACGACACCAAACTGGCTCTTAGTCACTTAGTGTGGTGCCTGTTGGCCTGTTGGCCCCTTCTGGGATGGTTCTCACCACCTCTGGAACGCTCTAAAAGCTAGAAATGACAAGAGTGGTGTCCTATTGATTTAGGTGTTTCGAGTCCGCTTTTCTGCACAGAGAGGACCCATAGCAGTTTTCATCATCTTTCTCCCCTTGGCCATTTTATCCTCATTAACGACTACCTGGTGAGAGCCAGCATGGTGTTGTGGTTAAGAGTGGTGGACTCTAATCTGGAGAGCCAGGTTTGATTCCCCACTCCTCCACATGCAGCTGCTTGGGTGACCTTGGGTCATCCACAAGTTCTCTCAGCTGTTCTCTCAAGAGCAGTTATCTCAGAACTTTTTCAGCCCCACCTACCTCACAGGGTGCCTGTTTTGGGGAGAGGAAGGGAAGGAGATTGTAAACCCCTTTGGGACTCCTTAGGCTAGAGAAAAGTAGGGTAAAATCCTATTCTTCTTCTACCCTATCTGGTGAGTTAGGTTAGGCTGAGTGTGTTTGACTCACTGAAAGTCACTTGGCGAGCTCTTATTTCAAAGCGGGGATTTGAATCTGTGTCTCCTGGACACAGCACTCTGACCACTACAGCCTGCTGGCTATAAAACCACCGTGGAAAAGAAGCAAGATGTGAATTGTCATTCAGTCCAAACGTCCTCCAGAACAGAAATGTGAGGCAGGAAAAGGGGCTGTGACTTGCACCTCTGCGTTGTCCCTTTACACTGTATGTGTGCTGCAGACTAGGTAATTTCTACACCACTTAACGTATCAACAGCTCATGTTTTGTTTCAGCTCTGTTTAAGATTCCCGTTTTTCTGATTTCTGTAGTCCAAGCCCTGTGGTATTGCTCATTGGAAGTCCCATCCTATTGGTTTGGTTTACGCTATGTAATCTGCCAGTTTGGTGTAGTGGTTAAGTGCGCGAACTCTAATCTGGGAGAACCGGGTTTGATTCCCCACTCCTCCACTCGCAGCTGCTGGATGACCTTGGGCAAGCCGTAGTTCTCTCAGAGCTGTTCTTGGAAAAAGAGCCGTTCCTGTCAGAGCTCTCAGCCCCACCTGCCTCACAGGGTGTCTGTTGTGGGGAGGGGAAGGGAAAGGAGTTTGTAAGCCACTCTGAGACTCCAAGTGAAGGGTGGGGTAGAAACCCAGTCTCCTCCTCTTCCTCCTCCTCTTTCGCCTCAGTGGAGAGGTGGACAATATTTAACCAAAATAAAAAAATAAGTTTAAAACATATATGTTTAAATTCAGAGCCAGTGTGGTGTAGTGGCCAGGTGGCCAGCTCCAGTTTGGGAAATCCCGGGAGATGTGGGGTGGGGTGGAGCTTGAGGTGGGTGGGGCTTGGGGAGGGGCTTCAGTGGGACGTGATGCCATAGAGCCCACCTTCCAAAGCGGCCATTTTCTCTAGACGAAGAAATCTCTGTTGCCTGGAGGTCAGCTGCAATCCCAGGAGATCTCCAGCGGCCACCTGGAGGCTGGTAACCCTGTGTAGTGGTTAAGAGCCTGAGAGGTAGGATCTGGAAGATCCAAGTTCGACTCCCTGCTCGTACCGTGGAAGCTCGCTGGGTGACCTTAAGCCCATCACACTCTCTGCCTGGCCTACCTCACTGGGGTGTTGTGAGGGTAAAATGGAACAGAGGAGAATGGAGTAAGCTCCTTTGGGGAGAAATGGGGGATATAAATAAAAGAACAAAGTTTTTGAGTCCAGTTAAGATCAACAAAGTTTAATTCTGGGTATAAGCTTCCATGTGCATGCAAACGTCTTCAGAAACAAAGGTGCCACGGGTTATAAATAAAGTAAGCAAATGAATTTTAAACGAGGTAACGTTTAAGGGGTGTTTAATAACTGACCATGTAAACAGAATATAGTGTAGTGGTTAAGTGTGTGGTTTGATTCCCCACTCCTCTACTTGCAGCTGCTGGATGACCTTGGGCAAGCCATAGTTCTGGTCAGAGCCATTCTGAAAGAGCAATTCTTCTTCTTCTTCTTCTTCTTCTTCTTCTTCTTCTTCTTCTTCTTCTTCTTCTTCTTCTTCTTCTTCTTCTTCTTCTTCTTCTTCTTCTTCTTCTTCTAATAATAATAATAATAATAATAATAATATACTTTATTGTCATTGTACATTGTACAACAAAATTAAAGATGCAATCATTTTGGTGATCTACAACAATATTCATAGACACTCACACACCACTCACTACTGTCCCATAACTCCCTTAAGGTTCACATAACAACTTAAAACCACCAATGTCACCCAAATTCCAATTTCATACAGCATTTAATGCAATAATAGCTCTTGAATAAAAACTATTTTTAATCTATTTGTCCCTGCTTTAATTGTCCCATATCTTCTGCCCGAAGGCAGCAGTTCAAACAGGGAATGTTCAGGATGTGACAAGTCCTGCAAAATGTTCTTTGCTTGTTTTTTCTTGTTCTCGAAAGAGCCCTCTCAGCAGCTACTGCTGCTCCTCCTGCTCCTCCTCCAATATCTTCTTTTCCAAATAGCTCTTATCCTTCCCAAATGAAAGGCAGTTAGCTCAGAGAAGGCGGTGCAAAGAGACTTGGTGGGGAAATAGAGTAATGTGGGGAGAGAGAAGGAAAAAATGAGCAGCGAAATGTCGGTTCTTCGTTAGATAATGATGACCCTTTTGAATGATTAAAAAAAAATCTAGAAGTGGTCCTTCTTGATCTGTGCCCCTCTGGGTTATAGAGAGGAGTTAAGCGGCTGTGGTGGGGAGCGGTGCCATTTTCGATATATCAAATGAGGGCAAAGGCAAAATGAAACCGCCCCGGTGCCTTTCACAAGGTTCCTTGGAGCGAGCGGTCCTTGAGCTGGAGCAACTGTTTCAAGATAGATGGGTAGCGGAAAGACCGCCAAGATCTTGGCATGTGGGATGGAAGGAGGAGGAAGGATTGCACGGTCCAGAACTCCTTGGGTGTTTTGGGGTTTTTTTGGCCTTCCAAGTCACAGCCAACGTATGTTAACCTGGTAAGTTTTTCAAGGCAAGAGACATTTCCAGGGGTGGTTTTGCCCTTGCCTGCCTCTGCGGAGCGGCCCTGGACTTCCTCCGTGGTCTCCCATACTAGCCAGGTCTGAGCCTGCTTAGCTTCCAGGTTCTGACAGGATTGGGCTAGCCTGTGCTATGCAGGTCAGGGCCCAGAACGTATAGAAGGGAAGGTAACGATGCAAATGCTTGTGCCGTAATGTGAGAAGTAGACCACGTATCTCTGTTTTCTTATCTTGAGAGATCTCTACCCTGCTTTTCTCCCAGTCCAGAGGAAGCTCACAACATTTCCCCCCCCCCATCCTCCTCACAATAACAACGCTGTTAACGTAGGTCGGCCTGGGGGAGAGCGTGACTGGCCCAAGGTCACCCAGCGGGCTTCATGGCAGAGCAGGGTCTCCCAGGTCCTTCTCTGGCCCTCTGGCCACCCCGGCCTGCTGGCTGTCCTGCTTTTAGAGCACTTCTGAGTTAGGCTAAATGCGTGTGTGTGTGCCTCTGATTGCAGTACGGCGTACACGCGCACCATCTCAACACGTGTGGCTCCCGTTAGGGCCGCGGACGGCCTGGAATAATAAAAAAAAAAGCCCCGCCCCTTCCACGGAGGCGTGAAGAGCCTCCACTGCCTGTTTCCACACAGGAAATCCTCTGCTAAAAGGGCAGGGCTTTTTTCTCCAGGCTGTTGGCAACTCAGGCTCCAGTGGGCGGTTCTGTTTTCCCAGGACGATTGCATGTCTACGGTGGGATGAAGGTTGAAGGTCTGAGGTCTGTGGGGATAAAGACCCACCTGCACAAACTTGCAGGAATCCCTCCTAGTGGCCGTTTGCGCTCAAACCTGTGCTCTGGCTTCAGCTGTCGGTCGATGATTGGCATGGCCAGAATAAATGCACGCATCCGTATTTATCAAAGAGAGAAGTCTCACTTTTGTCCGGGCCTTGCAATGGCCTTTTAGCGATTAAATGCATCTTGCTTTGCCTGTCCCGCTTCATTAATGCTGGCAAAGTGTTGTATTAATATGTTGTCGAAGGCTTTCGTGGCCGGAGTTCATTAGTTGTAGATTTTTCCAGGCTGTCTGGCCGTGGTCTTGGCACTTGTAGGACCTGACGTTTCGCCAGCGGCTGTGACCGGCATCCTCAAAGGTATAACACACAGCCTGGGGAACTCCTACGAGATAATGACTCAGCCCTACCACATCTTCCTGAGTAGATATGAATTACCTGCCTACTATTTTTCTTCTCACCTTGACACAGAGAGTCCTCCATCTTTCTGTGTTATACCTCTGAGGGTGCCAGTCACAGCCGCTGGTGAAAGGTCAAGTCCTACAGTGCCAAGACCACGGCCACACAGCCCGGGAAATCTACAGCAACTAATATTGTATTAATATCTCTTATGGAAGCTGTGAAACTTGTTTCTTAAAGCGAAGGCATCAGTTTCTGTTCTTTCTGTCCCCAGGAGTTGGCTTGATTTAATAAGGCGTGGGAAATGGAGTTTGTGGGTGAGGAGTATACTGGTTTCCTTAGTTGTAACATCAATTGTAATGCCCTTGGTTGTGTTACCATCTTAGTTCTTCATATGCTGTCCAGAGTTGGTTGCAATATGATTCAGCTTCCTCTGTCTTTTCCTCCCTGTTTTGGCTTCGTGTACACAGCTCGTCTGTGGCTAAAGCTCCGGAAGGAATCCCTTTCTGGGTCTGAGCAGAGAGGAATCTGTGTCCTCCTCTTAGAACTGACGGCTTTCAGTCTAAATTGCTTTTTTTATACCGTATATATATATATTAAAAAGGTGCCTTTTCTTTTGGCTAAATACGCCCTTCTGTTTTCCCTCCCTAGATCATCCCCGTGGACAAACTAGTAAAAGGAAAATTCCAGGATAATTTTGAATTTGTTCAGTGGTTTAAGAAGTTTTTCGACGCAAACTACGACGGGAAGGACTACGACCCGGTGGCGGCTCGGCAAGGCCAGGAAACGGCAGTAGCTCCACCTCTCGTGACACAGGTTCTGAGCAAGCCCAAGAAGAACCTGGGCTCTGGCGGCACAGGTACCTCAGACGCTCTGCTGGCTGGGCTCCGGCACCCTCGTCTGCCTCAGATTTTGGTCATTTGTGGCCCGATGCTTTAGTGACCCTTTGTGGGCAAAGGAACCACAGTCCCCCGGCTGCTTTGGCCAGAATCCTAGAGTCAGAAGGGACTCCCCAGGGTTTATCTCGTCCAACCCCCTGCACAATGCAAGAAATCCACAAATACCTCCCCCTCCACACCAGTGTTCCCTCTAAGCTGTGGAGTCCTGTGAGCAAGAATTCTACTTTGGTGAGCTGCTGGCATTAAAGTTGTGAGCGAGCGATTTGGCTGCGGCACAAACCAGTTTGCTCTGGAGCCCCCTCCTTCCTGAGCGAAGACAGGAATGTGTGAGCTGGAGGCTAAAAAACTGTGCGCTGGCTCACACTAACTCAGCTTAGAGGGAGCACCGCTCCACACCCTCCAGTGACTCCTGTTCCATGCCCAGGAGATGACAAAAAATCTTCCAGGATCCCTGGCCAGACTGGCCTGGAGAAAAGACTGCTTCCTGACCCCAAAGTGGCGATCGGCGTTTCCCTGGGCGTGTAAGAAAGGGCCCCATGAGAACTAAGCCCTGAGGCGACCCTCCCTGCCCTCCCTCTCATGATCTGCCCAAGTTCACAGAATCCACATTGCTGTCAGGTGGCCATCGAGCCTCTGAGTGAAAACCTCCAAAGACAGGGAGAGCCCACCGCCTCCCGGGGAAGCCTGTTCCACTGAGGAACGGCTCTTAATTGTCAGTTAGTATTAAGCACTCTCCGTGGTTGGGTGGGGAGGGGCTGTAGGCCCGTGGAAGAGCCTTTTCCTTGCATGCAGAAGGTCCCAGGTTCAGTCCCCCGTGTTCCCAGTCAAAGGGACCAGGCAAAAGACCTTCCTCTGCCTGAGACCCTGGAGAGCGGCTGCCAGTCTGAGTAGACAAGACTGACCTTGATGGACCGGCGATCTGATTCAAGGCAGCTTCCTGTATGATCATGTAATTGTATTGCGTGGGTATCAGTGTGTAATCTGTGCCCACCTCTCGAGCGGTTGGCATGCTGAGGTTGGGGCGTGTGAGAGCGTGTGCCCGTGCCGTCGCAGTTGCACAGCCCTGTGGAAATGCATGCCGCCGCTCGAATGCGGCCGTTTCCTCTATTTCACTGCTATCAAGCAGGAAACGCCACACCTTGTGATGGTTACTGCGTTTTACTCCTGCTCCTCCAAGAGCAGGTGGGTGTGGGGAGTGTTGGCTCGTGTGTCAGGTGGCGCCAGCTGCTCCCGTTCTGGGAATGCACAAGGTGTTTTTTTTGGGGGGGGGGGTGAGCACGTAACAGCCAGAACTGCTCTGCCCTTTTGTAGATAACAGTTACGTGGGGACGTCAGAACTGAAGGCTGCCAGAGCCGATTCCGCTGGTTCCTTAAGAAGAACAGCCACCGTTGGTACTAAGACGACCTTTCAGGGAGAAGGCCTTTCCTTAACTGTCCTTTGGGGCTCTAGAGGGGGCTTTCCTGCTCTGAGGATGCAGAACTCCACACTTTGGGTGCTGCTCTTTTCTACCGGTTGATATCGATCAAGAGCACTTGGGTCTGTCTGCTTTTAGGCTGCCGCTGATGCGCTTCTGTCTTTCAGCTCCGACACGACCCATGGTTGCACAGAGAACAACGGTGGCTAATAAGACCGGACCTGGAATCATTAAAAAGGCACCAGGAGGGATTGGGGAGGATGAATCTGCTGAACTGGTCCAACAGGTGCGTTTCTGGTCGTGGCGAACAACGGGTTTGGAAGTGGGACAAGAGGGGGGGGTGAAGGGCTGCTTAACACTCGGGGCGTAAGCATTGGGAAGGAAGCTGCTGTTTTAGCTGCTGGGCTCTTACAGTTGCACACTGTGACGGGTTCTAGTCTAACGGAGTACAGCGAAAGGTTTTATTGGCTGAATAAAGCATCGCCAACGACCAGCACCTTGAAACTGCACAAGAAGGTGGGGTGTGGAGATACAATGTTCCCTCTAAGCTGCGGAGACTTGTGAGCAAAAACTCTACTGGCATTAAAGTTGTGAGTGAGCGATGTGGCTACTGCATAAATTAGTTTGCTCCGGAGGCCTCCTTCCTGAGCTGAGACAAAAATGCGTGAGCTGGAGGCTAAAAAACTGTGAGCTAGCTCACACTAACTCGGCTTAGAGGGAACACTGGTGGAGAAGTGACGCCTCCCCCCCCCCTTCAGAAGGGTGTGTTCCAGTCTGCTGGTCCTGTGCTCATTTTGAATCATCGAGTCAGAAGGGACCTCCGGGCTCGTCTAGTCCAACCCCCCTGCGCAATGCAGGAAATTCACAAATACCTCCCCCCCCCCCGCACACCCAGTGACCCCTGTTCCATGCCCAGAAAATGGCAAAAAAAACCCCCCAACCTCCCAACCCAGTGACCCCTGTTCCATGCCCAGAAAATGGCAAAAAAACCCAACTTCCAGGATCTCCTGCCAAAGTGACCTGGAGAAAAACTGCTTCCTGACCCCAAAGTGGCGATCGGCATTTGTCGGGTTAGAACAGATAAAAGGAAGTCCTTCTTCACCCAAAGAGTGATGAACACATGGAATTCACTGCCACGGGAGGTGGTGGCGGCTACAAGCATGGACGGCTTCCAAAGGGAATTAGATAAGCATATGGAGCAGAGGTCCATCAGTGGCTCTTAGCCACAAGGTATAGATAGGGGCTCTGGGGCAAGGGATGCTCTGTCTTCTTGGTGCTTGGGGGCGGGGGACAACAGTGGGAGGGCTTCTAGTGTCCTGGCCCCACTGGTGGACCTTCTGATGGCACCTGGTACTTTTGGCCCCTGTGTGATACAGTGTTGGACTGGATTGGCCTTTGGCCTGATCCAACATTGGCATCTCTTATGTTCTTATTTCCCTGGGCGTGTAAGAAAGGGCCCCATGAGAACTAAGCGCTGAGGCAGCCTTTCCCACCATCCCTTCTCGTGATCTGCCTCAGTTCACAGAATCAGCATCGCTGTCAGACGGCCATCGAGCCATTTTCCCTCTTTGGAGGAAAGCTTCCATGAATGTGTCAGATGGTGGTGTTTCATGGGCAGCAAGGCTGTGTTCCCCTTGGTAAATAAGTAGGTGACAGTGGGCATGTTTGTGGTTTGCCTGGGACCTCTGAGTTCTAAAGGGGATGACTGAGGGCAGACACGATAGAGGTTTGTAAAATTATGCCTGGGGGTGGAAGGGAGTGGCCAGAGAACTTTCCCTCCCTCTCCCGTAATACTAGGAGCTTGAGGGCGTCTGATAAAGCGGATGGCCACTAGACTGAAAACAGACAAAAGAAAGTATTTCTTTCCTCAGTCAATAATTAAATTGTGGGATTCACTGCAGGTGGATGTAGTGGAGGCCACAGGCATGGATGAATAGGTCCTTCAGTAGCTGCTGGCCGTGGTGATGAAAGCGAGCCTCCATGCTTAGAGGCAGCAGAGCGCTGACTGCCAGTGCTGGTCGCCAGCATCAGGGAAGGCCTTGGCCTTTGTGCCCTATTAATTGGTCCAGCCCTTTGGCGTCCATCGAAACCAGTGCCCCCTCCTATCTTGGTTGAGGGCGAGGAACATTCTGAGATCTCTAAGATCAAACGTGGAAAGTTGATGTATTTGGTTGAATGGTCAGATTTCGGACCCTGGCACCTCGAGTCGGTGGAAGTAGGGGATATTCGGGCCCCTCGCCTTTTGTGGAAGTTTCATCGGGACCTCCCGGAATGCCCGGGGGACCTCCCGGGAGAAGCTGATTTTCGAGGGGGCAGTATGTCAGCTAAGCTGTCATGGAGGTTGGGGACGTAATCTAATTGCCATCGCATTCCTTCTGTGCTTCTTCGCTGCTGTAACGCTGATCTCTAAGTTCTGCAGGTAGTGGGATGTTGATGTCTAGTTCCAAGGGAACCGTGGGAGCGAGCTTGGTTCCCAGCTTCAGTGCAAACGGCCAGAGCACCTTCTCCTGCATGCGGGAGTGTGGCTAGTTGGCCAGAGCAGTGGGGTGTGTGTGCATACGAATACCCTATATCCTATTATGCCCCATGGGCAGCCGCCATTCTTAACAGTGCCTATGTGAATGCATCTATAGCTAAGAACATAAGAACATAAGAGATGCCAATGTTGGTTCAGGCCAAAGGCCCATCCAGTCCAACACTCTGTCTGTCACACAGTGGCCAGAAATACCAGGTGCTATCAGGACGTCCACCAGTGGGGCCAGGACATTAGAAGCCCTCCCACTGTTGACCCCCCCCAAGCACCAAGAAGACAGAGCATCCCTTGCCCCAGAGCCCCTATCTATACCTTGTGGATAATAGCTACTGATGGACCTCTGCTCCATATGCTTATCCAGTTCCCTCTTGAAGCCGTCCATGCTTGTAGCCGCCACCACCTCCTGTGGCAGTGAATTCCAAGTGTTAATCACTCTTTGGGTGAAGAAGTACTTCCTTTTATCCGTTCTAACCCGACCGCTCAGCAATTTCATGGAGTACCCACGAGTTCTTGTATTGTGAGAAAGGGAGAAAAGTACCTCTTTCTCTACCTGCTCTTTCCTATGCATAATCTTATAAACCTCAATCATGTCACCCCTCAGTCGTCGTTTCTCCAAGCTAAAGAGCCCTAAGAGCCTTAACCTTTCCTCATAGGGAAAGTGTTCCAACCCTTTTATCATTCGAGTTGCCCTTTTCTGCACTTTTTCCAAAGCTATAATATCCTTTTTAAGGTGTGGTGACCAGAACTGCACACAGTATTCCAAATGAGGTCTCACCATTGATTTATATAGGGGCATTATGTCTCTTGATCAGTCTCTGCCAGTTTAGACCCCATCAACGTGTATTTATATTTAGGATTTTTGGCTCCAATGTGCATCACCTTGCACTTGGCCACATTGAACCCCATTTGCCATGTTGACGCCCACTTGCCCATCTTTGACAGATCCCTTTGGAGTGCCTCACAATCCTCACGGGTTTTCACCACCCTGAACAACTTCGTATCATCCGCAAATTTAGCCACTTCACTGCTTACTCCCAACTCCAAATCATTAATGAACAAGTTAAAAAGCAGTGGACCAAGTACTGATCCCTGCGGTATCCCACTGCTAACCCCCTCCTCTGAGAGAACTGCCCGTTTATACTCACTCTCTGTTTTCTATTAATTAGCCAGTTTTTGATCCATGAAAGGACTTGTCTTCAATAAAGACTAGCTCTTCAATAAATTATTACCTTTCCTGATAAGCGTGTACTACGTTGTTGGCTGTGAGTTCTGACACTGGGCGACTGGCCAACTGTGTACAACAGGAGGCTGGACTAGGTGGACCACTGTTCTTTTCTGTTCTCTGTTCGAGTAACAAACCTGACCTGAAACACTCTCAACGTAAACTGATTTGTCCTTAACTCAACGAATCAACTGAAGCATCGTCGCTTTTCAGCGGTAGATTAAATTTTGCACGCCTGTTCTTTCCCCCAATATAATCTATTCAGTTTTCACAATTCCAATAACAAGTGATAACAGTCGTTTACAGGATAAATGTACGTAAACTTAACAGCATGAGAGCATTTTTTCATAAGCTTAGTGTTGACATCAACGTTTACCACAAATGAAGAGTGTCTGTTATCTCTGTTCTTGATGCCTCACCTAGCAGGACGGAAGCCTTCTCAACTTTGGGAACGGGAGTCGTCGTGACCCATGCATTTGCTGTTTGCTTGCCACTTGGCTGTTACAGTAAACGGCCGCCAAAGTCTGGGAGGGGAGGGAGCTTTGATTAATTGTGACAAGAGGGGTAATTGAGTACGGTGGTGTTTTTGGTTGTTGTTTTTTTCCCATCCTCTCGCTATGATTAAAAAAAAACCCACTGACTGGTTCCTCCTTGGCAGATCAATGTATTAAAATTGACTGTGGAAGACTTGGAGAAGGAAAGGGACTTCTACTTTGGGAAGCTGAGGAACATAGAGCTGATTTGCCAGGAGAATGAAGGGGAAAGCGACCCCGTCCTGCAGAGGATCGTGGAGATTCTTTATGCTACAGATGTAAGTCTGCCGTTTCTTTATTTACCCTTGAGCTTTTGATGCAGACATCGAAGAGGATGCATGTTCTCGAATCCAGGGGTCATTTCATAGAAAAAGAGGTGCAGGAGCTCATTAGCATAACTCATTAGCATAACTTATTTGCATATGCCACGCCCCCCTGCCATCACCGGAAGTGTGTCAGAAGGCAACACCCACCGCTCAGGCTCTACTGGACTCTTTTGGATTGCTAGCTATTGTGGGGGGGGGACGTGCAGAACTGTCCTTATAGAGGAGGGAGAGCTTGCACCCGAATAAAACTTGACCTTAAAGGTGCCACTGGACTGTTTTGGACTGGGGGGGGCTCTGCAGCTTACCTGGCTGCTTCTTGCTCTGATTGAGGGCTGCTGGGAGCGGGG
This sequence comes from Gekko japonicus, assembly GCF_001447785.1. Classification (NCBI taxonomy): domain Eukaryota; kingdom Metazoa; phylum Chordata; class Lepidosauria; order Squamata; family Gekkonidae; genus Gekko; species Gekko japonicus. The sequence continues at coordinate 1,066,054 of NW_015175978.1, forward strand.
GGTGGGGCTTGTTGCATGTGCCCGCCCCCTGGGCTCTTTACTGCTGGAGCTCCGCTCCTGTGCGCTCCTGCAGGAAATGACCCCTGCTCGAATCTGTTAAAGAAGAGCTTGGGGTGCCATCGGCTGTGTCACGACCAATGTTCCCTCTAAGTTGTGGAGTCTCGTGAGCAAAAATTCTACTCTGTTAGCTACTGGCATTAAAGCTGTGAGCAAGTGACTTGGCTACTGCATACATTAGTTTGCTCTGGAGCCCTCCTTCCTGAGCTGAGGCAAAAGTGTGTGAGCCAGAGGCTAAAAAACTTTGAGCTAGCTCACCCTAACTCAGCTTAGAGAGAACACTGGTCACGACTCAGGTGGGGTGTCACCTGACGCTGCCACCACTCTGGATTTAGGATCCCTTGAGAAGGCCCCGAGCACCCTCCCAAGACCTTCAGACCTCCCTTATTTGGCCAAATAATAGATGTGAGGACCAGGCAGAGTAAACAACAAATAAAAGGTTTATTTTTACAGGTCAGCCCAATATGGGAAACAAACAAGGTGCAAGAGCAATAGCAATAAGTGAGTGAAGAGAAAAGAAACCAAATGTCCTAACACCACTAGACTCACAGTCCCTAGTCCACTGTCTCAGTGGGGCCTGAGTCTGCTCACTCTTCCTCTCAGGGTGAGGGTCTCTCTCAGCAGCAGTCTTCCCTCTGGCCCTGCCCTCTGGGAAGAACGAACAGCTCTCCTTCTGTACCAGCTCTTTTGTTATAAGTCCCCTTTCTCTGTGGTGGGCTAAAATTGGCGCCAAAACCTCTCAGGGGCTTCTGGGAGTTGTAGGCCTGGCCTCCTCCCACTGCTACTCAGGCTCCCTGGGCCTGCTAGGCCTTTGCTTGCACAGCCCAGATCATGACAGGCTGTCTTGCACAAGCCCCACTGAAATACACAGAAAGCGTGTAAGAGCATTGGATGTGGTCTTGCATGCTCCCAAGGGGCTCATGTCAATATTGTTCTTAATGGACTGCTAAACTGTGGTCACCGATTTCGTGGGTCCGAATTATGGCTGGAGACCAAGAGTCACTGTTTTCTTGAAGTATTTATGGTTGTGTTCAGTAAACGAGGGTCAGAGACGGGCGGCAGAGCTCAGCGCTTCAGTGTTTGCTCTGTTCAGTGCAGGTTGACAATAAAACGTATTATGGCTTGAGTGTATCTCGAAATTGCGTGTGTGACTCAGCCCCAGAGCCAGTTTGGCATAGTGGTTAAGTGCGCAGACTCTAATCTGGGAGAGCCGGGTCTGATTCCCCACTCCTCCACTTGCACCTGGCTGGATGACCTTGGGCAAGCCATAGTTCTGATAAGAGCTGTCCTTGAAAAAGAGCAGTTTCTTTCAGAGCTCTCTCAGCCCCACCTGCCTCACAGGGTGCCTGTTGTGGAGAGGGGAAGGGGAAGGAGTTTGTCAGCCGCTCTGAGACTCCAAATGAAGGGCGGGGTATAAATCCAATCTCCTCCTCCTCCTCTTCGTCGTTGTCTTCTTCGCGGAGAACATGGTGTCCTGCAGTTGTAACATTTCCCCCCCTGTTTCTCTTTCCTCTTCCCTTCCAGGAAGGCTTTGTGATACCCGACGAAGGAGCGCCGCAGGAAGAACAAGAAGAATATTAACAGACCCGCCCACTGTACCAGCAGAGCAACAGCAGAATTCCGAAATCAGAATTCTTTTGCCCCAATCATGTGCTTTATCTGTAAAACTACTCCATTTTATTCTTAGGACTCACTGGTTTTCTTTTCATAAGTAAACAAAAAAAAAAGTACCTCTTTCAAGTGCACTTTGCGTAAGTTTTACTACTTCCCCCTCCCCTTCCATTGGGTTTTTATTTGAGAGCTCTTTTCCCTCACTTCCTGTAAGCAGAGCAGTATTAACATCGAGTGGGTGTCATTTGGAAGCAAGAGGTCGAGTATGTGGAGTCGGCAGAGCGGCTCGGGTGCTGGCGAGGGGCTGGTTTGCGGAGGGCTTGCTGTACTGTGTTGTGCTTTGGGGGGGGGGGAGGGCAGGGCGGGGGGAGAGTTGTGTAGCAAAGTTAATTTCAGGAGTGACTTTGTTTTTTTTCTTGCGGGAAGGCGGAGCAAACACGGAATTGTTTTCTGCAGTGAAAAGGAAGATGCCTTAAGGGGGCTTGAAAACGTGCTTCCAGATGCCAAATTCTATGACGGGAAGTTCGATGTGCTCTAAATTGGGGTCGGAGAGCCCCGCGTGGCTTTCTTGTTTTGGAAGGAATTTGCTGAGTCTCTTGCGCGAGGGCGAAAGGGGCCGTTTAAACGGGGCCCGTCCGTGGCCCTGCTGGCTTTCGGAGGGGCGAAACTTTGCTGCCACCCCTCTGGGCTACAGTGGGGTGCGTTGGGGCGTGTGAAGCTCTCCCTGTCTTGCTGCACTGGGCCTGTGGGGAGGAGAGTGAGTGAATCGGCCAGGCAGGCACGTGTATCTTCCAAAGCAACAAGGCCGAGGTTTTGAAACCCTTTACCTGCATATATCTATGCTGCCCCCTTGTTCCTCTCCCGCTTTTGTGTGTCTGGTCCACTGAGTTTTGTGGGTCCTTCTGTTCCTCCCTGCTCCCCTCCCCTCCCCTCCCGACTTGCTGCTTAAACCCGAATGGATCGAATGGCTGGTTTGCAGTGTGGCACTGAGAGCCGTTCCGATCCGTGAGCCGTGGCATCCTTGTTGAGTCCAGCTGTTAGCCCGTGGCCCTCTCCAGGGCTCCAGATGGGTTAATGGGGCACGGGGGGAGAATGAATCAGTATGTATCGGATAGGAATGTGAATGTTGCAGGCGATATTGCAGTGCTTGGGATGAATTTTGACACGAGCAGTATTTCCTACTTGACCCTGTCCCGCCCCCCTCCTGTCCGTGAGCAAACAGCCCTCTCCCCTCAAATCGCTGCTCTTTGGGAGGGTCTTTGAGATGTCTGCCCCCCCCCCCGGCCGCAGTCAAGACTTAAGCCTTGGAGCTCGGAGTAGCTCTTGTTCATTTGCTTCTGGTGGTTGTGTTCTAAATGTGTGTAGAAAGCAGAGCGGTCCCCCCCCTCCCCCGGTGACTGTTGTGTAGTGCATGAACCCCAAGGGAAAAAAACAGAGAGGTCAGAGGAAGACCGAAAACGAACCGAATGCCAAAAAAACGCAAGCCATTAATTTCAGACATCAGAGGTGCTATTTCTCTCGTGGCCTTCTAGATCCTCTATTCCACTCACTCCTCTTGACAGGGTTTTTTCTACTTTTAAACAGTTTCTAAATAAAGTTCTGTTTCAAGAATGCCGTGTCTGCTGGAGTGTCGTGTTCTGGTGGGGGTTGGTTCCCGGCGTGGCCCGAAGGCGTCTCGCACCCTTCGGCACGAAGCCTTTGCAACTCTTTACCCTTGGTGCTGGAAGTCACTGCTCCGTTCTCACTGCCCTGAGCTTCTGGAAGTGGCTGGTGGTATGCTCGGTGGTTTGGGAGAGCGTTCTCCAGGAGGACCCCCTGGGATGGAGCCCTCCTAATAGCCTTTGCCAGTAAGGGAGTTGAGTAACAGCCAGGCGTGGGGGTGGTTGTATCTTTGTGGTCGCGTGCATCAAACAAACGCTGTGTCACTGGTCACTTCAGTTGTTGGTCCCTGTCTGTCTTTCTGTCCGCCATCAGTGTCTCTTGTATGAAAGGGCTAATTGCCACGAGGCCTTACAGGCATTCAGGTCCGAGCACCTGCACGACTCAAAAGCAGAAATGTGGAGGAGGCCTTGTGCCAGAGTGTCAGAACGTTGCATTTTAAGCCTCCCGAATCACGTTTGGGTACTAACAAGTGTTGCTAGAATAAACAGTCAAGCTCACAAGTGTGATCTCAGTTTTATTTTGGGTTTCGCCGGAAGCTTTTGAAATGGCACAAAGGCGTTTCTGCTGCTGCTACTCGGCGCCAGATGAAAATGCATCACTTCTCAAAAGCCAGGCGCAACGCTTCTTCCTGCAGATTAAGCCTCCCTGGGGGCGAGGGGCTTTCGTTAGCTCCTGGGCCAAGGCTGCGGCGGCGGGCTTCTCCAACAACAGGGGGAGTGGCGTGTGGGGTAGGTTGGCCAGTGTAGTGGAAACAGCAGTGGCCGGAAGGGGCTGCAGTCCTCAACGTGTGGCTTCTTACTTGCCTGCTTCGGGCGACCAGTAATGTGGGTCCATTCTGCCCTGTGGGTCCATTCTGCCCCCTGGCCGCATGTTTGACACTCCTGCGTTAGATGCTGTTGGGGAGAGGTGGGGGCCTCTGCTCCCTAACATGATGACGTCACTTCTGAGTGACGTCATCACGCAGGGGACTCCCCACCCCCTCCAGTCACACACCCCAAAGTCCCCCACTGGGACCTGGCAACCCTAGTGAAACCTTTCATGTTAGGAAGAACTGACAGTTATAGGGGTTCCCAGGGGTCATTTCGTAGAGAAAGAGGTGCAGGAGCTCATTAGCATGACTCATTAGCATAACTCATTTGCATATGCCACACCCCCTGACATCACCGGACGTGTGTCAGTAGGCAACACCCACCACTCAGGCTCCACTGGACTGTTTTGGATTGCTAGCTATTGGGGGCAGGGGGGGAACGTGCAGATTTGTCCTCACAGAGGAGGAAGAGCTTGTACCTGAATAAAACTTGGTCTTAAAGGTGCCACTGGACTGTTTTGGACCGGGGAACTTGGGGGGAAGGGCTCTGCAACTTACCTGGCTGCTTCTTGCTCTGACTGAGGGCTGCTGGGAGCAGGGGGGTGGGGCTTGTTGCGTGTGCCCGCCCCCTGGGCTCTTTCCTGCCGGAGCTCCGCTCCTGTGCGCTCCTGCAGGAAATGACCCCTGCCCCACCAGCCTTCCATGTGGTGCAGTACCACTTGTAGATCTCCCACTCTCTGGCCAGGGGAGTCAGCTTGTAGAGCTAAGTGTGCCCAGGTGTCTTTTGAGAAATCGAGAGACGTCTTCGTGTTTTAATTTCTGAACCAAGAACCTCCCCAAAGAATAGTCGGGATCTGCTGCCTTGGTACAGTGCCGGCTGTGGAGTGCGCTACTGCAGAGAGGATGCCTTTGAGATAAAGAAAGAGGCAAAACCACCTTTTTTTAGTCTTAGCATGTTCTTTCAGATACCTGGCAAGCAAGCACAACAGAACAATACAAAAAACGAGGCGCGTCCTCTGTACCCAACAGCATAGGTCTGTCTTGCAGGAAGAGTTGCGGCAGATTTTTTTTTTTTTTTGAAGCTCCGTTGTTCGGTCTTGCCAGTCTCCTGACACGATTCTTACTTGTAACGGTTGGAATACTACAAAAATAAAAATACGGGAATTTCTGTTCACACACACCTGTGTCCAGAGCATCATGATTTATTTGGCTAGATGAAGGTTTGGACGCAGGTGGGAAAGACTGAAGGTCAAAGAAGACGGGGACAGCAAAGGATGAGATGGTTAGACAGTGTCATAGAGGCAACGAACATGAAATTGAGCCAACTTCAGAGAATGGCGGAAGACAGGAAGGCCTGGCGTGATCTGGTCCATGGGGTCGCGGAGAGTCGGACTCGACTGTGCGACTGAACAACAACGCAGGTGACGGAGGTTCAGAGCCACTTTGTCGGCTAATTCCGCCTTCGCTGCAAGAAGCACGCAGTGACGACTCCTGCTTGGATGCGTGCTCTGGAACTTTTTGCTGCGGCAGCTAGGCTTCGAGTCCGGAAGCCTTGAGAAACACCTTGTGATGGGAAGCGAGCCGCGGATGAGACGGCGAGCGGTTGGGCCACGGAGTCTTCCTCGCAAATGTCCTGGCTGTGAGCCCCAGAAAAGGCTGCAGTCCTATAAATACCTGCTTGTGAGTAAATCCACTGAATGCAACGGGGCTGGATTCTAACTGCATATAGAAGGTTGGGTTGTAATCTTTGAACACAGGAAGCCGCCTTATACCAAATCCCTGAACTTGATGGACCAAAGGTCTTATTGTCAGACTGGCAGCATCTCTCCGGGGTCATGGGCAGAGAAGAGAAGAAGAAGAGATTGGATTTATAGCCCGCCCTTCACTACCCAAAGGAGTCTCAGAGCGGCTTACAAACTCCTTTCCCTTCCCCTCCCCATAACAGACACCCTGGGAGGTCGGTGGGACTGAGAGATCTCTGACACAAACTGCTATTTTTCAAGAAGAAGAAGAAGAAGAAGAAGAAGAGATTGGATTTATACCCCGCCCTTCACTACCCAAAGGAGTCTCAGAGCGGCTTCCAAACCCCTTTCCCTTCCCCTCCCCACAACAGACACCCTGGGAGGTCGGTGGGACTGAGAGAGCTCTGACAGAAACTGCTCTTTTTCAAGAAGAAGAAGAGATTGGATTTATACCCTGCCCTTCACTACCCAAAGGAGTCTCAGAGCGGCTTACAAACTCCTTTCCCTTCCCCTACCCACAACAGACACCCTGGGAGGTAGGTGGGGCTGACAGAGCTCTTGACAGAAACGGCTCTTTCTTTATTAGTTACAATCATCGATCAGTCACGATTGACACTCATAGTTATCAGCACGTTTGCAAACAATAAAATTTCCAGGCAGCATGGCAGGAACCCCAGTCAGGTGGCAGCTGTCTTAGGGCGACCCCGTAGGTTTTTCAAGGTAAGAGATGTTCATAGAATCGTAGAATGTTAAGAGTTGGAAGGGACCTTGCAGGTCATCTAGTCCAACCCCCTGCACTCTGCAGGAGAGGTGGTATAACTCCCTTCAGAGGTGGTATAACTCCCTTTAGGGCCAGGCCTGCTCCTAGACTGTCGTCTGTGGCTTTCACTGGCAGGTTCGAAACCATCAGCACTCTTCTGTCGTCTGCACACTGGATCGGGCCCAGCTCTGACCCTGCTGCCATATCTGCACTTCAAGTGTCGGTTTCTTGGGAAATGCAGCGTTGGTCTACCCCAGTGGCTCTTTAAGGTATGGGTGTGTTTCAAGAAGCTTTTTTTTTGGGGGGGGGAGTGAGGAATTGTGCCAGATGTGAATAGGGGGAGCCTGCCAAGCAGAAGCCGAAGGTGGAAGAGGGTTAAGGGAAGAAAGGCATTTAGTTCTATGCTGGCAATTTGTTACAGTGTAAGAGAAGACACAAGAGTCCATACTCTGCGTCACACAGTGGCCAAAACCCAGGTGCCATTAGGGAGGTCCACCAGCAGGGCCAGAAGTCCTCCCACTCTTGCCCCCTCAAGCACCCAGAATGCCAAGCACTGCTGCCCCCAGACATAAGGACACAAGAGAAGCCATGTTGGATCAGGCCAGTGGCCTATCCAGCCCACCACTCTGTGTCACACAGTCGCCAAAACCCAGGGGCCATCAGGAGGTCCACCAGCAGGGCCAGACCTCCAGAAGCCCTCCCACTGTTGTCCCCCAAGCACCAAGAACATAGAGCATCCCTGCCCCAGACAGAGTGTTCCCTCTACCCCTTCTGACTAGAATCCACTCATAGACCTCTGCTTCATATAAGAACATATGAGAAGCCCTGCTGGATCAGGCCAGTGGCCCCTCCAGTCTGTGTCACACAGTGGCCAGAACCCAGGTGCCATCAGGAGGTCCACCAGCAGGGCCAGAACTCATAAGAACATAAGAGAAGCCAATGTTGGATCAGGCCAATGGCCCATCCAGTCCAATACTCAAAAATCATGGGATAAAAGGACAAGTCTGTGTCACAAGTCCTTTTATGGATCAAAAACTGGCTAATTAATAGAAAACAGAGAGTGAGTATAAATGGGCAGTTCTCTCAGTGGAGGAGGGTAAGCAGTGGGGTACTGCAGGGATCAGTACTTGGTCCACTGCTTTTTAACTTGTTCATTAATGATTTGGAGTTGGGAGTAAGCAGTGAAGTGGCTAAATTTGCGGATGATACGAAGTTGTTCAGGGTGGTGAAAACCAGTGAGGATTGTGAGGCACTCCAAAGGGATCTGTCAAAGATGGGCAAGTGGGCGTCAACATGGCAAATGGGGTTCAATGTGGCCAAGTGCAAGGTGATGCACATTGGAGCCAAAAATCCTAAATATAAATACACATTGATGGGGTCTGAACTGGCAGAGACAGATCAAGAGAGAGATCTTGGAGTTGTAGTAGATAACTCACTGAAAATGTCAAGACAGTGTGTGACTGCAATAAAGAAGGCCAATGCTATGCTGGGGATTATTAGGAAGGGTATTGAAAACAGATCAGCCAATATCATAATGCCCCTATATAAATCAATGGTGCGACCTCATTTGGAATACTGTGTGCAGTTCTGGTCACCACACCTTAAAAAGAATATTATAGCTTTGGAAAAAGTGCAGAAAGGGGCAACTCGAATGATAAAAGGGTTGGAACACTTTCCCTATGAGGAAAGGTTAAAGCGCTTAGGGCTCTTTAGCTTGGAGAAACGACGACTGAGGGGTGACATGATTGAGGTTTATAAGATTATGCATGGGATAGAGCACGTCGAGAAAGAGGTACTTTTCTCCCTTTCTCACAATACAAGAACTCGTCGGCACTCCATGAAACTGCTGAGCGGTCGGGTTAGAACGGATAAAAGGAAGTACTTCTTCACCCAAAGAGTGATTAACACTTGGAATTCTCTGCCACAGGAAGTGGTGGCGGCTACAAGCATGGACGGCTTCAAAAGGGAATTAGATAAGCATACGGAGCAGAGGTCCATCAGTGGCTATTAGCCACAAGGTATAGATAGGGACTCTGGGGCAAGTGATGCTCTGTCATCTTGGTGCTTGGGGGGGTCAACAGTGGGAGGGCTTCTAATGTCCTGGCCCCACTGGTGGACCTCCTGATGGCACCTGGTATTTCTGGCCACTGTGTGATACAGAGTGTTGGAGTGGATGGGCCTTTGGCCTGATCCAACATTGGCATCTCTTATGCTTTTATGCACTCTGTCACAAAGTGGCGAAAAACAACAGGGGCCATCAGGAGGTCTAGCAGTGGGGCCAGGACACTAGAAGTTCTCCCACTGTTGCCCCCCCCCAGGCACCAAGAAGACAGAGCATCACCTGCCCCCAGCCTGTGAGTTCCTATCTATACCTGGTGGTTAGTAACTCCAGAAGCCCTCCCACTGTTTCCCCACAAGCACCAAGAAGACAGAGCATCACTGCCCCCTACAGAGTGTTCCCTCTATACCTTTTCACTAATAGGCACTGACAGACCTCTGGCAGGGAGGGTGGGGGTATAAATCAAACATTTATCCAGTCCCCTCTTGAAGTTTTCTATGCTGGTAGCTGCCACCACTTCCTGCGGCAGTGAATCACACATGGTCGTGAGTGACTCAGAGGGTGATGGACTTCCTTTTATCTGTTCTACTAGGCGCAAGGTTCGTTGTGGGAAGAGGCAACGGACCCTAGAGAGAGGCCACCGGAGGACCCCCCCATGCACTGGCAAAGGAGAGTGCGGCGGCTCCCCGGCAGCCAGGCTCGTGCCTCCCCCAGCCGCACGCCAGAGGCAGCGGGGCAAGTCAGCCGGCCTTGTCCCTTCTCTGTCAGCGTGCTGGAGGCGGTGGCTCCCGAAGGCAGCAGGCCTCGCCCGTCCACAGTGCTGTGCGCCGGTGGCACCAGCAGTGGGCCGGGCTGGCTCCTTCCCCGTCCACCCGCTCAAGGGCCTGGCATGCCAAAGCGGCCGGCCTCCCCCCTCCCCCCCCCCCCGGCTGCCCAAGCAAGCAAGCGGCGCACGTAGCGGTGGAGCAGCAGCGAGCAAGGGACAGCCGCTTGCCACCCGTTCCAGCCGCGTGTGCCAAGTTGGCTCCTCCCACCCGCTTGAGGACCCGGCATGGCAAGGCGGTCGTCCCCCCCCCCCCCCCCACCGGCTGCCCGAGCAAGCAAGCGGCGCACGTAGCGGTGGAGCAGCAGCGAGCAAGGGACAGCCGCTTGCCACCCGTTCCAGCCGCGTGTGACAAGTTGGCTAGCCTCGTCCCACCCCCCACCCCCCAGCCAATGGCACACCAGTTGCCTGGAGTGGCAGCCGGCGGGCCAATGGCTGAGGGAGCGCATTTCCTCTCACCACCCCATAGGCTGGTGGCCACCCCGAATCGCTTTTATAATAAGGAGAGATGCCTACTGCTCAGCAATTTCATTGAGTGCTCACGAATTCTTGTATTGTGAGAAAGGGAGAAAAGGACTTCTTTCTCTGCCTTCTCTACCCCATGCACAATTTTGTAAACCTCCATCAGGTCACCCCCCCTCAGCCGTTTTTCAAAGGACAGATCGGTTTAAATTTTATTCCAGGTGGATAGGTAAAGGTAAAGGTTTCTCTTGCTCAAAAGCTAGTCAAATCCGAGTCTAGGGATGCGGCGGTGCTCATCTCCGTTTCCAAGCCGAAGAGCCAGCGCTGTCCGGAGACTTCTTCGTGGTCATGTGGCCGGCATGACTAGATGCCAAGGTGCATGGAACGCCGTTACCTTCCCACCGAAGTGGTACCTATTTATCTACTTGTAATTTCTTGCTTTCGAACTGCTCGGTTGGCAGGAGCCGGGGCCAGAGAGATACTCTGTTACAATTTCAACTAGGACATAGGTCCTGTGAAGCAGATCGCGCTGTTTTAGAAAGCGTATGGGAAACGTGTTTGGAATGAGCTAGCATTCACATCAGAAGAGGAAGAAGAAAATCATCTATATGTTGAAAGAATTTTTTTGTGGACTGAATTTGAACACCGAAGGAGTTGTTCCAAATAGTGTGACTTGGAACTACTAGAGTCACGCTTCTGTACATCCTTTGAAGATGATATTTTGTGTATTCATCTGTATGGTACAGCCCTTGTGTGCGTACGGTATTGCCGTGTGCATTAATTTGCTTATAAGAAGAAGAATACTTGGATTTTATGCACAGTGTTGGCGCACAGTTCTTTTTGTTTACCAGTCTTATTACTATGTGGTCGAAGGCTTTCACGGCCGGAGTTCATTAACTGCTGTAGATTTTTCGGGTTGTCTGGCCGTGGTCTTGGCATTGTAGGACCTGACGTTTTGCCAGTAGCTGTGACCGGTCAAGCATGGACGGCTTCAAACGGGAATTAGATAGGCATATGGAGCAGAGGTCCATCAGTGGCTATTAGCCACAAGGTATAGATAGGGGCTCTGGGGCAAGGGATGCTCTGTCTTCTTGGTGCTTGGGGGGGGGGTCAACAGTGGGAGGGCTCCTAGTGTCCTGGCCCCACTGGTGGACCTCCTGATGGCACTGGTATTTCTGGCCACTCTGTGATACAGAGTGTTGGACTGGATGGGCCTTTGGCCTGATCCAACATTGTTGTTCTTATGTTCTTATAAGAGGGAATTAGATAAGCATATGGAGCAGCGGTCCATCAGTGGCTATTAGCCACAAGGTATAGATAGGGACTCTGGGGCAAGTGATGCTCTGTCATCTTGGTGCCTGGGGGGAGGGTCAACAGTGGGAGGGCTTCTAATGTCCTGGCCCCACTGGTGGACCTCCTGATGGCACTGGTATTTCTGGCCACTGTGTGATACAGTGTTGGACTGGATGGGCCTTTGGCCTGATCCAACATTGACTTCTCTTATGTTCTTATAAAAGGGAATTAGATAGGCATATGGAGCAGAGGTCCATCAGGGGCTGTTAGCCATAAGGTATAGATAGGGGCTCTGGGGCAAGTGATGCTCTGTCTTCTTGGTGCTTGGGGGGGGGTCAACAGTGGGAGGGCTTCTAATGTCCTGGCCCCACTGTTGGACCTCCTGATGGCACTGGTATTTCTGGCCACTGTGTGACAGAGAGTGTTGGGCTGGATGGGCCTTTGGCCTAATCCAACATTGGCGTCTCTTATGTTCTTATGTCAGGCCCTACAATGCCAAGACCACGGCCATACAACCCGGAAAATCCAAAGCCGCTAGTCTTATTACTGTGACGGTCACGCTTTGTGTCGCTGACCTCTGTGGCCTTAGCAGCACATGGGCAGCTTGAGCACCGAAGAGTCTGGAACGCGGAGGCATCATCCTGCGGTTCTTGGAGAGGACATCCAAGATTCCAGGGCTGACATCACAGTGGGCGAGGCTGGTGTTCTGGGCAGCTGGATGCTTGCGAGCGGCTTCCTCCACATCCCTGGCTGAGCAATTGGCAAGAGTTGTGAACGAGAATACCGCCATGTCCATCTCTGGGAAGGGAGTCAGCTCTTTGGGGAGTTCTCCGCACAACTCTTTGGGAAGCCCTAGCCGAAGATGGAGCCACCGCCCCTCGGTGGCCTGGTGAGGACTGGTTGCAAGGGGCCGCTGACTCATTCTTTTGCGGTGGCTTTCTCCCTGCCCCCAAATGTTACCCCCTACCAGTTTGTCTTTGGTTTAATCGGGGCAGTTAACTGCAAAGGCAGAGCTTGCAAGAGTTTGGGGTAAAAGCGAGGACCTGCTATCTGTGTTTAGAGCCAGTCTGGTGTCGTGTTTAAGTGCGCGGACTCTAATCTGGGAGAACCGGGTTTGATTCCCCTACTCCTCCACTTGCACCTGCTGGATGACCTTGGGCAAGCCGTAGTTCTGATAAGAGCTGTTCTTGAAAAAGAGCCGTTTCTGTCAGAGCTCTCTCAGCCCCGCCTACCTCCCAGGGTGTCTGTTGTGGGGAGGGGGAGGGAAAGGAGTTTGTCGGCCGCTCTGAGACTCCCTTGGGTAGTGAAGGGTGGGGGTATAAATCCAATTGCTTCTGTTCTTTTTCTTTATGGAGATAGTCCCTTTAGACCCCTGGTTGGGTCAATAACCAGTCCAAATTGTGAAGATAAATAGCTTTTATTAAGGAAAAAATAATAATTTGGATGTTTGCACTCAAATGCAATATTGCAAGCATACGATAAGAAAATAAAAGGAGTTAGCTGGCAGATAGGGGGGTAGGAAATCAGGGTAACAAGAAAGGGGACCCGCGAAAATCGCGGGGGGGAGGAGGAGCGGGGGAGCTCCACACAGAGCAGGCGGAGGAGGAAGAAGCTGGTAAGCTTCCCCCCCATCCCATCGGTTCCCCATCTCCTCCACCCCCCTCCACTACCACCCCCAGCTCGCCGGCCCCCCCAG
>NW_015175978.1:1080026-1090338 GCF_001447785.1 Gekko japonicus
TCCTCCTCTTCCTCTTCTTCCTCTTCTTCCTCTTCTTCTTCTTCTTCTTCTTCTTCTTCTTCTTCTTCTTCTTCTTCTTCTTCTTCTTCTTCTTCTTCTTCTTCTTCTTCTTCTTCGGCATAACAGAACTACAGAACCACTTTACAGCCAGGGTGCAAGGGCGGAACCGAAAATCAATAGGTCTTGCCATACAGAATTGTCTCTGCTTTTAGTACTTCCGCTTAAATAGTTAGCCACAATTTCAGTAACATCTGGAACGGAGTCATTCAGGAGAAAACAACATTTACGTTCATTAGTCTGACGTCTTTTTGACTGTAATACATTGAAGAGCCCCCCCGAATCGACTCGTAAAAAAAACAATCAAAAATTTTGTGGTTAATTGAGTCCAAGGAATTTAGACTGCAGGGGCAAATTCGATCTTATATACAGTTTCTATCTCTGGTACCTGGCAATATGTTTTATGGCACACATGTCCCGGGCCGACAAACTGACGTTTATTTCAGATCCGGCCCTCGTAACAAATGAGTTTGACACCTCTGGTCTAGAGTTTCCCAAGTATTCTCACAAAAGGTGAGGTGTTTCCTAACAGGTGTACGAATGAGGCTAGATGGGGACCAGTGTTCCCTCTAAGCTGAGTTAATGTGAGCTAGCTCACAGTTTTTTAGCCTCTGGTTCACAGGTTTTTGTCTTAGCTCAGGAAGGAGGGCTCCAGAGCAAACTGATTTATGCGGTAGCCAAATCACTCGCTCCCAACTTTAACGCAGCTCACAAAGTAGAATTTTTGCTCACAAGACTCCACAGCTTAGAGGAAGCATTGATGGTGAGTATTCCGTTGAATCCTGAAAGTTCATGTTTCTGGATGGCCTGAAATGAAGAAGGGGGAAATGCAGGTGGCACGACAAACAACTGGAAGATTTCTGACGGGAAGGAAGTGATTAGCCCGAAGGGAGAAATGCGGTTGGATCCATAGTGGGAGGCGGGAAGTTGCTGACAAACATAATGCATTCATACCAGAGGAGATGGGCTGCTAGATGCTTTGTCCTTCTCTCTGCATCCTGGCAGACAATAGTCAGGGCTTTAGCCGTTTAGCTGTGAAGCCTTGGGGCCAGAGGCAGTGATTATCCAGTCATTGTTCTACACAGGAGGAGGGGTGAGGAATACTTGGAGGAATGTGGCAGCCATGCGCCTGTGTCTCTTGACGCGACAATGTCCCCTTAGCAAGTCACCTCTCATGCCAAACCTGGCTATTGGGGTGCAGCGCTGTTAGGAGGTTCAGAGGTTCTCCTGGGTGTTGGGGTGTCTTTTCTCCCGTGGAAAGACCACCACCACCACCACCACCACCACTACTACTACTTTGCCTGAGCATTTGGGGCTAGCTTTTCCTTCGTTTAGGAGCTGCGGTGGCTCAAGTGGTTAAGACGCTGAACTGCAGGCTGTGGAAGGTCAGTAGTTCAGCGGTTCAAGACCCGGGTGCCGCAAGACAGAGTGAGCTCCTGTCTCTAGTTCCAGCTCCTGCCAACCTAGCAGTTCTAAAGTAAGAAATTGCAAGTAGATAAATAGGGACCACTTCGGTGGGAAAGTAACAGCGTTCCGTGCGCCTTGGTGTTTAATCATGCCGGCCACATGACCACGGAAACGTCTTCGGACAGCGCTGGCTCTTCGGCTTTGAAACGGAGATGAGCACCGCAACCCTAGAGTCGGATTCGACTGGCTTTCGAGCAAGGGAACCTTTACCTTTACCTTTTTTCCTTCGTACCTGCGTAGTGGTTGCTGGGGGTGGAGAGCAATGTACATGCACACAGATGAATGCTGCCTGACTGAACATCATCCCACAAATGATATTTGGGTGCCCCACATCCACTTGTTAAGGTGCAGGTCCCTACATCGCTGGAACAGGGTACATGCCAAAGTGTATGTGTGTTACACCTGGTGCACGAAATGCCCCTCTGTTCTGGTCCCCGGTCTTCGGTAAATCACTGTTCCTAGGTTATCCCTTTGGTCCATCAGTGGCTCTTACCCACAAGGGATAGAGAGGAACTCTCAGTCTGGGGCAAGGGATGCTCTGTCTTCTTGGGGCTTGGGGGGGGCAACAGTGGGAGGGGGCTTTTCGTGTCCTGGCCCCACTGCTTAACCTCCTGCGGGAACCTGGTATTTTTGGCCACTCTGTGACAGAGTGTTGGACTGGATGGGCCTCTGGCCTGATCCAACATTGGCGTCTCTCATGTTCTTATAACACCAAACTGCAGCAGGGTATAACGCCACAGAGCACACCTCCCACAGAAGCCATTTTCTCCAAGGGAACTGATCCCTGTAGACAGATCCAGATGGGTGGCCGTGTTCGTCTGTCTGTAACAGTAGAAAAGAGCCTTCTAGTGTCCTGGCCCCACTGCTGGACCTCCTGATGGCACCTGTTGTTTTTGGCCACTGTGTGACACAGAGTGTCGGACTGGATGGACCACTGGCCTGATCCAACATAGGCTTCTGTTATGTTCTTAAAATCTGGGGATGCCTCTTCAAAAATGTTAACATGTCATCTTCTGCTAGCTTTCCTTCCTCTCCATGGCCCGTGAAATGTGTGCCCACATGATACATTCTGCCAAGGGCTTGCTCTGTACTGTTAGAACATAAGAACATAAGAGACGCCAATGTTGGATCTGGCCAAAGGCCCATCCAGTCCAACAGTCTGTCAACACAGTGGCCAGAAATACCAGTGCCATCAGGAGGTCCAGCAGTGGGGCCAGGACATTAGAAGCCATCCCACTGTTGACCCCCCCCCCCAAGCACCAAGAAGACAGAGCATCTCTTGCCCCAGAGTCCCTATCTATACCTTGTGGCTAATAGTCACTGATGGACCTCTGCTCCATATGCTTAACCAAATCCCTTTTGAAGCCATCCATGCTTGTAGCCGCCACCATTTCCTGTGGCAGTGAATTCCATGTGTTAATCACTCTGTAGCCAGGGGCTGTGGAATAAAACAGGTCACAGAGGGTGTGGGGATGTGCAATTACACCCCTGCAAGGAAGAAGGGTGGGGAAAGTATGTGTGCACACACACTTCTCTCGGGCACGTTGCCGTGCCACAGCCACTATTTTCAGGAAGGAAGTCCAAAAAATTGAGTCAAGTTGAGGTGACCAGAGATGAAGTTCTAGAGCTATTGGGAAGATTAAAAACCGATAAGGCTCCAGGTCCTTCAGGCTTTCCTGCACCCTCCAGGTCTCCAGGCATACATCTAACTGTTCTTGGGGGGACTCAGATATTAGATTGTTGATTTACTAATCTGTATATGTGGCTGAAGAATATACGAACGCCGAAGAATAGATTCTTTTGAACTATGGTGCTGGAAATCAACCCTGACTGTTCCCTGGAAAGCCAGATAATGAAACTGAAGCTCAAATACTTTGGCCACCCAATGAGAAGGGAGCACTCACTGGAGAAGAAGACCCTGATGCTGGCAAAGATTGAAGGTCAAAGAAGACGGGGACGGCAAAGGATGAGATGGTCAGACAGTGTCATAGATGAAACGAGCATGAAATTTAGCAAACTTCAGAGGACGGCGGAAAACAGAAGGGCCTGGCGAGATCTTGTCCATGGGGTCGCGAAGAGTTGGACTCGACTGTGCGACTGAACAACAAATATGTGCCTCAAGTGGTTAAGGTGCTGAGCCGCAGACCGGTAGGTTGGTAGTTGGGCAGTTCGAGACCCGAGTGCCGCATGACGGAGTGAGCTCCCGTCTCTGCCCCCAGCTCCTGCCAACCTAGCAGTTCGAAAGCAAGAAATTGCAAGTACCGGTAGATAAATAGGTACTGCTTCGGTGGGAAGGTAATGGCGTTCCGTGCGCCTCGGCATCTAGTCATGCCGGCCACATGACCACGGAAAGGTCTTTGGACAGCACTGGCTCTTCAGCTTGGAAACGGAGATGAGCACTGCATCCCTAGAGTCGGATTCGACTGGCTTTCAAGCAAGGGAAACCATTACCTACCTTTACTATATGTGACTCAAGTGGTTAAGATGCTGAACTGCAGACGGGAAGGTCGGTAGTTCAGCAGTTCGAGACCCAAGTGCCGTAAGATGGAGTGAGCTCCCCCCTCTGGTTCCAGCTCCTGCCAACCTAGCAGTTCGAAAGCAAAGAAATTGCAAGTAGATAAATAGGTACTGCTTCAGTGGGAAAGTAACAGTGTTCCATGCGCCTTGGTGTTTAGTCATGCCGGCCCCATGACCACGGAAATGTCTTTGGACGGCACTGGCTCTTCGGGTTGGAAACGGAGATGAGATCCCTAGAGTGGCTTTCGACTGGCTTTCAAGCAAGGGAAACCTTTACCTTTACCTATATGTAACCTATCACGACATTCAGCCACTGTGCCAGAAGACTGGAGACTAGCAAGTGTTAGACCGATTTTTGAAAGGGGATCCAGAGGGGAACCAGGAAATTGTGAGCCTGTCCGCCTAATCCTGTCCCAGGTAAATTAGTAGAAACTGTCATCAAAGGTAGAATTGTTAGGCACATAGAGGGACAAGGCCTGCTGAGGGGATATCAGCATGGCTTCTGCAAAGGGAAAGTCCTGCCTCACCAACCCTCTGGAGTTCTTTGAGGACGTGAACAAGCGTGTAGACAAGGGTGACCCGGTAGATATTCTGTGCTTGGACTTTCAAAAGGCTTTTGACCAGGTACCTCACCAAAGAATCCTGCGTAAACTTAGCAGTGATGGGAGAAGAGGACGGGTTCGCTTATGGATTAAAAACTGGTTAAATGACAGGGAGGAAAGAGTAGGAGTAAATGGCCAGTTCTCACAATGGAGGGAAGATAGCAGTCGGGTCCCACAAGGATTGGTATCGGGGCCGGTATTATTTAATTTATCCATAAATGATCTGGAAGTCGGGGTGAATATTGTAGCGGGCAAGTTTGCAGATGACACCAAATTATTCAGGATGGTGAAAACCGAAGCCGGCTGTGAAGAGCTCCAAGGGGAGCTCTAACGACTGCATCACTGGGCGACAGTGTGGCCAATTTTTTTTATTTATTTTATTTATTTTATTATGGGATTTGTATCCTGCCCTACCCATATGGCCCAGGGCGGCCAATGAAGTTCAGTGTTGGTAAGTGTAAAGTGATACACACTGGGACAAAAAATCCCAGCTTCAGGTATAGGCTAATGGGGTCTGAACTTGCTGAGAAAGAGGGGGAAAAGGTTTTGGGGTCCTAGTGGATAGTTCAATGAAAGCATCAACCCAGTGTGCCGGAGTGGTGAAAAAGGTCAACTCTATGTTAGGGGATTATTAGGAAAGGGATTGGGAATAAAGCATCTGATATTATCATGCCCCTGCACAGATCTATGGTGTGGCCTCATTTGGAATACTGTGTACAGTTCTGGTCACTGTATCTCCAAAAGGACATCGCAGAACTGGACAAAGGACAGAAGAGGGCAATCAAGATAATCTAGGGCAGGGGTGTCGAACTCATTTGTTACGAGGGCCGGATCTGACATAAATGAGACCTTGTTGGGCCGTGCTGTGTGTGTCATAAAATGTAATGCCAGGCAGCGGAGATATAAACCTTATAAAGGACACAAACATAATTAAATAATTTTTTTTAACTTTAAATGAAACATGTCTCCTGTGTAAGGAAGCAGGAAACAGCCAGGGCCTCGAGGGCCGGGTTGTAGCCCTCCGAGGGCCTGATCCGGCCCCCAGGCCGCATGTTTGACACCCCTGATCTAGGGAATGGAGCACCTTGCCTATGAGGAAAGGCTGAAGCATCCAGAACTTTTCAGTTTAGAAAAGAGATGACCAAAAGGGGACATGATAGAAGTTTATAACATTATGCATGGGATGGAGAGAGCTGGCAAAGAATTTTTTTCCCTTCCTCTCCCAAAATACTAGAACTCGAGAACATACAATGAAGCTGATGGGCAGTAGATTCAGGATGGCCAAAAGGAAATATGACTTTACACAGAGAGTGATTAAAATGTGGGATTCGCTGCCAGAGGGTGTAGTGATGGCCACAGGAAGAAACTGCTTTAAAAGGGAATTAGATTCATGGAGGGATAGGTCTATCCGTGGCTAGTAGCCATGGCAACAAAAGGGCACCTCCACATTCAGAGGCATTAAACCTCTGAAACCCAGAGGCGGGAGGCAGCATCAGGGGAAGGCCTCGGCCTCTATGCCCTGTCGCTGGCTGTCCAGAGGAACTGGTTGGCCACTGTGTGAGATAGGATGCTGGACTAAATGGAAGAAGAAGAAGAGATTGGTTTTATACCCCGCCCTTCATTTGGAGTCTCCGAGCGGCTTATAATCTCCTTTCCCTTCCCCTCCCCACAACAGAAACCCCCTGTGAGGTAGGTGGGGCTGAGAGAGCCCCTTCAAGAACTGCTCGTGAGAGAACAGCTCTGAGAGAACTTGTGACTGACCCTAGGTCAATCCAGCCGCTGCATGTGCAGGAGTGGGGAACCAAACCCGGTTTTCCCAGATTCAAGTTCACGCTCTTAACAACTACACCAAACAGGCTCTCTCCACTGGTCTGATCCAGCAGGGCTCTTCTGATGTTCCTATGAAGGCCTCGGCCTCCGTGCCCTGTTGGTTGGCCCTCCAGAGGAACCGGTTGGCCTCTGTGTGAGACAGGATGCCGGACTGGACGGACCACGGGTCTGATCCAGCAGGGCTCGTCCGATGTTCTTATACAGTTGCCAACATCCAGGTGAGGCCTGAAGATCTCTGGGAAGGAGAGCTGGTCTCCAGTCTGCAGAAATAAATTCTCCGGCAGGAAATGGTCGATTCGAAGGGTGGCCTGTATGGCAAGTATACCCTGCTGACGTCTCTCCCCTCTCCCAACCCTGGCCTCCCCAAATCTCCAGGGCGCTCCTAACCCAGAGTTGGCAGCGCTGGGCATTGACTGGGCTGCCTGTGGGAACCAGGGCTTCCGAGTGCTAAGAGGATGGGCCCCCTCGGCAGGGTCACGGCCGGTGGGACAAGGGCGGGGCCTGGAGGCCCAGGGGCGTGGCCTGGAGGGCGGAACCTACAGTTTACTGGCTTGCCAGC
Organism: Gekko japonicus; assembly: GCF_001447785.1. Classification (NCBI taxonomy): domain Eukaryota; kingdom Metazoa; phylum Chordata; class Lepidosauria; order Squamata; family Gekkonidae; genus Gekko; species Gekko japonicus. The sequence continues at coordinate 1,087,059 of NW_015175978.1, forward strand.
ACCCGATGCAGGTTGCTGGACAGGGAACAGTTTTACCGGTTCCCCTGGAGATCCTGCGCCCCACGGTGGTGGCAGTGAACACCTGTCGGGAACAGCCCTGAACCAGTTACTTGGGGGCCGATACCCCCCCCCCAGCACTCCATCAGTCCCTGTGCCCCTGAAGGTCTAGGGCTGGACAAACCAGGTGCCCCTGGTCTTGCTCGACTCATCCACTCCAACGGTAATGTTACAGTTTGGTGTGCCAGTTTGGTGTAGTGGTTTAAGTGCGCGGACTCTGATCTGGGAGAACCGGGTTTGATTCCCCCACTCCTTCACTTGCACCTGCTGATGTGACCTTGGGTCAGTCACAAGCTCTGGCACAGCTGTCCTTGAAAAAGAGCAGTCTGTCAGAGCTCTCTCAGCCCCACCCACCTCACAGGGTGTCTGTTGTGGGGAGGGGAAGGGAAAGGAGTTTGTAACCGCTCTGAGACTCCTTCGGGTAGTGAAGGGCGGGGGTGTAAATCCAATCTCCTCTTCTTAATCTTCCTGCTTCCTAGTTTGGTCTGATAAAAGAGCCCCTCTGGATAGGGACTAGGTGTTTGGGGTAGTGGTGAAGTGTGTGGACTCTAATCTGGGAGAACCGGGTTTGATTCCCCACTCCTCCACTCGCAGCTGCTGGATGACCTTGGGCAAGCCGTAGTTCTGACAAGAGCTGTCCTTGAAAAAGAGCAGTTTCTGTCCGATCTCTCTCAGCCCCACCTGCCTCACAGGGTGTCTGTCTGTTGTGGGGAGGGGAAGGGAAAGGAGCTTGTAAGCCGCTCTGAGGCTCCTTCGGGTAGTGAAGGGCGGGGTAGAAATCCAATCTCTTCTCCTCTTCTACATTTTCTCTGTTGTGGGGCCTGAGTGTCTTCCTCTCCTTTCCCTCAGTCTTGCCGTTTTCATTCCGTCCTTACCCTGCTTTTCCGAGTTTACTCCGTGCATCACTTTCAAATACAGGAAGCGGCCGTCTGCTGAGTCAGACCCTGGGTCTGTCGAGGTCTGCTGGCGGAGGAATTTCCCCATCACCTCCCACAGGATCCTTTAAACCCGAGATGCTGGGGACTGAACCTGCGGCCTTCTGCACCCCAAGCAGATGCTCTACCGCTGCGTCACAGACCCTTCCTCTAAACGTGTGTGTTTCTAGGCCTGGTTTTTGAAGCCTGCCCAGTCCTCTGCACTCTGAGCTCTGTGCCTGCTGCTCTCTATCTGAAATTTGTGTCTCCTTTGGGGAGGAGCCATAGCTCAATGGCAGAGCATCTGCCTGGCATGCAGAAGGTCCCAGGTTCAATCCCTGGCACCTTCTGTTAAACAGATCAGGCAGTAGTTGATGGGAAAGACCTCCGCCTGAGACCCTGGACAGCCGCTGCCAGTCTGACTGGACAAATAATGACCTTGATAGGCAGGGGTCATTTTGTAGAAAAAGAGGTGCAGGAGCTCATTAGCATAACTCATTAGCATAACTTGTTTGCATATGCCACACCCCCTGACATCACCGGAAGTGTGTCAGAAGACAACACCCACCGCTCAGGCTCCACTGGACTCTTTTGGATTGCTAGCTATTGGGGGGGGGACACACACGTGCAGATCTGTCCTCGCAGAGGAGGGAGAGCTTGTACCTGAATAAACCTTGGTCGTAAAGGTGCCACTGGACTGTTTGGGACCGGGGGGGGGGGCTCTGCAACATACCTGACTGCTTCTTGCTCTGACTGAAGGCTGCTGGGAGCAGGGGGTGGGGCTTGTTGCATGTGCCCGCCCCCTGGGCTCTTTACTGCCGGAGCTCTGCTCCTGTGCGCTCCTGCAGGAAATGACCCCTGTGATAGGTCAATAGTCTCTTTCAGTATAAGGTAGCTTCATGTCTCCCTGCTAGTCTCCAGTTTTTGCACTTCAGGCACCCACCAACTTAGCCTGCAGACGATGCTTCTCTCCACACTGTGCAGATTATCTGCTACTCCATTCCCGCAGACTAAACAGCTGTTAAAGGTACAGGGGCAATTCTTCTTCTAGTTTTCCCCCTTCCTGTTGTTTCCTTCTATTTTCCAGCAGGCTGACATGATACGTTCAGACCATGCGTAGGCTGCTAATGTAATATTGGTCTTGTACTTTTTTTTTTAAAACCCCCGGAGGAGTATTTTTATGATTTTTTCATAGACTACATAACTACAAAGAAATTTTAGGGGGGGGGACTACAACTATGGATAAAGGAAAGATACCCACACTAACTAAAAACCCAAGAGAGGGAGATCACCTCTGTGTTAAACTAAATAGTAGTAATAAAAGTGTTAGTAGCACAATATACTTGTAGAGTTCTTGTTTTTCACAGCTTCTTTATTAGTATGTTAGTTATTACGTGATAACTTTCTGTGCATCTTCTGTACTTCAAAAGGCGATTTTCAAAGTCCTTCTGCCCTTACTTCGGTTTTCTATCTCTAAAGTCATATACAGCTTTCATTGCTCCCGCACCCGTTTCAACCGCAGAGTCCTCATCCGTTCCAGAGGTAGCAGAGTCACTTGACTTGGTTTCTTCCTCTTTGGATTCTTCCCCTGATCCCAGCTGACATCTCAAAAATTCCTTGGCTTTAAAAATGGAGTCAATCTTCACTCTTTTATCATTGATTTTGAAGATGACCCATTTAGGAATCGCCCACCAGTACTGAATTCCATTAGTTTGAAGAAAAGAGATTAGATCCTTGTAGCTTTTCCTCTTTTGTCAAATTTCAAATGGAATGTCTTTTAAAGTCTTAATGGTTGTATTCCCCAATTTCAGTAAAGTTGCTGACGTTGCCTTTAATATAGCATTTCTGGTCTGTCTTCTTGCAAATCTGACCATGATCTCTCCAGGCAGGCTATTTTTTAAAATATAATTGGAGTAAGCCCGGTAGGCTGTCTCCATATCTTTTACTATTTCATCCGCTGATTGGTCTTGCACTTTTGAAGTCACGTGAGGGGGTCGTGGTTGAGTGGCAGAGCATCTGCTTGGCATGTGGAAGGTCCCAGGTTCAATCGCCGGCATCTCCTGTTAAAAGGACCAGGAAGTAGGTGGTTTGAAAGACCTCGGCCTGAGACCCTGGAGAGTTGCTGCCAGTTTGAGTAGTCATACTGACCTTGAGGGACTGATTCAGTATAAGGCAGATTCATATGTACAGCTTCACAGCTTCTCACAATACAAGAACTCATGGGCACGCAATGAATTGCTGAGCAGTTGGGTTAGAACAGATAAAAGGGAGGACATCTTCACCCAAAGAGTAGGGCTGCCAAATGCAGC
>NW_015175978.1:1090391-1103154 GCF_001447785.1 Gekko japonicus
GGCAGCCATTTGAGGGGAAAACTCTTTGTTTTCCCCTCAAATGGTGTGGCCCCGCCCAGCGTGTGACGTCACTTCCGGTGACGTCCCGGTGGCGCGCGCGCGCACGCTCTGCAACGACTCCCGGACGGGAAGGAGCCTCCCCCGCTGGTGAGTCGAACCGATTTGGCAACCCTACCCAAAGAGTGATTAACACATGGAATTCACTGCCACAGGAGGTGGTGGCGGCTACAAGCATAGGAACTCTCGGTCTGGGGCAAGTGACACTCTGTATTCTTGGTGCTTGGGGGGGGGGGGCAACAGTGGAGGGGCTTCTAGTGCCCTGGCCCCACTGCTGGACCTCCTGAGGGCACCTGGTGTTTTTGGCCACTGTGTGAGAGTGGATGGGCCATTGGCCTGATCCAACACTGGCTTCTCTTATGTTCTTATAAGAGGGAACTGGATAAGCATCTGGAGCAGAGGTCCACCAGTAGCTCTTAGCCAGAAGGTATAGATAGGGACTCTCGGTCTGGGGCGAGGGATGCTCTGTCTTCTTGGTGCTTGGGGGAGGGAGGCAACAGTGGGAGGGCTTCTGGTGTCCTGGCCCCACTGCTGGACCTCCTGAGGGCACCTGGTATTTTTGGCCACTGTGTGACAGAGTGCTGGACTGGATGGGCCATTGGCCTGATCCAACACTGGTTTCTCCTATGTTCTAATGTTTGTGTTCAAGTAGTGTTCAAGTGTCCCATAGATTATAGTATGGAGACAATCCTGAGAATTTCCCCCTAATATTCTTCTACCTATCAGCAGTTTTAAATTATTGGTTTTAACTTGTGGTTTCTATGTCTTCTATCGTCTTTTATTACGGTTTACATTGAGAGTCACCTTGGGTTCCTGTAAGGTACAATGGCGGCTAATAACGGTTTTAGGTAAATAAAATACACAAGATGTTTCATTTTCCAGCTTTCACTTGTCAGGGGGGATCATAATGCCTAAACCTCTTCACGCCTGTGGTTCTCCCAAGGTGTGGCACTGAGACCTGTGGCGTTTCAAGGGATCTGGACCAACTCTTGTGTTGCACATGGACCCAATTTCAAAATCTTGTTCCTTCAAGCAGTTGCTAGGGAGGCAGGCCTTGTTTTTCCGGAAGGGCTCTACCACCCATGACCTGTGGTGTACTTGAGCAATAGTCTTGTGGGCCATGTATTTTTTTTTTAAAAGGTGCAAGTGAAGATGGAGGTTTGGGGGTGCCGCCTGGGACGGGGTGGGTGGGAAGGAAGGAAGCTCCATGGGCTGTAAGGCCACCAATTTCACCCTCCAGAGTAGCCATTTCCTTGAGGAACTGACCTCTAGGCTGGAGATCAGGTGTAGCTCTGGAGGTTTCAAGGCCCCACCTGGAGGTTGGCAACCTGACCTCTTCCCCAAGCCTGCCTGCCTGCCTTCCTTCCTTCAGTAAAGGCCTTTTCACCAAAGCTGTCACTCCTTCAGTTAAAAAAATCAGGAGTAGGTGATGGGAAAGACCTCTGCCTGAGACCCTGGAGAGCTGTCAAGAGGGGCCGTGGCTCAGTGGAAGGGCCTCTGCCTGGCATGCAGAAGGTCCCAGTTTCCATCCCCGGCATCTCCACTTAAAAAGGAACAGGCAGTAGGTGATGGGAAAGACCTCGGTCTGAGACCCTGGAGAGCTATGGGAAGGGACTGTGGCTCAGTGGAAGGGCCTCTGCCTGGCATGCAGAAGGTCCCAGGTTCAATCTCCGGCATCTCCACTTCAAAAGGAACAGGCAGTAGGTGATGGGAAAGACCTCGGCCTGAAACCCTGGCTCAGTGGCAGAGCCTCTGCTTGGTGTGCAGAAGGTCCCAGAAGGTTCAATCCCCAGCATCTCCACTTAAGAAGGGACAGTCAGCAGGTGATGTGGAAGAGTCTTCTGAGAGCTGCTGCCAGCCTGAGTTGGCAATACTGACCTTGGTAGCCTCTAGGCTTGCCAAGTCCCCCCGGGGGGTGGGGAAACCCCCGTCCGAGAGGCCCGTTACCTGCCAGCGGTGGATCAGGCCCCAGGGGGAACCCCACCCCCAAAGCACGCGACGTGCCCAGCGTCAGCACGTCACCCGGAAGTGACGCAGTCGCGTCGGGCGCGTTGGGGGCGGGGCCACGGGCATCCGAGGGGAAACTCTATGGTTTTCCCTCGGATGATTGTGGCCCTGCCCCCGGCGTGCCTGACGTGGTTGCGTCACTTCCGGGTGATGTAATTGCGGCACACACGCGCTCCGTGCGCACGGACTCCCAGGGCAGCGCCGAAGTCCCCTGCTCTGCACACGGTAACAACTTGGCAACCCTAGAAGCCTCCAAGTGAGGTGTGAAGACCTCTTGGAATTATATCTGGTCTCTAGCAATGTTCCCTCTAAGCTGTGGAGTCTTGTGAGCAAAAATTCTACTTTGTGAGCTGCTGGCATTAAAGTTGGGAGCGAGCAATTTGGCTGCCGCATAAGTTAATTTGCTCTGGAACCCTCCTTCCTAAGCGAAGACAAAAATGTGTGAGCCGGAGGCTAAAAAAACCTGTGCGCTAGCTCACACTGACTCAGCTTAGAGGGAACGCTGGTAACAAGGGCTGAAAATTAGCGCTCAAATACATGTTCAGGTTTGTGTCTGACCTTAGTTTCCACTCTGTTCTTTAGGGGAGGCAAAGAAACCGAGGAAGAGGTTACCCCAAAACCTGCTCCTGTGTTGCAAACCAAAGTGAGTACCTGTTCTGGGCAGGGTTTGAAGAGCACTTTCTGTTTCCTGGGGAATGCAGGGTTGCATTGGATCGTGTAGGTCGCCAACTCTGGCTTGGGAAATGCCTGCCCTTGGATTTTGGGATCTCTTGAGTGTGTGTGACTCGAGATACCTCTAAATTCGGGCTGCTAGGTCTTACCTGGCTGCCAGTGCCGGTGCTCCTGCCCAGTCCCGGGATCTTCTGGCATGCGCATGAAGCCAGGCGTGTCATGAGGGGACACTCTGGCATTTGGGCAAAAAACTCTATGGTCACCATAGAGTTTTAACCCAAATGCTAGAGCATCCCCCACATGACATGCCCGGTGTGGTGACGTTACCTCTGGGTGATGTCCTTACACTGGGCACGTCAGGCACAAAGGGGCTGTTTGGGGGCGGGGCTCCCCCACCAGCCAGCTGGCCATTGGTGGATTGGGGGCCCTGAAATCAGGGAAAACCCCGCCCCCATTGGGGACGGCACTGCTACTCTCTCCTTGAATGAGATGCCTCTGTTTGTCTTAACCTGGGAGCCAGTTTGGAGTAGCATTTAAGTGCGCAGACTCTAATCTGGGAGAACTGGGTTTGATTTCCCCACTCCTCCACATGCAGCTGCTGCATGACCTTGGGCAAGCCATAGTTCTGTCAGAGCTGTCCTTGAAAAAGAGCAGTTTCTGTCAGAGCTCTCTCAGCCCCACCCACCTCCCAAGGTGTCTGTTGTGGGGAGGGGAAGGGAAAGGAGATGGTAAGCCGCTCTGAGACTCCCTTGGGTAGTGAAGGGTGGGGTATAAATCCAGTCTCCTCTTCTCTCTGCTGCTGCTTCTTCTCTCTGAGCCCTCCTCTGTCTCTCTCTGCTCTTTGTTCTGTCCCGTTCTTCACATGGCTCTTCATGGAGTCACACGTCTCTCCAGGTCTCTCCTGCAGAAGCAGTGCCCTCACACTTCCACATACATGATACCGGTTTATCTGTCCGCTTGTGATAGGGATCGTATTCTTTAGATTAGGCTTCTCTTTCTCTTTCCTTTCCACCACGACACGAATGTGAACCAAATCTACCTGAATAAAGGTAAGTTTTATTTTACTGCACTCAGTATCGTGCTTCTATGACTGTGCAAACCAAACTACTATGGTGCTTTCCGCAGTTGCCTGCCACTCCGGATTTTCTCAGCGTTTGAGTCGAGGCAATTTAAGGGCGATTCCGCATTGGCTTTTCCCCTACAGTGTTTTAGCAAACCCACAATTGGAACAGAAATTCCCCTCTGCATCGCATGCTGCTTTCACTTACGTTGCTCATCGGATTTCATGGTACCCTCTGCATTGCATCCTGCTTTCACTTTCTTTGGCCATTGGATTTTATGGTACCTTCTGCCTTGCATCCTGCTTTCGCTTTCTTTGATAACTGGTTTTTTTATGGTACCTTCTGCATAGCTTTACGGCCGTTTTATGGCCGTTCAGGGGTGACTTCGCAGTACGGCATTGGCCCCATACGGCATTGGCCCCAGGGTATTTGGATGTGGTTTTGAGCCGCACCTTTTCCTCAGTGTTGAGAAAGTGTAGAGCGAACGCCAGACGCAGCCTAAGTCCAAGGCAAAACAGCATCCAAATAACCCCGGGGCAAACAGAAGGCTGAAACGAAACGGGGCTGACCACTGAAGGGAGGGAATGTGATGCAGCATGGGTCATTTTGTAGAAAAAGAGGCGCAGGAGCTCATTAGCATAACTCATTAGCATAACCCATTTGCATATGCCACACCCCCTGATGTCACCGGAAGTGTGTCAGAAGGCAACACCCACCACTCAGGCTCCACTGGACTGTTTCAGATTGCTAGCTGGGGGGGGGGACATGCCCTCGCAGAGGAGGGAGAGCTTGTACCTAAATAAAACTTGGTCTTAAAGGTGCCACTGGACTGTTTTGGACCGGGGAACTTGGGGGGAGGGGCTCTGCAACTTACCTGGCTGCTTCTCGCTCTGACTGAGGGCTGCTGGGAGCAGGGGGGGGGGCTTGTTGCATGTGCCCGCCCCTTGGGCTCTTTACTGCCGGAGCTCCGCTCCTGTGCGCTCCTGCAGGAAATGACGCCTGTGATGCAGAATGGGGGGGGGGACGGGATGAAAAGAAGGCTGAACTTGATTTCAGTGCAGAATGGGGGGTGGGGGGGAACCCTGGATCAAACAGAAGGTTGAATTTGATTTTAGTGCAGAATTGCTTGGAGGACACCGCAGTGAACATGGATTAAAAGGACTCCCCCCGGCTGGCTGGCGGGGGGAGCCCTGCCCCTGAAGAGCCCCATCGTGTCTGGTGTGTCGATGTCATCCCACCGGCCATGTCGTGTGGGGGATGTGTTATATTCCGAGTTATTTCTAAGCTGTTGTAGTTATGGTTTGTGCTAAGGTATCCTAGCTTCCTCTGTGGTGATTGGCTGCGTAATAAAGACCTTCTAGTGGTCCTAAATGGAGCTGCGGTGGCTCAAGTGGTCAAGACGCTGAACTACAGGCTGTGGAAGGTTGGTAGCTCAGCAGTTCGAGACCCGGGTGCCACAAGACGGAGTGAGGTCCCGTCTCTAGTTCCAGCTCCTGCCAACCTAGCAGTTTGAAAGCAAGAAATTGCAAGTAGATAAATAGGTACCACTTTGGTGAGAAGGTAACAGCGTTCTGTGTGTCTTGGTGCTTAGTCATGCCGGCCACATGACCACGGAAATGTCTTCGGACAGCGCTGGCTCTTCGGCTTTGAAACGGAGATGAGCACCGCAACCCTAGAGTCAGACTCGACTGGCTTTCGAGCGAGGGAACCTTTACCTTTAATGGTCCTTAAGCCGTACAGAGTATCCTATCAGAAAGCTCCGCTTAGGTCCAATCAGACCTCATGAATGTAGTTAGATTGTATATAGTAAAAGTTTGGATGCTGCTCTTCACAGAGTCAGATTAGAGCTGAGTAATGTTGTGAACAAAAAGCCTTGCATTGATAATCGTCTCCCGCCTTTCAATACTTAAAAGAGCCAGTTTGGGGTCGTGGTTAAGTGCCCGGACTCTAATCTGGGAGAACCAGGTTTGATTCCACACTCCTCCACTCGCACCTGGCTGGATGACCTTGGGCAAGCCCTAGTTCTGACAAGAGCTGTCCTTGAAAAAGAGCACTTTCTATCAGCCCCACCTACCTCACAGGGTGTCTGTTGTGCGGAGGGGAAGGGAGTTTGTCAGCCGCTCTGAGACTCCAAGTGAAGGGCGGGGTATAAATCCAATCTCCTCCTCCTCCTCCTCCTCCTCCTCCTCCTCCTCCTCCTCTTCTTCTTCTTCTTCTTCTTCTTCCTCTTCTTCTTCTTCTTCTTCTCGCGGACTCTAATCTGGGAGAACCAGGTTTGATCCCCCACTCCTCCACTTGCACCTGCTGGATGACCTTGGGCAAGCCGTAGTTCTGATAAGAGCTGTTCTTGAAAAAGAGCCTTTTCTGTCAGAGCTCTCTCAGCCCCACCTGCCTCCCAGGGTGACTGTGGTGGGGCGGGGAGGGGAAAGGAGTTTGTAAGCCGCTCGGAGCCACCTTTGGGTAGTGAAGGGCGGGGGTATAAATCCAATTTCCTCCTCTTCTTCTTCTAAAAGATTGCTCTAGCATTTGGGTTAAAACTCTATGGTGACCATAGAGTTTTTTGCCCAAATGCCAGACTGGCTTCCCACGCATGTCAGAACATGGATTAAAAGGACTCTGTGGGCCTATGTATTAACCAAGCCTCCCAGTATTGGTGGCCCAGGATTAAAGCTGTGTGTGGCCTTCTTTAGCCCAGGTTCCCTGGACTCCCGGGACTCCTGAGCAAGGCCGGCGCCATGTGCTCCTCCCACAAGCACCTGATGAAGATCGCCGACTCCTCAGACCAGGCCCACTGCAAGAAAGTGGAGGACCAGATCAACTTTGACCACCTGCAGAAACTGGAGTGGATGTTCAGAGAGGCGGATGTGGACGGCGGAGGAGGTGAGGAGGCTGCTCTTCCGTGGGCATCGCTCGGGGCCGCTTCTTTCTCGTCCCTCGGTAGTCTTTGAAACGATGCATTGGCGTCACTGGTTGTCTGCGGCTTGGCAGTTCTGAAGGCCCCCTAATTAGGGTTGCCATGTTCTCCCTGGCAGAGCCATTTGGGTGTTGTAGTCAGGAGCGCGGACTCTAATCTGGGAGAACCGGGTTTGATTCCCCACTCCTCCACTTACACCTGCTGGATGACCTTAAGCCAGTCACAAGTTCTCTCAGAGCTGTTCTCTCAAGGGCAGTTCTCAAGAGAGCTCTCTCAGCCCCACCCGCCTCCCAGGGTGTCTGTTGTGGGGGAGGGGAAGGGAAAGGAGATCGCAAGCCGCTCTGAGACTCCTTCGGGTAGTGAAGGGCGGGGGATAAATCCAATCTCTTCTCTTCTTCCCTGGCCACCAGTGGAGGGTGGGGGGTAGGTATGCCAGATCCAGGCTGGGAAACTACTGGAGATCTGGGGGTGGAGCCTGGTGAGGACAGGGACCCCCTCAGTGGGGTACAATGCCATAGAGTCCACCCTCCAAAGCAGCCCTTTTCTCCAGGGGAACTGGTCTCTGTTGTCCGGAGATCAGTGGCAATTCTGGGGCGACACCAGGTCCCACCTGGAAGCTGGTATCCCGACCCGTAGCTGGTTGGAGAGTAGCATATGGTTTCCCAGTAGGGTTCCCATCCCCTGAACGGGGGCGGGGCTTCCTCTGCTTTCATGGCCCCCTATCCATCGCTGGCCAGCTGGCCGGTGGGGAAGCCCCCCCCCCAAACGCCCCATCCCGCCAGACATGCCCAGCGCGATGTCATCACGCAGGGCACGTCATGCAGGGGACTCTCTAGCATTTGGGTAAGAACTCTATAGATTTTTTTACCCAAAAGCAGGGTTCTTTGGGGGCAGGAACGCACAGGAACGGAGTTCTGGCTGGCTCCCGAGTTGGCCACGCCCAGCAGGAACTCATTAGCATAATAGGCCACACCCAACAGCAGAAACGCATTAGGATTGGCTACATTAGGGGTGTGTGGCCTAACATGCAAAGGAGTCCCTGCTACAAAAAAAGGCCCTGGGTTTTGACAACAAACAAGGTCAACAGAATAAGAAGCAAAAGGTGGGTGTGGCTGGATGACCACACTTCTGGTAACATGGGGGGTGCGGCCTAATGTGCTAATGAGCTGTGCTGTCAGGGGTGTGGCCCAATTTGCTTATGAGTTCCTGCTGTTGGGTTTGGCTTATTATGCTAATGAGTTCCTGCTGGGCTTTTTCTATAAAAAGAGCCCTGCGCCAAACGCCAGCATGTTCCCTGAATGACCCGCCCAGGGGGCGGGCACATGCAACAAGCCCCACCCCCTGCTCCCAGCAGCCCTCAGTCAGAGCAAAGAGCAGCCAGGTAAGTTGCAGAGCTCCCCCCCCCCTCCCGCCCTCTGGTCCAAAACAGTCCAGTGGCACCTTTAAGACCACGTTTTATTCAGGTACAAGCTCCCCCTCCTCTGCGAGGACAGATCTGCGCGTCCCTCCCCTCCAATAGCCAGCAATCCAAAACAGTCCAGTGGAGCCTGAGCGGTGGGTGTTGCCTTCTGACACACTTCTGGTGATGTCAGGGGGTGTGGCATATGCAAATAAGTCATGCTAATGAGTCATGCTAATGAGCTCCTGCACCTCTTTTTCTACGAAATGACCCCTGGTCTCGTCTGCACAGACTGGCAGTGGCTTTCCAGGGTCTCAGGCCAAGATCTTTTCCGTCAGCTGCTGCCTGGCTGTTTTTAACTGGAGACGTCAGGGTTTGAATCTGGGATCTTCTGCATTCCAAGAAGAAGAAGATAAGAGATTGAATTTATACCCCGCCCTTCACTCAGAGTCTCAGAGCGGCTTACAAACTCCTTTCCCTCCCCCTCCCCACAACAGATGCCCTGTGAGGCCGGTGGGGCTGAGAGAGCTCTGAGAGAACTGCTCTTTCAAGAACAGCTCTGACAGAACTATTGGTTGCCCAAGGTCATCCAGCAGCTGCGAGTGGAGGAGTGGGGAATCAAACTTGGTTCTCCCAGATTAGAGTCCGCGCACTTAACCACGACACCGAACTGGCTCTGCGACTGAGCCTCTCCCTAATTCCCTAGTCGCTGACTGATGGCCCCTAGCAAGGGTGGCATTAAATTTTCAGGTGGTCTTCTGGTAGCTATGGTGTTGAATCTCCCTCTGTCATTTGGCTGATTTACCTCCTGAGTGCCTACATATAAGATTAGCTGGACACCGAAATCGAACCAGCTGTTTTGCAGGCTTCGTGATCCATGCACAACTGAAAAAGCAGGCATCGGAGTGGGGAAAAGCGTGTGACGTGCTAACTGCCCGAGGTCGAACTGGACTGTGTAGCGTTTGAGCCAGTGCCGACGGGAAGCTCAGAGTACTGCAGGGCATTGTGGAAAGAAATTGGTTCGGGGTGGTGGTGGTAGTTCATATATACCAGTGCACCAAACCGTCCTGGAAAACCTGCGTTATTATTTATTTATTTATTCAATTCAATTTATACCCCGCCCTCCCCGTGAACAGGCTCAGGGCGGCTTACAGCAGTGGCCCAATTGCCAATAAAACCAATAAAACAATATGCATCGTTTCATAACAAGTTAAAACGTAAAAACGTAAGGTGCTGTTCAGTTGTACAGTGCGTTGCTTACGATGGCGTATTCAGATGTCTCTGACAGCTAGGTTCCAGCTCAGTGTCGTTCCGAGTTGCTCGATGTAACAGACCAGATGTTAAACCAATACCAATAATATATAGAAAGCGATCTGTTGAAAAGCTGTTTGCCATTGTGTTTTGGTGAGACAGCACTTGTGGTAGGAATGTGCCGAGCCGGTAATTGGCTTTCCCCTCCGTTTCACCGGGCTCTTCCCACACTCTTGCTGTTCCAGTTTGGTGTAGTGGGTAGGAGCTCGGACTCTAATCTGGGAGAACCGGTTTGATTTCCCCACTCCTCCTCCATGTGCAGCTGCTGGTGTGACTTTGGGTCTGTCACAGGTTCTTTCAGAGCTGTTCTCTCAAGAGCATTCCTCGAGAGAGCTCTCTCAGCCCCACATACCTCACAGGGTGTCTGTTGTGGGGAGGGGAAGGGAAAGGAGATGGTAAGCTGCTCTGAGACTCCCTCTTCTCAGGTGCACGCACCATGTCTGGAAAGCCTTACCACCGTTTCCCTTTCAGGCTTGGATATCATCGAGTTTCGAAGAGCAATGAAGAAGATCATGGGCAACATTTCCGATGAAGATATCGACGTCATTTTCATGAAGGTGGACACAAACTGCGATGGATCGGTGGACTGGGTAACTGCCTGCCTCTTTCTAGAATCCCCCTTCCCCCTTCTTTGGGCCAAGGAGTGTATTAGACATTTTAAGTTAACAAGAATTCCTTCTTTTTTGGGTCTGGTTGATAATGTTGATTGCCACAAAATCTCCAGGTGTTTCCCAGACCAGAGACGGCGACCCTAACTGTGACTTCTGATACTGCAGCAATTAACACCGGCTGCTGATCCACTCCCAAGCTCAATTCGAAGTGTTGGTTTTGACCTTTAAAGCAGTTGGACAGTTTTACTTAGGACTGCATTTGACTAATTGCGTTCTTTACTTATCGGCAGGGCTATTTTTGGGCAGGAACGCGCAGGAACGGAGTTCCGGCTGGCTCCCAAGTTGGCCACGCCCAGCAGGATCTCATTAGCATAATAGGCCACACCCAACAGCAGAAACTCATTAGGACTGGCTACATTAGGGGTGTGTGGCCTAACATGCAAAGGAGTTCCTGCTACAAAAAAAGGCCCTGGGCTTTGACAACAAACAAGGTCAACAGAATAAGAAGCAAAAGGTGGGTGTGGCTGGATGAGCACACTTCTGGTAACATGGGGGTGCGGCCTAATGTGCTAATGAGCTGTGCTGTCAGGGGTGTGGCCTAATAGCTAATGAGTTCCTGCTGTTGGGTGTGGCCTATAATGCTAATGAGTTCCAGCTGGGCTTTTTCTACCAAAAAAAGCCCTGCTTGTCGGCTGTCCTAATTGGAGATTTTGAACGGTGGTCTTTTATGTATTTATAGCCACTGCCGCCTTGAGTTCCTCGAGGTAGAAAGGTGGCCAATGTTTGTTTTAAGTAAGTAGAATAAACTGCCCCCGAGACAATGAAAAATGCCCGCCTTTGGGGTGAAGAATGTGCAACCGAGCTGCTTCCCTGTTGCCCCGTTTGCAGGAGGAGTATCTGAATTACATGCTGTGCGAATACCGGGGGAAGGAGGACATGCAGAAGAGCAAGCTGTTCCCCGAATTCGTGATGAACATGAAGGCTGTCCCGGTGTAAGAGGTCCCGGGGGCTCTGGACTGGGGGGGTGGGATTCTGCTGAAGGACAGGCGGGTGCAGCGTTCCCTTTCCGCACCCCGCTTTCCCCAGCCGAGGTTGACGTGAGCAGAAACTGTCAGCTCTTGCCTCCAGGTCAGGGCCGGCATCGGCAGACGCCAAGGGTGGGGCGGCTACCAGGGCCCAGGTCTTCTGGAAAAAGTGCAGAGGAGGGCAACCAAGATGGTGAGGGGGTTGGAACCAGGGGTCATTTCCTGCAGGAGTGCACAAGAGTGGAGCTCCGGCAGTAAAGAGCCCAGGGGGCGGGCACAGGCAACAAGCCCCACCCCCTGCTCCCAGCAGCCCTCAGTCAGAGCAAGAAGCAGCCAGGAAAGTTGCAGAGCCCCCCCACAGCCCCCCAGTCCAAAACAGTCCTGTGGCACCTTTAAGATCAAGTTTTATTCAGGTACAAGCTCTCCCTCCTCTGTGAGGACAGATCTGCACGTCCCCCCCCACCCCCAGTAGCTAGCAATCCAAAATAGTCCAGTGGAGCCTGAGCGGTGGGTGTTGCCTTCTGACACCCTTCCGGTGATGTCAGGGGGTGTGGCATATGCAAATGAGTCATGGTAATGAGTTATGCTAATGAGCGCTTGTGCCTCTTTTTCTACGAAATGACCCCTGGTTGGAACCAATGCTCCCTCTAAGCTCTGGAGTCTTGTGAGCAAAAACTCAACTTTGTGAGCTATGGGACATTAAAGTTGTGAGCGAACGATTTGGATACTGTATAAATTAGTTCGCTCTAGTGCCCTCTTTCCTGAGTGAAGTCAAAAATGTGTGAGCCAGAGGCTAAAAAGCTGTGAGCTAGCTCACACACATTCAGCCTAGAGGGAACACTGGTTGGAGCCCCCTTCCGTAGAAGGAAAGGCTGAAGAGTCTGGAACTTTTCAGTGTAGAAAAGAGATGACTAAGGGGAGGGGGACATGATGGAGGTTTCTAAAATCATTCGTGGGGTGGAGAGAGCTGTCCCAGAGAACTTATTTTCGTCAACTTTTGTAATTGGTTTATGTTACGAATGATTTCTTACTGAATTAAACTTGTGTTGTTACGAATGGATTTTTGCCGGAATACTTTTTGTAGTGTAACAATATTTATTTACAAACTAGGAGCAAAGCCCGTTGTGGAGGCAGACAATGAGCCCTAGCATGGTGTGATGGAGGTGCCCCCAGTCTCCTGATCTCTCCCCCCGTGCGACCCCCCGGAGTTGGGGGGTGAGGGAGTGGCTGGGTGACCTCCAGTAGCCTCGGGGCTGGCGGTATGCCGGCCCCCACCCAGTGAGAGGCCAGCCAGCTGCATGTAGGTGGCGGCGGCAGCAGCAGGATCGGGTGTGGCCGGGGGTGGCCCCCCCACGCTGGAGTCCAGGCACAGGGCAGTGGCCAGCGACCCCGGTGTGAGTGGCGGTCGCCTCAGCCTATGGCTGAGGGAGCGCATTGAGCGTGGTCACCCCAAATTAGCTATAATATAGAGAGATTGTCATTGTTCTATTGGGGGCAGGCCCGTAGCTACAGCGGGACAACTTGGGGCCTGGCCCCCTGACTTACCGCCAAGGCCCCCCCAACTTCCCATCCAGCCCAGACACTCCCTTTGGGGTGTGTGCGGAGTGCCTGAAGTTTTCTATACAAAGGAAATGTGGACTTTAATTGTATTCCTACTTTGTAAAGTATTTTTTGATCCTAGCTCTTTTTATATATATATATATATA
>NW_015175978.1:1103482-1124425 GCF_001447785.1 Gekko japonicus
TGGCCCTAAGAACCCTCTCGATTCGGGCTGCCAGCTCCGGAATACCTGGAGATTTTGGGGGTGGAGTCTGAGGAGGGTGGGGTTTGGGGAGGGGAGGGGCTTCAATGGAGTATAATGCCACAGAGGCCACCTTCCAAAGTGGCCATTTTCTCCAGGGCAACTCTTGGTCATCTGGAGATCAATGCTAATAGTGGGAGGTATCCAGGTGCTACCTGGAGGATGGCAATCATAATCTAGGTCTATGTCCTGTTTCCCACCCTGGCCAGCGAGATCATAGAATCACGGAGTCGGAAGGGTCCCTAGAGGCCACCTACTCCAACCCCCTGCTCAATGCGGGATCAGCCTAGAGCATCCCTGACAAGTCTTTGTCCAGCCGCTGCTTGAAGACTGCCAGGGAGGGGGAGCTCACCACATCCCTAGGCGGCCGATTCCACTGTGGCACAATTCTTACTGTAAAGACGTTTTTCCTAAGATCCTTCCTGCCCTTAGTTTAAACCCCTTACTGCGAGTCCTCTCCTCTGCTGCCCACAGGAACAGCTCCCTGCCCTCCTCCGAGTGACACAGCCCTCCAAATACTTCAAGAGAGCAACCATGCCCCCCCCTCCACCTCCTCCTCTCCAGACCGAACATTCCCCAAGTCCCTCAGCCTTTCCTCACAGGGCTTCTCGGTCTCCAAGACGCCTTCAGAAGTCCCGCACGAGCCGAACACTTTCCCCAGGCCCCGTTTAATACAGGGGGGAAAGAGCCAGATCTGGCCAGACAGGCGTTTGACCGGCCTCCGGACAAAATGGCCTCCCGCTGTGTCACTGCAGGGCCCACACCGAAGAAATTGTCAAGATCCAGTTTTTCCCCAACCAGAGCCGGATGATGGACAGGAAGCTGAAATTTAAGAGGGGCAGCAACGCCAGCCTTAGCGGTGGCCGCTCCGCCGCCGGGCGCTTCCTCACCGTGAGCAGGGACGGGATCCTACATTACTGGAGCGACTCCTTCAACCTCCTCCGGACCGTTCACGTAGGTCGACCGGGTCAGGGCCGGAGGGGGGGCGTGAGGCCTGGCGGGACTACGACGGCTTCGCTCCTCTGCGCGTAGGTTTGCCAGACCCACCGTGGAAGAGGGGATCCCCCGCTTCCGGGCCGCTCCACCCAGCTGCCAATCAGCTGGCCGGTGGGGGGGGGACTTACCCCCCCAAAGAGGGAGTCCCTGTTGACGTTAAGTATCTTTAGTTCTCTCCGAGAACGAGAGCCCCCAGGGTTGAGAGCCAGTTCGGTGTCGTGGTTAAGTGCGCGGACTCTAATCTGGGAGAACCAAGTTTGATTCCCCACTCCTCCACTTGCACCTGGCTGGATGACCTTGGGCAAGCCGTAGTTCTGTCAGGGCTGTTCTCTCAAGGGCAGTTCTCGAGAGAGCTCTCTCAGCCCCACCGACCTCACAGGGTGTCTGTTGTGGGGAGAGGAAGGGAAAGGGGTTTGTAAGCTGCTCTGAGACTCCCCAGGGAAGGGTGTGAGAGCCAGTTTGGTGTAGTGGTTAAATCTGCGGGCTCTAATCTGGGAGAACCGGGTTTGATTCCCCACTCCTCCACTCGCACCTGCTGGATGACCTTGGGCAAGCCGTAGTTCTGTCAGGGCTGTTCTCTCAAGGGCAGTTCTCGAGAGAGCTCTCTCAGCCCCACCGACCTCACAGGGTGTCTGTTGTGGGGAGAGGAAGGGAAAGGGGTTTGTAAGCTGCTCTGAGACTCCCCAGGGAAGGGTGTGAGAGCCAGTTTGGTGTAGTGGTTAAATCTGCGGGCTCTAATCTGGGAGAACCGGGTTTGATTCCCCACTCCTCCACTCGCACCTGCTGGATGACCTTGGGCAAGCCGTAGTTCTGTCAGGGCTGTTCTCTCAAGGGCAGTTCTCGAGAGAGCTCTCTCAGCCCCACCGACCTCACAGGGTGTCTGTTGTGGGGAGAGGAAGGGAAAGGGGTTTGTAAGCTGCTCTGAGACTCCCAAGGGAAGGATGTGAGAGCCAGTTTGGTGTAGTGGTTAAATCTGCGGGCTCTAATCTGGGAGAACCGGGTTTGATTCCCCACTCCTCCACTCGCACCTGCTGGATGACCTTGGGCAAGCCGTAGTTCTGTCAGGGCTGTTCTCTCAAGGGCAGTTCTCGAGAGAGCTCTCTCAGCCCCACCGACCTCACAGGGTGTCTGTTGTGGGGAGAGGAAGGGAAAGGGGTTTGTAAGCTGCTCTGAGACTCCCAAGGGAAGGGTGTGAGAGCCAGTTTGGTGTAGTGGTTAAGTGCACGGGCTCTAATCTGGGAGAACCGGGTTTGATTCCCCACTCCTCCACTCGCACCTGGCTGGATGACCTTGGGCAAGCCGTAGTTCTGTCAGAGCTGTTTGTGAAAAAGAGCAGTTCCTGTCAGAGCTCTCTCAGCCCCACCCGCCTCACTGGGTGTCTGTTGCGGGGAGGAGAAGGGAAAGGAGTTTGTAAGCCACTCTGAGACACCTTTGGGTAGTGAAGGGTAGGGTATAAATCCAAACTCTTCTTCCTCTTCCTCCTCCTCCTCCTCCCTGGGGAGAGGACAGGGCTTTGAACCAGTGTGTGTGATGTAGATACGCAGTGGCTGATTCTGCAGCTAGCATTCGCTCCACATTTTGTCAACTGGTGAGGGAAAAGTGCAGTTCCAAAACCACATTCAAATACCTCAGGGCAACACCGTGCCAACTGCAAAGTCACCCCTAAATGGCCATAAAATGGCCATAAATCTATGCAGAAGGTACAATAAAATCCGAGGGTCAAAGAACTCGGAAGTGGCATGGAGTGTGGAAACTATCATGAAACCCAATCATCAAAGGAAGTGGAAGCAGTCCGCCATGCAGAGGGGAATTTCTGTTCTAGCATGGGTTTCGTAAAACAACGGAGGGGAAAAGCCAATGCAGAACCAGCCGGTGAGGTGAGATCTCTCTCTTTCTCTCTCTCTAGCTGGACCAGAGGAAGCGGCTCCACAGTTTGAAACTGTGGGTGATTGACATGGTGTGCCTGCCAAATATCAACTTGATGGCGGTGGCATCGACCGAGCAGGATATCGGTGAGACTGACAGCAGTTGCTGGTTCCTCCCCGCCCCCTTGCAGGGCTTTGCCAGGCGTGAGGCCTTCCTCCAGCCCAAACAGCCTCTCCCTGGCCCTGGCGGAAGCTGGCGGAAGCTCCTTATACCAGTGGAAGGCTTTGGACTTGGCTGCATGGTCCTCCTCGGCAGGAGTTTGGCTGATGCTCCCTTGCTGTGTCTAGTACTTCCTAAAACATCCCACCACTGTGGGGCACACTCTGTTAACATATTGTTTAGATTACTGCAGTGTACTCCACATGGGGCTGCCCTTGGAGACTGTCTCAAAGCTACAGTTGGTGCATGATGCTGCAGCTAGAGTATTGACTGGAGTGGGTTGCAGGGACCCTATCACCCCAGTCTCGTTCCAACTACACTGGCTCCCAGTTTGCTTCTGGGCTCAATTCAAGGTGCCGGTATTGACCTTTAAAGCCCAGTATGGCCTGGGACCGACAGACCTAAGGGCTCCCTCCTTCCCTAGGAAGCTATCTGTACTCTCTGGTCATCTATGGAAGCCCTGCTTTGGTGGCCTCTGAGTCCAGATAGGTGGTGACCCTGGGTAGGGGCCTTCTTGGAGGTGGCACCAAACGCCCTCCCCAGTGTAGGACGAGGGAAAAATGAATGTGATTTCTGACATCTCCTTTGCCATATATTGACAGCTGTCACTGTGCCTTCATAAGAGTTTAATCATAGTATATTCAGGTTTTGGTATTTAGCCCCAATGGAAGAAATCAATCGTAAAACATATATATTTTATCACTGCATTTTTGTATGAGAAGCTAAATTTGGTGAGCCAGTTTGGTGTAGCGGTTAAGTGCGCGGACTCTAATCTGGGAGCACTGGGGTTTGATTCCCCCACTCCTCCACTTGCACCTGGCTGGATGACCTTGGGGATCCCTTAGTTCTGATAAGAACTGTTCTTGGGAAAAGAGCCGTTTCTGTCAGAGCTCTCTCAGCCCCACCCACCTCACAGGGTGTCTGTTGCGGGGAGGGGAAGGGAAAGGAGTTTGTAAGCCGCTCTGAGACACCTTTGGGTAGTGAAGGGCAGGGTATAAATCCAATCTCTTCTTCTCTTCTTCTTCTAAATTAAGCAAAAGTATTATTAGAAGCCTCTGTAGATGGAATTAGGATGCAATAGAATGGAATGCGTAAGTTGCCAGGGCACCAACGGCGAAGGTTATGAGTGTTCCCAAAACAATTAGTTCCTTTGTAGGACAGAGAATCTGGTACCAGGAAACCTGCCAAGAATTAAGCTTAAATATGAATCACAGCCCTCATCAGCTAGCTCTCCAAAGGCGAGGAGGGAGGCTAGCCTCGCTGAGGCCAGAGACAGGATGCCGGACTCGATGGGCCTTTGGTCTGATCCAGCAGGGCTCGGCCCTTCCGACGTCCTTATGAGGGCTGCGTAATATGTCAGGAGACCCTCAGGCGGCAGTCCTCTTCCTCCCTTTCCACCCAGAGTTCTTTGATATCGGGGGCAACAAATGTGACCGTCTCTTTTCCCTCGTTGACCTGGATGGATGCGCCACGGCCATGGATTACTGGTAGGTTGACAAGGAGGGGAGCCCCTTTGTGCGCGGAGTGCGCATTTCCCGCAGGGTCCCCAGGCTGGGATTGGGAATCTGGAGACGGAATGGCCTCAGAGGTTGTCCTCTGGAATGAGCTGCAGGGATCTCTGTCATAGCAAGGTGGTGGGCATCTCGTTTCCAGCAGAGACCGGCTGGATGCTTCCAAGAACCCAACAAACTAGGGGTGGAGGCAGTAGCCCTCCCTCCCTCCCTCCCTTCCTTCCAGCCAGTTTGGTGTAGTGGTTAAGTGCGCGGACTCTAATCTGGGAGAACCGGGTTTGATTCCCCACCCCTCCACTTGCTGTTACCTTCCCACCGAAGTGGTACCTATTTATCTACTTGCAATGTCTTGCTTTCGAACTGCTAGGTTGGTAGGAGCTGGAACTAGAGACGGGAGCTCACTCCGTCATGCGGCACACTCAGGTCTCGAACTGCTGAACTACCGACCTTCCACAGCCTGCAGTTCAGCATCTTAACCACCTGAGCCACCGCAGCTCCTACTACTATTACTACTGCAGCGTTAACTGCAGGTAATAGTAGTTTAGTAAAACTGCTGTGTATCTTTAAGAGCAGTCACCCCTGGGCATTGTAGTCCTCTGATAAGTGTCCCAAAAAGCATCCCTTTGTCTGACTCCTTAAGGGTAATTTCCTGAGCTAAGAGGCGCGAAGATAGGAATTTATTGTTCTTTTCCATTTCTTTGTCTATCGTTACCACAAGAAGAGGGAAAGGCCATCTCTTTCTCACCACGGCCAAAGAATTGATTCTGAATCACAAGATGTTAGATCGTAATGATCTTTTGAATGCATGTGGAGTGAAATAAAGATGACGACTCTCTTCAGTGGCCGTACGTTTGCCTCACACCTAGAAAGTGCTGGGCTCAGCCGCAACTCGCGCCGGACAGAAGTAGGCTCTGCATGTGGGAAAGGCTGGCCTATTACACATGGGTGTACTCTGGTCTCTCACTGTCCCTAGAAGAGCCCCAAATGACACGCTAAGGCAGATGCGGCGTGACTCCCAGAAAAAGCCTCTCTGCCACCAAAGCTCCCTCTGAGCCGTGGAGTCTCGTGAGCAAACATTCTACTTCGTGGGCTCCTGGCACTAAAGTTGTGAGCGAGCGATTTGGCTGCTGCATCAATTAGTTTGCTCTGGAGGCCCATCCTTCCTGAGCGGAGACAAAAAATGTGTGAGCCAGAGGCTAAAAAATGGTGAGCTGGCTCACACTAACTCAGCTTAGAGGGAATGCTGTCTGCCACACAAATATTGTCTGAGCTGCGCAGCCGGTCTCTGGTTGTTTCTTCTCCTTGCCTGAGAGGAGATGCTGGGGGAGAGGCGAGGCTTCCTCCCAGCAAGATGTTGCTGTTTTGTCTCTTCCGTCCTCCTATCCACAGCAGAAGTGAGCGGGTTTTGGGCGGCGAGGGAGTGTGGGCGTCCATCTTGTCCGAGGGCTCAGGAGGACAGATTGCCCACGCAGGGAGCCAGTTTGGTGTCGTGGTTAAGTGTGCGGACTCTAATCTGGGAGAACCGGGTTTGATTCCCCACTCCTCCACTTGCACCTGCTGGATGACCTTGGCCAAGTCGTAGTTCTGATAAGAGCTGTTCTTGAAAAAGAGCCGTTTCTGTCAGAGCTCTCTCAGCCCCACCTGCCTCACAGGGTGTCTGTGGTGGGGAGGGGAAGGGAGATTGTAAGCCGCTCTGAGACTCCCTTGGGTAGAGAAGGGTGGGGTATAAATCCAATATCTTCTCCTCTTCTTCTTGGGCAGAGCCAGTTTGGTGTCGTGGCTAAGTGCGTGGACTCTGATCTGGGAGAACCGGGTTTGATTCCCCACTCCTCCGCTTGCACCTGCTGGATGACCTTGGCCAAGTCGTAGTTCTGATAAGAGCTGTTCTTGAAAAAGAGCCGTTTCTGTCAGAGCTCTCTCAGCCCCACCTGCCTCACAGGGTGTCTGTGGTGGGGAGGGGAAGGGAAAGGAGTTTGTAAGCCGCCCTGAGACACCTTTGGGTAGTGAAGGGCGGGGGATGAATCCAATCTCCTCCTCCTCCTCCTCCTCCTCACAAATGGACACACATGAAGCTGCCTTCTATCGAATCAGGATAAAAACATAACATTTCCAACACAAACATAGTGCACTAATATGAAATACAGAGCGGCCTGGTCTAGTCAACAAGAGCTCACAGAGAGCTGACGGATGACCGGCCCAGAACAAAGATGTCTTCAACAGTTTATACCCTCAGTAGTACCCATAGGTCCAGCCACATGGATGATGCAAGGTTAACCCACTTTTAGCAGAAGAAGGTCAAAATAAAGAGAACAGTTTTCACCCTGAACTCCTGCCCTAGTTACCCTAGGCCAGTGGTGGCGAACCTATGGCACAGGTGCCAGAGGTGGCACTCAGAGCCCTCTCTGTGGGCACGCGTGCCATCGCCCCAGCCAAGCCCAGACCATCATTAAAGGGTCGAATTCTCTGCCAAATAATTTTAAGTCAATGAAAGCATTTGGGATTGCTTTCCTTACTTTGTTTGGATCATCTTAAGTTAATGTGTGAGTTGTTTTTTCTAAAGTAAAACCTCAGTATTCAGGTCAAATTGCCGTGTGGGCACTTTGCGATAAATAAGTGGGTTTTGGGTCGCAGTTTGGGCACTCGGTCTCTAAAAGGTTCGCCGTCACTGCCCTAGACAGTCAAGGATGTGATGTGTCAAAACCGAGAGTCAGAAATGCATCAAAGTTCATTCTACGAACCGAAGAGCCTTCAGTAGGCAATCCCAGGGTTTAGACGTTATGGTGACCTTCTTGGAAGCAGAGTGCCTTGTCAGGTTAGAGAGAGAGGCCTGAGAGATGGCAATAGCTCAGCCCGCAAAGGCTTCTGGGAGAGGAGCCAAACAGAGAGGCCTTGGCTAATCCAGGCTGTCATACAGAAATGCCCCCAGGCGCGCTGATTTTCCTGCCGCGTTTTGATTCTGCCTTGCGGCCCAGGGGGATGGGGCTGCGTCCCGACCCGACCCGAGGCTGCGGGGTTGGGCGCGCTGTCTTTCCTCTGCTCTTCCTCCTTGAACTAGGACAGATGGCTACAAAGGGGTGTTCTGTGTCGGAGACATGAAAGGGAACGTCTTGATCTTCACCTCGGTGAACGTCACGACCAACGGGCTCTTCAACATCCGAGCCTACATAGGTGAGCCGCAAGGCCGGGGACGGGCCAGTGTGACGCTTAGCCCATTAAAGGGCTGCAGATAATATAAGCTGTTGCTGTTGGTTTGAACACCACGGTTTGGGTTTTCTGCCTGAAGGTTTGGTGTCATGGTTAAGTGTGTGGACTCTAATCTGGGAGAACCGGGTTTGATTCCCCACTCTTCCACTTGCACCTGGCTGGATGACCTTGGGTCAGTCACAAGCTCTGGCACAGCTGTTCTTGAAAAAAGAGCAGTTACTGTCAGAGCTCTCTCAGCCCCACCCACCTCACAGGGTGTCTGTTGTGGGGAGGGGAAGGGAAAGGAGTTTGTAAGCCGCTCTGAGACTCCAACTGAAGGGCGGGGTATAAATCCAATCTCTTCTTCTTCTTCATATGTAAAAAGCACGTGGACGGGCAGATTTTGCCCCTTTGCCAGTTTGTTGTTGGAAAATTGGTAAAAGTAGTTAGATATGGATCCACAAGGGTTAAGCTGACACTAAATATTATGAAAATACAAAATTTATTCAGGTGTACACATTTTAAAACTTAGACTCATTAAAAATATACCATCCAGACATAAAAAACTTCTCAACATTCATACATAGATGGGTTAGTGCTGTGCAACTGAACCAAATGCGTTTCGGCCCCACAAAGGGCCTTCCTCAGTGGTCACAATTCCAATTACAAGTTTGACATACATTCAAAAATTTTTTTAACATAAGATGTTCAATACATATGCAGTATAAGGCCAGATGTTGTTTCCTAAATACTTATGTATTTTTTATTATTATTATTATTATTATTATTATTATTATTATTATTATTATTATTATTATTATTATTATTATTATTATTATTATTATTATTATTATTATTATTATTATTATTATTATTATTATTATTATTATTATTATTATTATTATTATTATTATTATTATTATATGATAGGCCTCCTGTCTAGCCAATTAAAGTCCACCAATAATTCTGGTAGCACAAACTTGCGTGAGTTGAATGTATGTCACTCCATCCTGTACAAGGAGGTCCACCAGCGGGGCCAGGACTCCTCCCACCCTTGCCCCCCAAGCACCAAGAATGCAGAGCATCACTTGCCCCAGACATAAGTACATAACAGAATCCATATTAGATCAGGCCAGTGGCCCCTCCAGTCCAACACTCTGTCACACAGTGGCCAAAAATACCAGGTGCCACCAGGAGGTCCAGCAGTGGGGCCAGGACATTAGAAGCCCGCTCCCACTGTTGGCCCCTCCCAAGCACAAAGAATACAGAGCATCACTTGCCCCAGAGCCTCTATCTATACCTTATGGCTCATAGCCGCTGATGGACCTCTGCTCCATATAAGAACATAAGAGAAGCCAATGTTGGATCAAGCCAATGGCCCCTCCATCCCAACACTCTGTGTCCCACAGTGGCCAAAAATACCAGGTACCATCAGGAGGTCCACCAGCGAGGCCAGGACTTCTCCCACCCTTGCCCCCCAAGCACCAAGAATACAGAGCATCACTTGCCCCAGGCATAAGAACATAAGAGAAGCCAGTGTTGGATCAGGCCAGTGGCCCATCCAGTCCAACACTCTGTGTCACACAGTGGCCAAAAATACCAGGTGCCCTCAAGAGGTCCAACAGTGGGGCCAGGACACGAGAAGCCCTCCCACTGTTGCCCCCCCCCCAAGTACCAAGAATACAGAGCATCACTTTCCCCAGACCGAGAGTTCCTATCTATCCCTTGTGGCTAAGAGCCACTAGTGGACCTCTGCTCCAGATGTTTATCCAGTTCCCTCTTATAAGAACATAAGAGAGTGTTGGATCAGGCCAATGGTCCCTCCAGTCCAACACTCTGTGTCCCACAGTGGCCAAAAATACCAGGTGCCATCGGGAGGTCCAGCAGTGGGGCCAGGACACTAGAAGCCCCCTCCCACTGTTGACCCCCCTCACTGACCTGCCACAAAATGGCTGCCACCACTTACCTTCGCTCACACAGTGAAGATCCCTGAGCTGCAGTGGCTGCTGTCCAAGCAACATTTTAAAATATCCGCAAAGGCAATGTTCTTATGTTTTCCGTACAGGATGGAGTGACATACATTCAAACATTTTAAAATATCCGCAAAGGCAATCAGGTGCCGGGAAAGGTCATCTAGGGTCGCCAGGTCCGACTCAGGAAATATCTGGGGCCTTTGGGGTGGAGCCATCCTGCAATGGCCCTTCCAGGTCCACCCCCCCGCATCCAGAAGGTTCCTGTGATTCCATGGTCGGAGCCTGTGCTTCTAACACCGGGGTTGCTCTCCACCCAAGCCCACATGCACTGGTAGCATTTAGGGTTGGCAGGTGAGGCTGACTAGCCAGTGGGAGACTTTCCAGGAGATTCCGGGAGAGGGGAGGGGAAGAAGCACGACTGAACTCCGAAGGGAGTTCTGGCCGTCACATTTGAAGGGACCGCATTCCTTTTCAATGCCTTCCCTCCGTTGGAAATAATGGTGGATGGGGGCACCTCCTTTCGGGGCTGATAGAATTGGATCCCTTGGTCCAATGGTTTTGAAACTGGGGGAGGTTTTTGAGGAGAGGCACCAGATGCTATGCTGAGAATTTGGTGCCTTTATCTGAAAAAAACAGCCCTCCCAGAGCCCCAGGTACCCATGGATCGATTTTCCATTATATTCTATGGGGACCAGTCTCCATAGGGTATAATGGAGTGCCCAGCAGACATCCCCCCCCCCGCTTTCTGATAACCCTGATGTGGGGGGAGGCACGAAATCAGGAGGTCCCATACCCCCAACTGGGGATTGGCAACCCTGGTGTCATCAGGTGCCATTGTGCCAATGGGCACCATGTTTGGTGCCCCTGGGTAAAGGGATGCAAGCTCAAGTCATAAGAACATAAGAACATAAGAGACGCCAATGTTGGATCAGGCCAAAGGCCCATCCAGTCCAACCCTCTGTGTCACACAGTGGCCAGAAATACCAGTGCCATCAGGAGGTCCAGTAGTGGGGCCAGGACATTAGAAGCCCTCCCACTCTTGACCCCCCCCCCAAGCACCAAGAAGACAGAGCATCACTTGCCCCAGACCGAGAGTCCCTATCTATACCTTGTGGCTAATAGCCACTGATGGACCTCTGCTCCATATGCTTATCTAATTCCCTTTTGAAGCCATCCATGCTTGTAGCCGCCACCACCTCCTGTGGCAGTGAATTCCAAGTGTTAATCACTCTTTGGGTGAAGAAGTACTTCCTTTTATCCGTTCTATCCCGACCGCTCAGCAATTTCATGGAGTGCCCACAAGGAGTTCTTGTATTGTGAGAAAGGGAGAAAAGTACCTCTTTCGCTACCTGCTCAAACATGAAATGTTGTCACGAGTTTATTTCCCCCTTTTCCTGACAGGTGGCTTAGCGAGAGTCCCGGTGCAAATCCTCATGAAAGGCAAGACAGACCCATACAAGAATTTCACGGTGTCGGTGAGGGTTTTATGTTTTAATACGCTACGACTAATGACACATCATCCCCCGTGCTTGGTGACATGTCCTTAGTACCCTCACACAGCGGGGCAGAGCCGGCAGCGGGGGCTTTTTCCTCCCTGTTCTGTCATTCTTTTCCGTCCCTTGCTTGCTGTGCGGCATGTCTGAGGCCTTGCTTGCCACAATTAACAGAGGAGAGAGGGAGAGGCAGAAACCCAGTCCATCGGGGGTCAGTATTTCTGGCTCTGTCTGGCAGCAGCTCTCCAGGGGCTCAGGTTGAGAAGGGTTTTTTCCCCCATGTCGTCTGCTGCCTAATTCTTTTGACCAGAGATGTTGGAGACTGAACCTGGGACCTTCTGCATGCAAAGAGACATAAGAACATAAGAGTGGGAGGGCTCCTGGTGTTCTGGCCCCACTGCTGGACCTCCTGGTGGCACCTGGTCTTTTTGGCCATTGTTTGACACAGAGTGTTGGACTGGAGGGACCACTGGCCTGATCCAACATTGGCTTCTCTTATGTTCTTATGTCTGGGGTCTGTTGTGGGGAGGGGAAGGGGAAGGAGTTTGTAAGCCACTCTGAGACTCCTTCGGGTAGTGGAGGGTGGGGTATAAATCCAATCCCCTCCTCACCTTCCTCCTCCTCCTCTTCTTCTTCTTCTCCTCCTTCTCTTTCTTCTTGGTGTACATGTACACAAAAGCTTTTACCCAGAATTAAACTTTGTTGGTCTTAAATTTTGGTGTAGTGGCTAAGAGCGCAGACTCTAATCCGGGAGAACCGGGTCTGATTCCCCACTCCTCCACATGCAGCTGCTGGTGTGACCTTGGGCCAGTCACAAGTTCTCTCAGAGCTGGTTCTCTCAAGGCCAGTTCTCCAGAGAGCTCTCTCAGCCCCACCTACCTCCCAGGGTGCCTGTTGTGGGAAGGAGATTGTAAGCTGCTCTGAGACTCCTTTGGGTAGTGAAGGGCGGGGTATAAATCCAATCTCCTCTTCCTCCTCCTCTCATCTTCCCCCCGCGCAGGCTTTGCACGAAGACTGGTGCCAGCAAATCATGTTCATCCCCCAGCTCAACCTGGTGGCCTCCTGCACGCCGGCCGACAAGACCGCCATGGTGCTGACTTCGCTCCCACTGCATAATGTTGGTAAAACCCAGTAAGAGCGGCTTTTTCCCCCCTCAGGGCCCTGCGTATAAGACACAAGGTGGGTGGGACGGAGGCATCACTGCTGTTCCCACGGAGAAAAGAATGGGTTGGGATGCCCCCAAAGGTGCAAATTGTGGCAGAGGTATGTGTGTGTGTGGGGGTGTCATAGAGACCACGGACGTGACAGTGTTTTGTGGCAAGCCTGGTTCTCTCCAGGCCTTCCGAGAAATCAAGAGGAGTGACGTTTTGAGTCTCGATGTTCAGAGGTCATCAGCCTCTGACTCGTGGTGCCGGGAGGTAACATTAGGGGAAGGTGTTCTTATCAGGGGAAGGCCTCGGCCTCCCTGCCCTGTTGTTGACCCTCCAGAGGAACTAGTTGGTGACTGTGTGAGACAGGAGGCTGTAATAGAGGGACCACCGGTCTGATCCAGCAGGGCTCTTCTTATGTTCTTATCAGGGGAAGGCCTCGGCCTCCCTGCCCTGTTGTTGACCCTCCAGAGGAACTAGTTGGTGACTGTGTGAGACAGGAGGCTGTAATAGAGGGACCACCGGTCTGATCCAGCAGGGCTCTTCTTATGTTCTTATCAGGGGAAGGCCTCGGCCTCCCTGCCCTGTTGTTGACCCTCCAGAGGAACTAGTTGGTGACTGTGTGAGACAGGAGGCTGTAATAGAGGGACCACCGGTCTGATCCAGCAGGGCTCTTCTTATGTTCTTATCAGGGGAAGGCCTCGGCCTCCCTGCCCTGTTGTTGACCCTCCAGAGGAACTAGTTGGTGACTGTGTGAGACAGGAGGCTGTAATAGAGGGACCACCGGTCTGATCCAGCAGGGCTCTTCTTATGTTCTTATCAGGGGAAGGCCTCGGCCTCCCTGCCCTGTTGTTGACCCTCCAGAGGAACTAGTTGGTGACTGTGTGAGACAGGAGGCTGTAATAGAGGGACCACCGGTCTGATCCAGCAGGGCTCTTCTTATGTTCTTATCAGGGGAAGGCCTCGGCCTCCCTGCCCTGTTGTTGACCCTCCAGAGGAACTAGTTGGTGACTGTGTGAGACAGGAGGCTGTAATAGAGGGACCACCGGTCTGATCCAGCAGGGCTCTTCTTAGGCCCTGATGTTGCCTTCTGGCTCTGGGACTCAGAGGGTTAGTGCCTCTGAATGTGGAGGTTCCCCTCAGTCACCACGGCTAGTAGCCATTGTCAGACCTATTCTCCGTTAATCTATCTAATCCCCTTAAAAAGCTGTTTATTTCTGTGGCCATCACTACATCCTCCGACAGTGAATTCTGCATTTTAGTCGCTCTCTTTTGTCCGTCCTGAACCTATTGACAGTCAGCTTCATTGGATGCCCTCGCGTTCTAGTCTTTGGAGAGCGGGAGAAACAATTTTCTTGGTCCACTCTCACCACCCCACACATAATTTTAGAAACCTCTATCATGTGCGTCCCCCCACCCCCCCGTCTTCTCTGTTCTGCACTGAAAAGTCCCAGAGTCTTCAGCCTTTCCTTATAGGGAAGGTCAGGGGTCATTTCGTAGAAAAAGAGGTGCAGGAGCTCATTAGCATAGCTCATTAGCATAACTTATTTGCATACGCCACACCCCCTGACATCACCAGAAGTGTGTCAGTAGGCAACACCCACTGCTCAGGCGCCACTGGACTGTTTTGGATTGCTAGCTATGGGGGGGGGGGGAGGACGTGCAGATCTGCCCTCGCAGAGGAGGGAGAGCTTGTACCTGAATAAAACTTGGTCTTAAAGGTGCCACTGGACTGTTTTGGATTGCTAGCTATGGGGGGGGGGGGAGGACGTGCAGATCTGCCCTCGCAGAGGAGGGAGAGCTTGTACCTGAATAAAACTTGGTCTTAAAGGTGCCACTGAACTGTTTTGGACCGGGGGGCCAGGGAGGGGAGCGCTGCAACTTACCTGGCTGCTTCTTGCTCTGACTGATGGCTGCTGGGAGCAGGGGGTGGGGCTTGTTGCATGTGCCCGCCCCCTGAGCTCTTTACTGCTGGAGCTCCGCTCCTGTGCGCTCCTGCAGGAAATGACCCCTGGGGACGGTGCTCGAACCCCTTCATCATCTTGGTGTGCCCTCCTCTGTATTTATTCCAGCTTCTGGTCCAGAAGGCGCAAGTGTGAGAGTGTCAGGTGAATGATGAATTTCCATGGGCACAGATTCGCAGAGGGAGGCGCAAGGAGGTTCGGAGGTCTTGCCACTTCTTCTCTCCTCCCCCTGCCACCTCCCTGATGCCCTCATTCTTAATGACAGGGGAACCCTCTGGTAGGGTTGGTATTGGAAAACTCCAGGTGGGGCCTGGAGACTCCCAAAATCAGAACTGGTTTCGAGACGGCAGTGATCAGTTCCCCTGGAGAAGATCACTGCTTCAGAAGGTTCCTTCAGAAGGTTCAGAAGGAAGTCCTTCTTCATACAAAGAGTGATTAACGCATGGAATTCACTGCCACAGGAGGTGGTGGCGGCTACAAGCGTGGGCGGCTTCAAGAGGGAATTGGATTAGCATATGGAGCAGAGGTCCATCGGTGGCTATTGGCCACAAGGCATAGATAGGAACCTTCGGTCTGGGGCAAGGGATGCTCTGTCTTCTTGGTGCTTGGGGGAGGGGGCAACAGTGGAAGGGCTTCTTGGGTCCTGGCCCCACTGGTGGACCTCTTGATGGCATCTGGTATTTCTGGCCACTGTGTGACACAGAGTGTTGGACTGGATGGGCCATTGGCCTGATCCAACATTGGCTTCTCTTATGTTCTTATGTTTTCTGTTTGGCATTATGTTTTGCTGAGTTATCTTCCAACTCCAAACCCCGCCCTACTTAGGCTGTCCCACCCTGGATCTCCAGGAATTTCCCAACCTGGAGCTGGAAATCTTGTTGGTCTTGAAGGTCTTACTGGATTCAAACCTTGCTCTTCTGTTTTGCTGTCGCAGAATATGTTTGTTAAATATGTGTTTACTAGGAAAAAGGCCCATTGTGGAAATAAATACAACGGCCTCTAGAAAGAGGCTTTGGGCGGGTGCCGTAGCCTCGGACACTCAGTGTCAATTTGCTGTTGCGACCTCAGCAGGGTAGAATGACACTGAGTCCACCATTTTCTCCAGGAGGAACTGATCTCTGCTACCTAAAGAACAGTTGTAATTTTGAGTGATCTCCAGTCCTCACCTGGAGATTGGCAACGGTGGTTCCCCAGAAGGGAATAGTTGGTTTGGAGGGTGGAGTCTATGGCTTTGTACCTGTCGGAGGTCCCACGCCTCCTGAAACCTCACCCTCTCCAGGCTCCATCCCTCATATCTCCAAGAATTTCTCACCTGGAGTTGGCAACCCTATCTCCTCCCCAGCCAATCATCAGCCTACCTTTATTTCCCCCTCACTCTTCAGCTTTCCACCCTCCACACACCTGCAGCCTCTCCCGTGCTCTGAAGCCCTGACTGCTGCGTCACATTGGCTGTCATACGGGGGCTACCTCAGCAGCATGTAAGGACACAGAGCCCACCATTTTCTCCAGGGGAACTGATCTCTGCCATCTGGAAAGCAGTTGTAATTCTGAGTGATCTCCAGCCCTCACCTGGAGATTGGACACATTTTACCTCAGAACAGCAAACTGTTTAGAATGTTAGAGGCAAAAGCCAATCAAGTTGCATATGCAAACGACCTCTGTGTTCTGAGGCAAAGGCCAATGAGGCTGCGTATGCAAATAACCTCTGTGTTCTGACTGGCTGTAGGGGGGAGAGGAACTGCAAAATGTTTAGAATGTTGGAGGCAGGACTCAGGCAAAGCAGCCAGTGGATAGGGAGACCCTCTGAATGACAGATCAGAGAGCAAACTGATTTTGGAGCGTGTGGAATGTTCTAGAGAAGTGCCACCACCATTCGGCTTTTATTTATAAGGGAGATTATTCTCGAGAGTTCAACGCGGCAGCTCAGAGGAGTCTACAGCAGATGGCGCAGTTGCGTTTTGTTTGACCCATTAAAGGTTATGCACAATGTTGAATGGGAAAACTATCAGTCTTTGTAGCCACAGAAGGCCAGCGGATCTGTTACTCTGCAAGCTTTCTTAGACATGAGGCTCGTCCTCGGTCAGATGCTGGCAAGCTAGCAGTTCTGAACTAGCTGGCCCTCTGAGTCCAGTGTTGTGATTCTGACCCTTCTGGATCCTGGTGCGGAAATCCCGCCTGAGAATGCACCCCCTGAACACGTCTCTGTACTTCCCCCTTCTCTTTGCTCTAGATCCGCTGTGATTGTCCTGAAGAAAGGCATTCTCTGCTTCGACTACTCTTCTGAAATGAATATTCTTGGTATGTTTTTCTGGCCTTAAAATGATGATTTAAAATATATGCCATGCACTGTCTTGTCTCCTCTAACCAGGGTTGCAAACCACGAGGTGGAGCCGGAAGATCTCTCGGAATTATAACTGATCTCCGGGCGACAGAAACCAGTTCCCCCTGCAGGAAGTGGTTGATTTGGAGTGTGGACTGTATGGCATTGTATCCCTCTGAGGCCCCTCCCTTCGCTAAACCCCATCCTGAGAGCCTGTCTGGTGTGGTGGTTAAGTGCGCGGACTCTAATCTGAAAGAACCGGGTTTGATTCCCCACTCCTCCACTTGCACCTGCTGGATGACCTTGGGCAAGCCACAGTTCTGTCAGAGCTGTTCTTGAAAAAGAGCCATTTTTGTCAGAGCTCTCTCAGCCCCACCTACCTCATTGGGTGTCGTGGGGAGGGGAAGGGAAAGGAGTTTGTAAGTCACTCTGAGACTCTGTTTGGTGTAGTGGTTAAGTGCGTGGACTCTAATCTGGGAGAACCGGGTTTGATTCCCCACTCCTCCACATACACCTGCTGGATGACCTTGGGCAAGCCGTAGTTCTGACAGGAGCTGTTCTTGAAAAAGAGCAGTTTCTGTCAGAGCTCTCTCAGCCCCACCCACCCACCTCACAGGGTGTCTGTTGTGGGGAGGGGAAGGGAAAGGAGTTTGTAAGCTGCTCTGAGACTTCAAGTGAAGGGCAGGGTATAAATCCAATCTCTTCTTCTTCCTTCGGGTAGTGAAGGGCGGGGTATAAATCCAATCTCCTCTTCTTCTTCTCTTCTTCCCTAAACCCCACCCTCCTCAGGCTTGAACCTCAAAATTGGAAGTTGGGGGGCCTGGGGGCTGAATGGGACGTTGGGGGGCATTGGCAATAAGTCAGGGGGCCCGGCCCCGAGATGCCCCACTGTTTGCCCCATGGGCCTGCCTGAACCCACTGCCCATCAGCTTCGTTGTATGAAGTGACTGACCAAAGGTTACCTAGTGAACTCCGTGGTGGTGGTGGTATCTTGAACTCAGGTGGTCTCCCTAGACCTTCTTGAGCTCTTCAGCCCATACCGAACCACTGATTAATTTTTTATTTATTTATTTATTTAAGTATTTTTACCCCGCCCTCCCCGCAAGCGGGCTCAGGGCGGCTTACAAGGATTAAGGCATCCTGCAAGTTAAAAATCACCATGTCAGTGATCGTTTCGGCGGGCAGCCCTGTTGTGCTGTTCTGCAGTAGGAGAGCTCGATTCAGGTCCCGTGGCACCTTAGGGACCAACATGGTTTTTTGGGGGGTGTTAGCTTTCAGGAATCAAATCCAATTTTATGATGCAGGGGGTGCGTTCAGACGGGGCGTTTCAGCCGGCATAAACTGTACTGGTTGGAACCGGTGCAGTTTATGCCGGCTGAAACGCGATCACACTTACCTCCTGTCTGCGGAGCCCATCGCTGTATGCCCGTTCACATACAGCGGGCGTCAGCGTTTTTTTAAAAAACTCAGTTTGAGCATGCGCATAGGCAGCCATCCACAGAATGGCGATCTTCACGCATGCGCAAAACACCCCGTCTTACATTTAAAGTTTAAAGACCAAACTGGCCTCCCTGAGGTCTTGGAGTCCTCCAAAACCTTAAACTAAGGACCTTTCCTTTTTTTTTTTTTAAACAAACGCCAGGGCGAAGCTTCGCCCAAGCGCATATCTCCAACCTAACAAAAAAAAATGGCGGGCGAAAATCGGAAGCCTCGGGCTTCCAAACGGAAGTGGCTCTACAACGTTGGAGAGCGATCAGACAGGGGTAAAAGCGATCACAACCGTTGCACTCAGGATACCACAACTTGGGGACCTAGTGGCAGAATACAACGGTGTAAAGCTCTTTGCAACGGTTAGGGACGGAAGGCAGATGTTCGCCGTGTGAACGCCGGTAAGTACACCGATTCCAACCGGCACCTATTCCGTTGCAAATGCCCCGTCTGAACGCACCCTGTGAGTTATATATCGTATATTGTTCTTATCTCATTGTTTTAAATTTTGTAATCTGCCTTGAATCTCAATATGAATGAGCGCTTTTCTGATCAGGGACTGCGGTCTGTACGGCTGTGTCCAGCTTACTGGTAAGTATAGAGAAACCTCCCAGATGAAGATAACCAGCAGCAAAGGAACAACCGGGCAGATGTTATAATGCAACTGATGCTATATTGGAAAATTACTAAATACAATACAAAATATCCACAAAGTGTAATTCAACAATAAAGTCCTGGATCGAAACGAAGATAAAAGCTGGAAGTTTCGTTATATATTTTGTGATTCTCTTATGTATGAATTACTAAGTGGAATGTGATTTTCTATGAATTCATGAACTTTATGCACTTTATTGTTGAATTACACTTGGCGGATATTTTGTATTGTATTTAGTAATTTTCCAATATAGTATCAATTGCATTATAATGTCTCCCCAGTTGCTTCTTTGTTGCTGTGTCCAGCCTATGGTCAGTAGGATCCTGATATGTAATTTTTGCACCATCCTGTTAATATGTATGATATGCTTCCGTTCTTTCCGGTAGGTTCCAGGCTTCTATAACCCCATTTCATTAAGCCATGCTTAAACTGTAATGCTTAAACTGTAATTTTAATTCTAATAAGCTATATTTGCTTATTTTACTGATTGTATTCTGTATTTATTCTTATACTGTTTTTTACTGGTTTTTAAACTATTGTAAGCCGCCCTGAGCCGCCTTGGCGGGAGGGCGGGGTAAAAGTCTAATAAATAAATAAATAAATAAATTAGTTTAATGTCCCATTTTGTGGTTTATATAATCTGTTTTGAGTCCCTGCGAGAAAGGCGGACTGTAAATGATGTAAGTACAAAAAATAATAAAATAAAAATAAAAGAAAGGCAGACGATAAATCGAGATGGGGCAGCCGCGTTAGTCTGTCTGTAGCAGTGGAAAAGAGCAAGAGTCCAGGAGCACCTTGAAGACTATCAAAATTCATGGCAGGGGAGTGCCAGGGTCCTTAGGTTACGCAACACAGGGCGTCATGAGAAGATAACTGTTTATTGGTAAATCCAGTACTAGAGACACGGGTACAGCTTGTGTCAGGAATGGACGCCTATACAAGGGCCTCTGACTTATACTAGAATCAAACATCCCCCCACCCCCCCGTAAGCATGAGCTAATAGATACATCTCGCGCGCGGGGGCAAAGGAAGCAGGCAAAGCAAAAACCGTTAACTTTCCCAGCCGAATGAAACTGCAGCTGGAGCATCTACAAGGTCAAGCATAAGATAGCAAACAGTTGGTGGAGAGCTGAGATAGAAAATGGGAGGGCGCCCCTCCACATTCCAGACCTATGACAGGGCTACCGGACAGGGAGGAGCTTTCGTGAGTCGCTGTTCACAGTGAACAGTGACTCACGAAAGCTCCCCCCCTGCCAGAGGGTTCGTTCGTCTTTAAGATGCCCCTGGACTCTTGCTCTTTGGTATCCGAAGAAGTGAGCAGTGAGTCCAATGTTCCCTCTAAGCTGAGTTAGTGTGAGCCAGCTCACAGTTTTTTTAGCCTCCGGATCACACGTTTTTGTCTCGGCTCAGGGAGGAGGGCTCCAGAGCAAACTCATTAAGGCAGCAGCCAAATCGCTCGCTCACAATTTCGATGCCAGTGGCTCACAAAGTAGAATTTTGGCTCACGAGACTCCACAGCTTAGAGGGAGCATTGGCGGTGACTCACGAAAGCTCCTCCCCAGACTTTTTCTTAGTCCTTATGGTGCTGCTGGACTCTTGCTCTTTTCTGCTGCAGATCATAAAATGTGTGTTGAAAGACATGGTGTCCCCCCCCCCCTTGCTTGGCAGTGACTGGAGGGTACGACCCGCTGATCCGAATCTGGAACCCGTACGTCACCAGTAGCCCCATAACACAGCTGAAGGGCCACACGACCGCGGTCACCCACATCATTGTGAACAAGCAGAGGAACACCATTGTCAGCATCTCCAGGGACAAAGTAAGGCACCTGCAGCGGTAAGGCGAGGAAGGTTCCTGGGCTTCTGGTCTGGTGGTGGTGGTGCCTAGATCTGGGGGTGTGAGCAGTAGGCTTGGGTCAGATAAAAGCAGGGGTCATTTCCTGCAGGTGCGCAAAGGAGCGGAGCTCCTGCAGTAAAGAGCCCAGGGGGCGGGCACATGCAACAAGCCCCACCCCCTGCTCCCAGCAGCTCCAGGCCATGAGGAGCAAGAAGCCCCTCCCTCCCTCCCTCCCT
>NW_015175978.1:1124549-1126507 GCF_001447785.1 Gekko japonicus
TCCCTCCCTCCCTCCCTCCCTGTGTCCCGTTTTGCCCCCCAGCTAGCAATGCAAAACAGTCCAGTGTTTTATTCATGCCAACCTAGCAGTTCGAAAGCAAGACATTGCAAGTAGATAAATACGTACCACTTCGGTGGGAAGGTCACAGCATTCCGTGCGCCTTGGTGTCTAGTCATGCCGGCCACATGACCACGGAAACGTCTTCGGACAGCGCTGGCTCTTCGGCTTGGAAACGGAGATGAGCACCGCAACCCCAGAGTTGGACTCGACTGGCTTTCGAGCAAGGGAACTTTACCTAAATATTAAATATGTAATTTAATCTATTGGGTGAAATCTGTGTGTTGCATGGTCGGGTAACGTCTCGCAAGCTCTTGCGCAGCGCCTTTTGCGTCGAGCCTCGGAGTCCGCGCATCCCATTCACCTCCCGACTTCTCTCCTGCCTCCCGCAGAACATCCGCATCTGGGACTTGCTGGATCACTTCTGCCTGCAGTCCATTCACGGCAGGAACGTGCCGCTCGGAAACGCTCCCATTTCGGCTGCCTGCTACCACGTGGCTGCCAACTTACTGGCTTGCGCCACTTACATGGTGAGAAGTTTGTGAAAGAGGAGGGAGAGAGAGGAGCAGTGGGTGGAGCAAGGCCCGAACTTGGACCTGTATCGATCCGGGTCCCCGTTTCACCGGACAATTAATCGGGTGCCTGCTTTTTCAGGTCTTTGGAGACTTCTTTTTTTTTGACTTGCCTGCAATAAGTAGGACTGGAGGAATCTGCAGAACGCAGTCTGAGTCCAGAGGGGCACCTTTAAGACCAACAAAGTTCTATTAGGGGCAGGGGTCATTTCCTGCAGGAGCGCACAGGAGCAGAGCTCTGGCAGTAAAGAGCCCAGGGGGCGGGCACATGCAACAAGCCCCACCCCCTGCTCCCAGCAGCCCCAGGCCATGAAGAGCAAGAAGCAGCCAGGTAAGTTGCGGAGTCCCCGCCAGCCCGCCTTCAGGTACAAGCTTTCCCTCTCTGTGAGGGCAGATCTGCGCATCCCTCCCCCCCATAGCTAGCAATCCAAAACAGCCCAGTGGCACCTTTAAGACCAAGTTTTATTTAGGTACAAGCTCTCTCTCCTCTGTGAGGACAGATCTGCACATCCCTCCCCCCCAATAGCTAGTAATTCAAAACAGTCCAGTGGAGCCTGAGTGGTGGGTGTTGCCTTCTGACACACTTCCGGTGATGTCAGGGGGTGTGGCATATGCAAATAAGTTCCTTCCTTCCTTCCTTCCTTCTCTCCCTCTTTAGGGCTCTAATCCTCTGAATCCCAGAGCCAGGAGGCAACATCAGGGGAAGGCCTCAGCCTCTGTGCCCTGTTGTTGGCCCTCCAGAGGAGCTAGTTGGCCACTGTGTGGGACAGGATGCTGGACTAGATGGACCACTGGTCTGACCCAGCAGGGCTCTTCTGATGTTCTGAGGCCAATTTGGTGTAGTGGTTAAGTGTGCGGACTCTAATCTGGGAGAACCAGGTTTGATTCCCCACTCCTCCACTTGCACCTGCTGATGTGACCTTGGGTCAGTCACAAGCTCTGGCACAGCTGACCTTGAAAAAGAGCAGTTTTTGTCAAGATTCTTAAGTTCTGTAGAACAAGCACCGCTGTTGCTTTTCTTTATGGGACACATGTGGGTGTTGGCCTTGAGGGTGTGACGAGTACCTGTGTTTTCCTTTTGGTCCTTTTTGTTGTGCTGCAGATTGGCATGTTCTTTGGGACGGAAACCTCCGAGGCAGAAATCAAGACTCAGGAACAGCCTGTCTGTTGCGTGTTGTACAACAAGAACTTTAAGCAGGTGAGTATGTTCAGAGGCCATCAGGAACCAAAAAGAGAGCCAGTTTGGTGTCGTGGTTAAGTGCGTGGACTCTAATCTTGGAGAACCGGGTTTGATTCCCCACTCCTCCACTTGCACCTGGCTGGATGACC
>NW_015175978.1:1126555-1146950 GCF_001447785.1 Gekko japonicus
TGTCAAGAGCTCTCTCAGCCCTGCCTACCTCACAGGGTGTCTGTTGTGGGGAGGGGAAGGGAAAGGAGTTTGTCAGCCGCTCTGAGACACCTTTGGGTAGTGAAGGGCGGGGTATAAATCCAATCTCCTCTCCTCCAATCTCCAAATCTGAGTGCCAGGAGGCAAAATCAGGGGAAGGCCTCAGCCTCTCTGCTCCATTGTTGGGACCTCCAGAGGAACTGGTTGGCCACTGTGTGAGACAGGATGCTGCACTAGATGGACCACTGGTCTGATCCAGCAGGGCTCTTCTGATGTTCTTATGAAGGCCTCTACCTTCTCCACAGAAGATCAGCTGCTGCAATTACAAATGGAAAAGGCTAATATGATCCTTCGCTTCAAGGGCATGCCAGAGACTAAGGGTGAGAATCTAAAGGAAACGATGTGTGAAATACTGGCCCCAGTGACAGAGATGACGGTGGAACAGCTGATATGAATGTGGTCTACAGGTCATATTCAGAATATATACAGGTCATATTCAGGTCATATTCAGAATATATAAAGAAAAATCATCTGCCTGGGGAAATTGTCGTAAGATTCTTGAAGAGGCATGTGAGGGATGAAATCCTGAAAGCAGTATCTGGAGTACCCCTGAAAGTGGGGGGAAATGTCATAAGAGTACTCAAAGACATTCCATTTGAAATAAGGCAAAGGAGAAAGAAATACAAAGATCTCTTTCTTCAGACAAATTCAATTGGATATAGATGGCTAACTCCAGAAGGCGTCACCTTCAAAATCAAGTATAAAAAAGAAAAGATTGACTCTGTTCTGAAAGCTCGGGAATTTTTAAGAGTCTAGTTGGGAGGGCCAGAGGAGGAAGAAAGAGAAGGGGAGGACAGTAAGTCCAGTGGCAAGCTGGACTCGGATTCTTCCGGAAAGGACTCTCTTTCAGAGAAAGGGGCAGCAGCTCCTAAAAGCCCTTATAAGTTGCGGAAGAGACGGGGCAAGGAGAAGTGAAGGCTGAAGGACTCTGATGTTAAAAAAATCCCCTTCGGGGGGCTCAAAAAAGAAAAGAAAAGAAAGAAAGCCTCTACCCAAAGGAGTCTCAGAGCGGCTTAAAAACTCCTTTCCATTCCCCTCCCCACCACAGACACCCTGTGAGGTAGGTGGGGCTGAGAGAGCTCTGACAGAAACGGCTCTTTTTCAAGAACAGCTGTGCCAGAACTATGGCTTGCCCAAGGTCATCCAGCAGGTGCAAGTGGAGGAGTGGGGAATCAAACCGGGTTCTCCCAGATTAGAGTCCGCGCACTTAACCACTACGCCAAACTGCTCTTGAGAGAACAGCTCTGAAAGAACTTGTGAGTGACCCAAGGTCACACCAGCAGCTGCATGTGGAGGTGCGGGGAATCAAACCCGATTCTCTCGGATTAGAATCTGTGCTCTTTTTTTTTTTAATAAATATTTTTATTCATTTTCCCCAATCACCCACACCCAACGAATCGTAATATAACAAATAAATTGTCAGTAATATTTACAAAGACAGGCATACAGCCGTAGGAGTTCCTCTCAAAAATTTCCTAATAACATCCTAGTCAGTTAATTACATTTCCATTCAAGTAATCTTTTCCATTTCTTGTTATAGATTTCTTCATCTTTCCCTTTTAGTGCATTTGATAATTTATCCATCTCAGCGACATCAAACCATTTTTCAATGACTTCTAATTTGTCTGGAATTTTCTCAGTTTTCCAATATCTGGCATAACTTATTCTGGCAGCAGTTATACAGTACAATAGCAGCGTTTTCTCTTCTTTACCCCTTACATCAGTCATAATATTCAAAAGGAAGATTTCTGGTTTTAATGGTATTGCTAGACCCATAATTTCTGCTATCCATTTTCTAACTTCCTCCCAATATTTCTTAGCTTTGGTGCACGTCCACCACATATGGAGGTATGTGCCAATATTTTGATGACATTTCCAACAAATGTTTGTCCCATTATTACCATATTTTGCCAGTCTTGACGGGTGCAGGTACCACCTATGTACTACTTTATATATGTTCTCTTTGAAGGTTGTAGCCCGTGTAATTTTTATGTTTGTTTCCCAAATTTGCAACCATTTATGTTTATCTATTTCATATCCTAAATCTCTGTTCCATAATTTCCAACTGGCCCATATCACATCTTCCTGTATCTTTTTCTCTAAAAGAATGTTATATATCTTTTTAATCAGTTGCACTTCCGTTATAAGCCAAGCCTTATCTAAATCTGTTTCTTTTCCGTAAAAGCCGATCTTTACATCTTCCTTGAATCGTGATTTCAACTGAAAGTTTTGCAACCAGGTCAGCTCTATTTTTTGGGCTTTCAAGCTATCTAATGTTTTAAGGTTATTCCCACTATCTAACAAATTTTCATAGGAACAGCTTCCCCCATGAAGATACAATGATGGTATTTCTAGAGCTTCTATAGGTGCGACCCATCTGGGTATCCTCTTATAATGTTGCGCTTAACCACTGCAACAAACTGGCTCTCAGTTCTCCTCAGCTCACCCCAAGGACGTAGGGGGTGAGCTGATGAGGAAGAGGAGTTTGTGCTCTGGGCAAGGCTTATTAACTGAGTGTTCCGGGTAGCCCAAAGTGCCGGATAGCAAAACTTGTGCTGTGCTCAAAAGTTCCATCCGCCAGAGAGGCCGACCGAAGCTTTCTCGAGTCAATTCCCCCCACTGTTTTTTCCTCGCAGGTCGTGAGTGGCTACTACAACGGACTGATTAGCGTCTGGGATATCATGACTGGGCAGAAGATCATGGAGTTCCCCACTTCCCAAGGCAAGCTGGTGGAGATCACGGCGATGACCTTCGATGCGCCGGAGAGGAGGTTGATCACCGGCCTGAAAAATGGGACGATCAAGCTATGGAATTTCAACAGCGGGGCCTGCCTCGCCGTGCTGCCTTCGGTGGACAGGAACGAGGTCAGTCCTGGTGGGAGAAAGGCAGGGCTATTTCTGGGCAGGAACGCACAGGAACGGAGTTCCGGCTGGCTCCCAAGTTGGCCACGCCCAGCAGGAACTCATTAGCATAATAGGCCACACCCAACAGCAGGAACTCATTCGGATTGGCTACATTAAGGGGTGTGTGGCCTAACATGCAAAGGAGTTAAAAAAGGCCCTGGGTTTTGACCACAAACAAGGTCAACAGAATAAGAAGCAAAAGGTGGGTGTGGCTGGATGACCACACTTCTGGTAACACGGGGGTGCGGCCTAATTTGCCAATGAGCTGTGCTGTCAGGGGTGTGGCCTAATAGGCTAATGAGTTTCTGCTGCTGGGTGTGGCCTATTATGCTAATGAGTTCCTGCTGGGCTTTTTCCACAAAAAGAGCCCTGGCAGAAAAGGAATATCTCTGGCTAGTCATGGATGTCTCCCTCCCCCCTTTCAGATTTGCTTCAAGAGTTCTTTGCTTAAGTTGGACTTTACCTAAATCTCTCTGCCTTTGGTGTCAAACTGGTGGTATCCGTTCCTAGTTAGCCTCTGTCCTTGCCGATAATCACCGCCATGTCAACCGCAGCTGCAGTGCACTGGAATCTGCAGCCAAGCGCGTTATGCTGTTCCCGGCAGCATGAGCTGGCTCTGAGAACAGCTAAATATTCAATGCAGTGTCTTCACTCATTTAACATCAACTTTTTATTCAACTCTTAAGCATTCAAAGGTTCAGTAAAGTTTCCCTTTTTCAATAGCCGTTAGGAGCCTTAAAGCCCCAAGTCCTTGAGTGATTCGTGTGATAAAAGGAGCTGTGTTTCTCCCGTCTTGCTAGCTCTGAGGTTACAAACATACCGGGAGGAGGCACTGCCCCCTATATACAGGGGGTAGTGGAGGAGGAGGGTAATAAACAACTTTTCCCCTGGGCAAATGTATCAAAGGAAAAAGGCCATATAGAACCAATCAGGAAGGCTACCTCTAACCAGCTGACTTCGAGGTTACTAGAACTACATTTCCCAGAATTCTTATAAATTTAAAGCTACAGTACAACTTGCTATGCGTTACTATTCTAATCTCTGCTGGGGCAGCACACGTGTGCCAGGGCTCTTGCACACCCATAATGGCTTGTTTGTTCACACGACGTGCCATTGTCGCAGTGAATGTCAGAAATGAATTTCATTTTTTAAAATTCTCTTTTTATTCATGGACGCCATTTATAGTCTGCCTTTCTCACTTGGACTCAAGGCGGATTACAGAGAGCGGGTTGAGACAATCGACGGTACAGGACACTCGGTGAACAAAGCTTATAGGAATCAAGAGTTGTAGAACTAACCAGAAGTCTGAAAATAGAACTGGAGCAAAGGAGAAGTCTTAACATGGCACATTAAATGATGGGGGAAATTACGCAGTCGGATCGTAG
The DNA here is from genome assembly GCF_001447785.1 of Gekko japonicus. NCBI lineage: Eukaryota > Metazoa > Chordata > Lepidosauria > Squamata > Gekkonidae > Gekko > Gekko japonicus. The sequence goes on from NW_015175978.1 coordinate 1,130,922, forward strand.
TTTCAGCAAGCTATACATGGTAGTATTTGTTGGAAATGTGTGGGGTGCTAGGTCTAGATTCCAGTCATTATAGGGTTAAACTGGTGTTTACCTTCTGTGCTATTGTTTAGACTGACCTGGAAGGGAAACTTGGCTCAGAGCCGATGGGAAGATAGCCCGGGAAAATCTAAGTCTGTTTACTAGCAATCATTGGTTACTGTGTTCAGGTGACTTCCTTCTAGGGGTCAAGAAGAAGGACAATCTCCATTGTTGTGTGACCACGTGTCTGTAGCTGTAAGCAATGTTCCCTCTAAGCTCTGGAGCAAAAATTCTCCTTTGTGAGCGACTGGCATGAAAGTTGTGAGCGAGGGATCTGGCTACTGCATCAATTAGTTTGCTCTGGAGCTATCCTTCCTGAGCAAAGACAAAAATGTGTGAGTTGGAGGCTTAAAAACTGTGAGCTAGCTCACACTAACTCAGCTTAGAGGGAACACTGGCTGTAAGATTTAAAGATGTAGCTCTAGATATCTCTTTTGTTTCTGAAGCTTTCCATGCGACCCCTTCCCTTAGAAATACAGCTTTTTACACAGAAAGAAATGTCTCCTCTCCAGTGAAGTGAAGATCCATTGCAAACCCTTGAGTATTTAGGTATTTTTTTGCCTGTTTTCCCAACAGTATAGACCACAGCCCCTAATAATTTATCCTCCTCTGTTTGTCTGCCCTGATCTGGATGGGCCAGACTAGCCCGATCTCATCAGATCTCAAAAGCTAAGGAGGTTCAGCCCTGGTCAGTACTTGGATGGGAGACCACCAAGGAAGTCCGGGGTCGCTACGCAGAGGCAGGCAGTATCAACACCACCTCTACCCTGCCCTGGATGGCCCAGGCTAGCCTGACCTCATCAGATCTCGGGAGCTAAGCAGGATTGGCCCTGGTCAGTATTTGGATGGGAGACCACCAAGGAAGTTCAGGGTTGCTATGCAGAGGCAGGCCATGGCAAAACCACCTCTCTTTGGTCGAATCTGCATTTGTATTTCCCACCGGTGTCCCAGCCTTCGGACTTCGTCTTCAAAAAAGTTGTCTGCATTTGCTTTCGTTTTCATACCTCGACAGTGCTAGCATGCTTTTGCATGTCTGCATATGTTTATCGCCCTCTCGTGGCGGCTCCACTGTCATTGCGCCTCCACACCACTTGAAATGAATCTTCTCCAAAAAACGTTCAAACAGGCATAGAGAAAGACGGCGTCACAGCAGCACGAAACTGATTTGTAAATGCAGATGCAGATTCGACCTTTGTCTCTTGCCTTGAAAGCCCACTCAAGGGTTGCAACGAGGGGTCTGGGACTTGGCGGCACTTTCCACCCGCCGTGTATCGTAGACGGATCTTTGTGATGATTTCCTTGACCACGTAAACAGCTCTCTGTATTTTCCTTCCTTTTGCTCTCATGTCTTTGGAGCAGATCAGCTGCGTCTTATACCTGAATAACAAGATTTTCGTGTCGGGGTGGAGTAGGAGAGTGACCTGGTACCTGTAAGTCGGAAGCCAACGGGGGGGGGGGCAGTCTGGGCATGTCAGGGGCTTCAGCCCAGCACTATAGCCAGTTTGGTCTCGTGGTTAAGTGCGCGGACTCCAATCTGGGAGAACCAGGTTTAATTCCCCACTCCTCCACTTGCACCTGCTGGATGACCTTGGGCAAGCCATAGTTCTCTCAGAGCTGTTCTTGAAAAAGAGCAGTTTCTGTCAGAGCTCTCTCAGCCCCACTGACCTCACAGGGTGTCTGTTGTGGGGGGAGGGGAAGGGAAAGGAGTTTGTAAGCCGCTCTGAGACTCCTTTGGGTAGTGAAGGGCAAGGGGTATAAATCCAGTCTCATCTTCTTCTTCTACCTCACGGGGTGTCTGTTGTGGGGAGGGGAAGGGAAAGGAGTTTGTAAGCCGCTCTGAGACTCCTTTGGGCAGTGAAGGGCGGGGTATAAATCCAATCTCTTCTTCTCTCAGAGCTCTCTCAGCCCCACCTACCTCCCAGGGTGTCTGTTGTGGGGAGGGGAAGGGAAAGGAGTTTGTAAGCCGCTCTGAGACTCCTTCGGGTAGTGAAGGGTGGGGTAGAAATCCAATCTCCTCCTCCTCCTCTTCTTCTAGATTAGACCCTCCGAGGGAACAATTAGGCCTCGGTTGGTAGGGATCATTTGCAGGAGGGAGTGAACTTCTCTCTGATTTTTATTTACTTTATGTGTTTGCCTCACTAATGCCTTGTCTTTCTCCCGGATGGGGACCCAAAGCGCCTTACATCATTCTCCTCTCCCCTTTTTATCCTCGCAACAACCCTGTGAGGTACTTCAGGCTGGGAGTGTGTGACTGGCCCGAGGCCACCCAGCAAGCTTCCATAGCAGAGTGGAGATTCAAACTTGGGGTCTCCCAGATCGGTCAGTCAGTCATAGTTTATTCGGTATATAACCAGCACAAGTCAATCACAATCAATACAAAAAAGGGTACCAATAAAATATATAAAATATAAAATATTTAGGTTTAAAACTGCGTTTAAACTGCCTATGTTAATTACAAAATTGCTAAAACTCGTAACTTTCTACAATACTCTCTCAACGTTGAATAAAAATTATTCAACTATTGAATAAGTGTCACATGGATTATACAATTCTACTCCCCATATCCTAGACCTTCTCGATTGTCTCTAGTATTGTTCTACACGTGCAGCACGTATTTTTTGAGCTCTTGTTAAAAATTTAGCGCAGTTATGCGCTGTGGAGCAGGATCAAATAATAGCTTCCTACTTATCTCCTTGTCCAAGTATCCATGGTACCTCCTTAAGATAGGATGGATAATCTTTACTCTGATGGTTTCATCAAATACACAGTGGAGTTAAATATATTCAGTTGTTTCAACTTTCCCTGAACTGCACGGGCATAGTCGCTCTGACAGAGGTACCTTTTTATACCGGCCTTCTAACACTGCTTAGTGTGACGCTATGACCACTGCACCACACTGGCTGTGTCCACACTGGCGGCTTGGCGCAATATGGTGCCGCCTCTAATTGAACTGGTTTAAAGTGTTGTGGGGCATAGCAACCACACAGCGCACCCTGTTGCGGGTTACCCACGGAGACATCCCTGGTAAAGCATCCACATTATTGTAGGCATGGACCGCGCTGCCAAAAAATTTCCAAAATTCATGTGCGCGCATAGGAGCACATGTGCGTGCATATGCACATACGTGCATGTGCACATAGGCAATTTAAAAAAGATGCCTCCCTAGCGGCAGAACGGATCTGCAGGTTCAGACTGCCAAATCCGTTCTGCGCGCGCTCCCCCATGTTCAGACATCCGGCCATGCGCAATGAATGCACGGGGAAACAAAACCACCACTTGGGAGGTGGTGGCTTTTTAACACAGCTCCAAGTCGTCCTCTGACAGGGTGAGTACGCCCGGGGAACGCCTGACAGATGTGGCTGTGTGACCGGGCCCATTTAATCCGTTTGTGAAATGTGCCTCTATCGGGCCAAACCGCCAGTCTGAATGCAACCGCTGTCTCTCTTACCTAGGTGTATTTTGGGAAGGAGAGCGAGGAAGCTGTCTAGAGCAGTGCTTCCCGACCTTTTCGGTATGGTGACCCTCAAGGCTCATACCCAGAAATAAACTTTGTTGGTCTTAAAGGTGCCCCTGGACAGTTTTATTCTGTTGCTTCGGACCAACACGGCCACCCCCACCCACCCCGAACGGATTTCCAGACAGAGATCAGTTCCCCTGGAGGAAATGGCTCATTTGGAGGGTGAATTCCATGGCAGTAAAACCCACTGAAGCCCCTCCCCTCCCCAAACCCCGCCCTCCCCAGGCTCCACCCCCAAGGCTCCAGGAATTTTCAACCTGGAATTCGCAACCCTACTGGTAACACTACCTCCCCTTGCCTTAGGTCCACTTTGGCTGCAGTGTCTAGAGTTTCCCACCATAAAAAAATCTAAGAAGTCCAGGGGGCTTTGGAGCTCTTGAGAGGGGGACAAAGGCCGTTTCCGCACTCTCATGTTTGCCGCAGCCGGTGTCCTCCAAGCAATTCTGCACTGAAATCGAATTCAACCTTCTTTTTAAACCAGCCCCCCCCCGCACTAAAATCAAGTTCAGCCTTCTTTTTATTCTGGGTTTCCCCCCCATTCTGCACTTCAGTGTTCAGCCTGGTTTCATCCTGCTGTTGCCCCGGTGTCGTGTACTGAAAATCCCACCGTGTGTGCGGTTCCGCTAGTACACAACACCCGGGTTATTTGGATGCCGTTTTGCTGCGGACTCGGGGCGATTCTGCATCTAGCATTCGCTCCACGTTTTCTCAGCAGGAGGAGAAAGTGCCGCTCGGAACCACATTCAAATACCTTAGGGCAATGCCGTGCCGACTGCAAAGTCACCCCTGGACGGCCATAAATCTATGCAGAAGGTACGGTAAAACCCGATGGTCACAGAAGGCGAAAGTGGCACGCAACGCAGAGGGGAATTTCTGTTCCAACGGTGGGTTTCGTACAACAGAGGGAAAAGCCAATGTAGAACCCGCCCCTAATTGCCTTGACTGAAACACTGAGAAAAGCCGGGGTTGCAGGCAAATGTGGAGCGGACCAAAGTTGGGGGGCGGAGAGTGATTGTGTTGGGGTTGCTTCGACTTCACGCCAGTCTGAGTGAGCGGCTTAATTCTTTTCTTTTTCTTTTTACAAACAGGGACACCAAGGAAGAGGAGAAAGTCATTGAATGTAAGCACTGGAAGTCGTATCACTCGGACGACGTCGTGGCGATAGACAGTTACGGCAATAAGCTGTTGGTGACCTCGTCCTGCAACGGAGACATTGTGCTGTGGAACATAAATTCCGGCCAGGCGTTCTGCAGGTTTAACGCATCCCAGAGTCCTTTGGTCCTTCTCCCCAAAAGGGTACGTTAAATGTAGTTTACCAATTGAGGTTGTGGGTTTTTTTTTTTGCAGGGCTGCTTGCAAGGTTGCCCCCCTCTGGGTTGGGAGATACCTGGGGATGGTGCCGGAGGAGGGCGGGGTTTGGGGGAGGGGAGGGACCGCCCTCCAAAGCAGCTGTTTTCTCCAGGGGAGATGATCTCTGTCAATTGGAGATCAGCTGTAGTCCTAGAAGGTGTCTAGCTACCACCTTGAGGTTTTATAACTATAAAGACACTCCGTGAATGAATTATGAACATAAGCAGAAAAATTATATTGTATGAAACAATTCAAACATTTTGAAATCTTTGTTAAAGAACCTATATATATACAGAGCTAGGAGCAAAAAGTACTTGATACAAAGGGAGAATAGAATTAGAGTCCACAATTCCTTAGTTCCACGTCATATGTGAGTACAGCTATACACGGCCGGCTTCACTGCCAGTTGGGGATATAGTTAATATGTTGTAATATAGTAAATATGACATGGAAATATAACTTTCAGTTCACAGCTAAAGAGTACCAGCTATCTGAAGAAGCGTAACGTGAACGCGGCAGTGAAGCCAGCCGTGTATAGCTGTACTCACATATGACGTGGAACTATTGCACTCCTGAAGTTTTTTATACAAAGGAATTGTGGGTGAAGAAGGACTTCCTTTTATCCGTTCTAACCCGACCGCTCAGCAATTTCCTGCATCGTGCCGGGGGTTTGGACTAGAAGACCCTGGAGGTCCCTTCTGACTCTATGGCTCTGTAAACTCTGTTAAATTCTGAATGTATGAAAACATTGAGCACGTAGAAGAAGAAGAGACCTCAGCGGGGCCTCTGGGGCGTTGCCCGTGCTGAAATGTGTCCTTGTCTTGCCTTTGACCAGGAGTTCCTCATGAGTGCAGATGGAACCATCCTGAAAGAGACTCCAATTAAGGCAGGTTTGTCCCGGGAGGAGGTTGGGAAAAGGTCCTCGTCCCACTCTCGGACAAAACTCACCTTGAGACCTTCCAGCGCGAACTACCCCCAGCGCAACAGTTTCCTGTCTTCGTCTAGCCACAAAACTTTACAGCCCCAGGTAGGTAGCTCTGTTGGCGGGTTCATGGTGGAACATAAGAGAAGCCAATGTTGGACCAGGCCAGTGGTCCATCCAGTCGAACACTCTGTGTCACACAGTGGCCAAAAAGACCAGGGGCCATCAGGAGGTCCAACAGTGAGGCCAGGATACTAGAAGCCCTCCCACTGTTGACCCCCCCAACCAACAAGAATACAGAGCATCCCTTGCCCCAGACTGAGAGTTCCTATCTGTATCTTGTGGCTAATGGCCAATGATGGACCTCTGCTCCATAGGCTTATCCAATTCCATCTTATAAGAACATAAGAGAAGCCAGTGTTGGATCAGGCCAACGGCCCATCCAGTCCAACACTCTGTCACACAGTGGCCAAAAATACCAGGTGCCATCAGGAGATTCCACCAGTGGGGCCAGGACACTAGAAGCCCTCCCACTGTTGCCCCCCCCCCCAAGCACCAAGAAGACAGAGCATCCCTTGCCCCAGACTGAGAGTTCCTACCTATACCTTGTGGCTCATAGCCACTGATGGACCTCTGCTCCATATGTTGATCCAATTCCCTCTTGAGGCCGTCCATGCTTGTAGCCGCCGCCACCTCCTGTGGCAGTGAATTCCATGCGTTAATCACTCTGTGGTTCCATAGGCCGCCCGAGAGGAGCTTTAAGTGCCCAACTCCCAGATAATGTCTTGTAAGCCTTTCAGCCAGGGAAATGAGATATTTTGAGCTTTCGGTCAGCGTGAAGAAGGGTTGCCATATGTGGGTTGGGAAGTTCCTGGAGATTTGGGGGTGGAGCCTGAGGAGGGCGGGGTTTTGGGGGGGAGTGTCCTCAGCAGGAGGAAATAAGGCCCTGGAGACCCCTCTCCCAAAACAGCCATTTTCTCCAGGGGAACTGATTTCTCTCGTCTGGAGGTCGGTCGTAATTCCAGGAGATCTTTATGGCCCAACTGGAGGTCAGCAACCTTAGCATGAAGTCATTCTCATGGCCCTGAGTCATGGGCCTTTAATGTCAAGTGTCTTATGAATACATGCCTGTAGATGGATCTGGCCCGATTCCCTTATCTGTCTTAAGGTGTGGTTATTTGTTATACCTAGAAATACCTCTTTGGACTAACTGAGAGCCAGTTTGATGTAGTGGTTAGGAGCATGGACTCTAGTCTGGGAGAACCGGGGTTGATTTCCCCCACTCCTTCACATGCAGCCAGCCGGTGTGACCTTGGGTCAGTCACAAGTTCTCTCGAGCTGTGTTCTCTCACGAGCAGTTCTCGCGAGAGCTCTCTCAGCCCCACCTCCCTCACAGGGCGTCTGTTGTGGGGAGGGGAAGGGAAAGAAGGTTGTCAGCCGCTCTGAGACTCCTTCGGGTACTGAAGGGCGGGGTATAAATCTAATCTCCTCCTCCACCTCCTCCTCCTCCTCAACCAAGATGGTCACCCACATCAGAGTGCAGGTGGTGGCTTGGTTTCTTTTTAGCTGCTTCCCTGGTTTCTTTTATATCCCAAGAGTATCACATTGGGTCATTGGTGGATATATGCAAAACGATTCGGTGGCCACTGTAAATGACTTTGCTGGCCACGGTCAAGGGATGGGACGCGCATAGCTATTTTGAGGGCATTGTAAGGACAAACCCCCCCCCCAATCATGTGGGACGGGCCTGAGGCTCACAAACATGGTGCTCCCCCCTCCCCCTGGGAGTCATCGGTCTTGGGTTGCCGATAGGCTTGACTTCATGGCGATATTTGGTTAATACAGCAGAGTTTTGCCCAGTCATAGGAGTGTGATCCCGAGTGCAGTAAATAAAGCTTCCAATAATTATATTGCAGAAAAAGGTAAACTTACCTTTATTCAAGTAGATCCAGTTCGCATTCAGGTCGTAGTCAAGAGAGGCCCAATCTGAAGAGGATTTTTCCCGATCACAAATGGCCAGTGAATCCGGCATCATGTGTGTGGGAGTATGAGGGCACTGACTCCCCAGGAGGGACTTGAAGATATGTGTATCTCCATGGAAGGCCATGTGCAGCGAGGGAGAGGACAAAGGGAGAGAGGATAGGAGAGGGCAGAGGGCAGCTCCCAGGTTGAGACCAAGAGAGGCATCCCATTCAAGGAGTTAACACGTGTAGACACTTAGGGTGATGTAGGGCTCCCCCCCTCCAATGTCCAGGCATGCTTAGTTGCCCACTCTAATAGACTGACTGTGGAGGGAGGACAGGTTGGGCTTGACATTCTCTAGTTCGGTGTCGTGGTTAAGTGCGCGGACTCTAATATGGGAGAACCAGGTTTGATTCCCCATTCCTCCACTCGCAGCTGCTGGATGACCTTGGGCAAGCTGTAGTTCTGGTCAGAGCTGTTCTTGAAAATGAGCAGTTTCTGTCAAGAGCTCTCTCAGCCCCGCCTACCTCGCAGGGTGTCTGTTGTCGGGAGGAGGAGGGAAAAGGAGTTTGTAAGCTGCTCTGAGACTCTTTCGAGTAGTAAAGGGCGGGGCATAAATCCAAACTCCTCCTCCTTTTCTTCTTCTGAGCCCAGTTTGGTGTCGTGGTGAAGTGCGCGGACTCTAATCTGGGAGAACTGAGTTTGATTCCCCCACTCCTCCACATGCAGCTGCTGGTTTGACTTTGGGTCAGTCACAAGTTCTCTCAGTGCTGTTCTCTCAAGGGCAGTTCTCAGAGAGCTCTCTCAGCCCCGCCTACCTCACAGGGCGTCTGTTGTAGGAAGGGGAAGGGAAAGGAGTTTGTAAGCCGCTCTGAGACTCCTTCGGGTAGTGAAGGGCCATGGGGTGTGAATCCACTCTCCTCCTCCTCCTCTTCTCCTTCGTCTTCTTCTTCTTCCTTGCAGCCAGCCTGGTATGCGCAAGGAAGCCACAAAAACCTGCTCCAAGAACCAGATGATGTTGACATTGGTGCAACCGGCCCTCCGAAAGCAAACATGCCAACCTGGCAGGAAGAAGTGGGGAGCTCCCAGGTTGCAGTGGAGAAGGTTGGTGGTTCTGCTTTCCAGTTTGGTGTAGTGGTGAAGTGCGCGGACTCTAACCTGGGAGAACCGGGTTTGATTCCCCCACTCCTCCACTTGCACCTGGCTGGATGACCTTGGGCAAGCCGTAGCTCTGATAAGGAGCTGTTCTTGAAAAAGAGCAGTTTCCGTCAGAGCTCTCTCAGCCCCACCCACCTCACAGGGTGTCTGTTGTGGGGAGGGGAAGGGAAAGGAGTTTGTAAGCCGCTCTGAGACGCCTTTCGGTAGTGAAGGGCGGGGTATAAATCCAAACTCTCTCTCTCTCTCTCCTTATTGTCTCGGGGGTACAGTGACCCGGATGGCCCCGGCTACAGTGATCTCAGCAGAGCTCACAAGCCAAGCAGGATCGGCTCTAGTTAGTCCTTGGATGGGAGACCACCAAGGAAGTCCAGGGTTGCTATGCAGAGGCAGGCAATGGCAAACCACCTCTGTTCATCTGCCCTGGTCTGAACGGCCCAGAGTAGCCTGATCTCATTGGATCTTGGAAACTAAGCAGGATTAGCTCTGGTTAGTCCTTGGATGGGAGACCACCAAGGGAGTCCAGGGTTGCTACGCAGAGGCAGGCAAGGGCCAACCCACCTCTGTTCGTCTGCCCTGGTCTGAACGCTAAACTAAGGCCCTTTTCTTTTTTTAAAAAACAAACGCCAGGGTGAAGTTTCGCCCAAGCGCATATCGCCGACCTTAAAAAAAAAAAAGGCGGGCGCAAATCGGAAGCCTCAGGCTTCCGAACGGAAGTTGTTTCTCAACGGTGGAGAGCGATCAGACGGCGGGTACAGCGATTACAACCGTTGCACTCAGGATACCACCACTTGGGGACCTAGTGGCAGAGTACAATGGTTTAAAGGGCTTTGCAACGGTTAGGGACGGAAGGCAGATGTTCTACGTGTGAACGCCGGTAAGTACACCGATTGCAACCGGCACCTATACCGTTGCAAACGCCGCGTCTGAACGCACCCTCTGTGTCACACAGGGGCCAGAAATACCAGGTGCCATCAACAGGTCCACCAGGTAGAGTAAACAACAGTGAAAATGGTTTATTTTATAGGAGGTCAAACAAACAAGGTGCAGAATAATAACAGTAAGTGGGTGAAAAGAAAAGAAATCAAATGCCCTAACGCGTCTAAATATATACCGTCCCTCGTTCACTCTCTCAAGTGACACTAGACTACTCAGCCTTCCCCACATAGGGTTGCCAAGTGAGAATGGAGCCGCAGCGGGGGACTCCTGGCTTGCGGCTGGAGCGCGCGCCGCATCCACGTCACCTGGAAGTGACGCAGGCATGCCGGGCACGCTGGGGGCGGGGCCACGGCCATCTGAGGGAAAACCATAGAGTTTTCCCTCGGATGACCGTGGCCCCGCTCCCAGCGTGCCCGGCATGGTCGCGTCACTTCCGGGTGACGTGCACGTCGGGGTGGAGTTCCCCCCGGGGCCCGATCCGCCGCCGCCGGGGAACGGGCCTCTGGGGCGGAGTTTCCCCCGCCCCCCTGGGGGACTTGGCAAGCCTTTCCCCACAGCAGCCTCCCTTCTGGCCCTGTTCCCTGGGAAGAACAACAACTCTTCCTCTGTACCAGCTCTTTTTATTATAAGTCCCCTTTCTCTGTGGTTGGCTAATCTTGGCTTTAAAACCTCTCAGGGGCTTCTGGGAGTTGTAGGCCTGGCCTCCTCCCACTGCTACACAGGCTCCCTGGGCCTGCTAGGCCTTGTTTGCACAGCCCAGATCATGGCAGGTGGGGAAGACTTGTGTATTTATCTATTTGCGTTTTTACCCTCCTCCTTTCTCACTTGGACTCGAGGTGGATTGTGTAGCGTGAGTCAGTACCAGCAACAGGATGGGACATTCAATAAGCAACGCAATAGGATGAGGGTCGTAGAACCCACCGGAAGTCTAGAAACCGCACGGACGCCAAGCATAAGTTTTAACACACAACACATTAAAGGATGCAGAATTATATAGTAGGTTTCAACTTAACAGCAAACTATACACAGTGGTACAGACTGCAGTCCCTAATAACTTTTCTGAGTAACTTTGTAAATAGGGCTGCCAAGGGGGAGGCGGGTGGCGGGTAAACCTCCGCTTTGGAGGTCCGATTCCCGCCACGCCCGCCGAAGCGCAGCGTGGCTGCGTCACCAGAGGTGACACAACCACGTCAATCATGTTGGGGGCGTGGCCCTGATCGTCGGAGGGAAAACTCTATGGTTTTCCCTCCGACGATCGGGGCCACGCCCTCAACGTGATCAACGTTGCACGTCACTTCTGGCGACGTGCTGCTGGTGCGCGCACATCGACGGACGGCTTCCAGAGCCCAGCGAGGCTCCCCCGCCGGTAAGAAAAATTGACTTGGCAACCCTACTTGTAAATCATTTAGTACACTGGAACCCTATTGCCTGCATAGAAAAACCCTCTTGAATAATTCAGTTTTGCATAGTTTGCAGAAAGCCAGGAGAGGGGGAGCCTTCCTGACCACCTTGGGCAGGCTGTTCTACAAGGTGGGGTGCCACAACAGAGAAGGCCCTGTGCACGGGCAGCTTTTCCTCTTGCCCATTTTACAGCGCTCACAGTTCATGGGACGCAACCTGATGTGGTTTCTCTTCACTTGAGGGGAAGGGTTTGCATTTTGTGCTTGTATAAATATGACCTCTAGCAGTTTGAAAGCAAGAAATTGCAAGTAGATATATAGGTACCACTTCGGTGGGAAGGAAACAGCGTTCCGTGCACCTTGGTGTTTAGTCATGCCGGCCACATGACCACGGAAACGTCTTCGGACAGCGCTGGCTCTTCGGCTTTGAAACGGAGATGAGCACCGCAACCCTAGAGCCAGACTCGACTGGCTTTCGAGCAAGGGAAACCTTTAGCTTTACTTTAAATATGACCTCAGTGTTACTGTGGCACTGTCGATGTTACGTCCCTTGCATCTCCCATGGAGGCTTCTGCCTGTCTCAGATGGGAACCGATTAGATTTGCGAAGGCTCCTAGATCCTGCTAACAGCCTGAATTGTCTCAGGCTACTGTATTAGCTGTTCAAACATGGACAGATCTCTTGGGCACCGCCAGAGTACATTTCTAGCTTATCTGCTTGAATAATTTCTCCCTTTCTAGATCCTTTTCCTGAATTCTCGCGAGCGTGATCCCAACACGGCCATTTTGCTGACCAGCTGTGCGGATGGGTACATCTACGCCTGGGCGGTTGGCAGCAAAGGTGGAATGATGGGCAAGTTCCGAGGAGGCCACGGAAATGCCCGGGACACATTGGTCAGCGCGATGTCCACGGATGTGAACAATTTGGTCCTTTTTACTGGAGATTCCTTGGGATACATTGCAGTCAGTATTTCGGTTTTATTTTGGGTTGACTCCCCCTAAGTTGCTGGAAGTGTATTCTCTGCACAGCCAGAAGCCGTTTAGAAAGAGGGCCGCATATCGTGTTGGGTTCTTCCACACACTCATTTTTGTTTGGTGTAGTGGTTAAGTGCACAAACTCTAATCTGGGAGAACCGGGTTTGATTCCCCACTCCTCCACTTGCACCTGGCTGGATGACCTTGGGCAAGCCGTAGTTCTGATAAGAGTTGTTCTTGAAAAAAGAGCAGTTTCTGTCAGAGCTCTCTCAGCCCCACCTGCCTCACAGGGTGTCTGTTGTGGAGAGGGGAGGGGAAGGGAAGAGTTTGTAAGCCGCTCTGAGACACCTTTGGGTAGTGAAGGGCGGGGTATAAATCCAATCTCTTCTTCTTGGTTAAGTGCACGGAATCTAATCTGGGAGAACCGGGTTTGATTTCCCACTCCTTCACTTGCACCTGGCTGGATGACCTTGGGCTAGGGTTGCCAAATTTATTTTCGCTGGGAGCAGGGGGCTCCCGGCCGGTGTCCTCATCGTGCGCGTGTGCGCGCCGCGTGTGCGCGCCGCGTGTGCATGCCGCGTGTGCATCACCCGGAAGTGATGTCACACGCTGGGGGCGGGGCCACGCCATTTGAGGGGAAAACAAAGAGTTTCCCCCTCAAATGGCAGCCTCTTTGTTTTCCCCTCAAATGGCGTGGCCCTGCCCCCAGCGTGTGACGTCACTTCCGGGTGACGCACACGCGGGGGTGGGCTCGAAACCCGGGGGAATTCTGCCCCCCGGGGGCATTTGGCAGCCCTACCTTGGGCAAGCCACAGTTCTGATAAGAGCTGTTCTTGGAAAAAGAGCAGTTTCTGTCAGAGCTCTCTCAGCCCCACCGACCTCGCAGGGTGTCTGTTGTGGGGAGGGGAAGGGAAAGGAGTTTGTAAGCCGCTCTGAGACACCTTTCGGTAGTGAAGGGCCGGGTATAAATCCAATCTCTTTTTCTTCTTGTTGTTGCTTGTGTGTTCCTTTTGCTTCCCCTCCACAAGCGTTTTGCTCCACTTAGCGGTACAGGGAAACATGCCAGAGATACAGCCATGTAATATTGAAGTGACCACTAGAGGGAGCAAAAGACATGCAGAAAAGAAGAAAACACACACCAAGGAATGCCTAAAATGGATGCCTAAAAGCTGTAGATCTCTCCTTGCTGCTACTGGTGGCGGCAATTAAAGGTTCTTATTTCTGTTTGGTGCGGTAGACTAAAGTAGGGAGGGGATGAGCCTCACTGAGGTCTGGTAACTTGGGTCTTTGGCTAGCTTGGTAAATTTTTTGTTCCCTTGGTAAAAACAGACTCCTGCAAGATTGTTTTACCACACATAGTACTGATGGCGAAGGGGCTGTGGGTCAGTGGTAGAGCATCTGCTTGGCACGCAGAAGGTCCCAGGTTCAATCCCCGGCACCTCCACTTAAAAGAGACCAGGCAGTTAGGTGGCATGAAAGACCTTTGCCTGAGACTAGGGTCCCCTCTAAGCTGAGTTAGTGTGAGCCAGCTCACCTTTTTTTAGCCTCCAGCTCGCACTTTTTTGTCTTAGCTCAGGAAGGAGGGCTCCAGAGCAAGCTAATTTATGCAGTAGCTAAACTGCTCACTCACAACTTTAATGCCAGGAGCTCACGAAGGAGAATTTTTGCTCACAAGACTTCATTGGTTAGAGGGGGCATTGCTTGAGACCCTGGAGAGCTGCCGCCGGTCTGAGGTTGATGGTCCAGTGGTCTGGTTCAGCTGAAGGCAGCTTCAGGTGTTCACATGAATGTGATAAATCTAGCAAATGTCTGGATGGTGTAAGAGAGAACGCTCAAAAAGGCTATGTTCCAGAGGGGAAATGCCAATACGTTGGTTGAAACCAAGCCAGGTTATTACATATGCTTCACCGGTTCACCATCCTTCTCTAGATTTGGGACATCCAGAACTATTGTAGACCGGCACAGAAAAAGGAAACCAAGGTGGAAACTGGTGATGAACCTCCTCCTCCAGAGAATATTTTTTGTTGCTTAATCCCAGAATACTGCCGGGTTCCTGCAAAGTTCTCGCCCACCGGAAGGACTGAGATGGTTAGTCGCTTTGTGTAGAAACCCTTGAATGAAATTGCTGCTGATCCCGCTTGTGAAGAAATGCCCTTTTCTCTCCTGGGGGGCTGGGAACAAGCCAAACCGCCCTTTTGCATTTTAACAGTTTTTTCTTCTGTGGGCTGAGAACAGGCGGGGAGAGGGCGTCGGTGCAATGGCTTTCCAGCTTACCTTTATACATACGCTTATTGATCTGTGTCTGTCTGTCTATCCATCTATCCATCCATTATCTTTCTGTCCATCCATCCATCCATCCATCCATCCATCCATCCATCCATCCATCCATCCATCCATCCATCCATCCATCTATCTATCATCTATCTATCATCTATTATCTATCCGTCCATGCGTCCATGCGTCCATCATCTATCTATCTATCTATCTATCTATCTATCTATCTATCTATCTATCTATCTATCTATCTATCTATCTATCTATCATCTATCTATCTATCATCTATCTATCTATCTATCTATCTATCTATCTATCTATCTATCTATCTATCTATCTATCTATCTATCTATCATCATCATCATCATCTCTGTCTGTCTCTCTGTCTGTCCGTCCATCTGACTGTCCGTCTGTCTATCATCTCCTAACGTGTGTCCCATTATGGTCACTGTTCCCAAGCGGAGTACTGTGTGCAGTTCTGGTCACCACATCTCAGAAAAGGGCAACTAGAATGATAAAAGGGTTGGAACACTTTCCCTATGAAGAAAGGTTAAAGCGCTTAGGGCTCTTTAGCTTGGAGAAACGACGGGTGACATGATCGAGGTTTACAAGATAATGCATGGGATAGAGCAGGTAGAGAAGGAAGTCCTTTTCTCCCTTTCTCACAAGACAAGAACTCGTGGGCACTCCATGAAATTGCTGAGCAGTCGGGTTAGAATACAGAAAAGGAAGTCCTTCTTCACCCAAAGCATGGACGGCTTCAAAAGGGAATTAGATAATCATACAGAGCAGAGGTCCATCAGTGGCTATGAGGCACAAGGTATAGATTGGGACTCTGGGGCAAGTGATGCTCTGTCTTCTTGGTGCTTGGGGGGCCAACAGTGGGAGGGCGTCTGGTGTCCTGGCCCCACTGCTGGACCTCCTGATGGCACCTGGTATTTCTGGCCACTGTGTGACACAGAAGAGTGTTGGACTGGAGGGGCCACTGGCCGGATCCCACACTGGCTTCTCTTCTGTTCTTAATGAGAACTGGGCGTCATCCAAGAAGGCATGCCACTGTGCTTATAGCCCTCCTCCACAGAGCCTTCGAAGAAGCCCTGTTCTGTAATCTGGGCAGTGTCGCGCCCTCAAGATCAGGCGGGAGGTAGCCCTCGCCTGTGTAAGAGCAGCCACTTCCCAGCTTATGTTTTTCTTAAACCAGCTTTCTCTCTCTCTCGGGCAGGTCCAGGACGGCTGGGTGACGTCTCTGGTCCCCCCGCCCTGCCTAAGCTCTTGGAAGGGACACCTGAAGAACATTGTCAGCGTCAGATACGTGGAGAGATTCAGAGCAATTCTCACGTCCAGCCAGGACGGCACGATCAAACTCTGGATGCTTTCGGGCAGGCATGTCGGTACGGCAGTCTCCCGGATGTTTGGCCACGGGGGCAGGAAACCGAGGGGTGAGGTCGCCCGGTCCCC
>NW_015175978.1:1147077-1148116 GCF_001447785.1 Gekko japonicus
GGAGGAGGAGGAGGAGGAGGAGGAGGAGGAGTCCGTGCACTTAACGACGACACCAAACGGGGACCTCAGTGGGGTACGGTGCCACAGAGTCCACCCTCCAAAACATCCATGTTTTCCTGGGTAACTGATCTCTGTAGTCTGGAGAGGAGCTATAATTCCAGATTCCACTTGGAGGCTCACATCCTTACTTAGGGTATAACTACATGATATGCCAGTTTGGTGTCGTTGTTAAGTGCCCCCACTTGCACCTGCTGGATGGCCTTGGGCAAGCCGTAGTTCTGACAAGAGCCGTAGTTCAAAAAAGAGCAGTTTCTGTCAGAGCTCTCTCAGCCGCACCTACCTCCCAGGGTGTCTGTTGTGGGGAGGGGAAGGAGTTTGTAAGCCGCTCTCAGACACCTTTGGGTAGTGAAGGGTGGGGTATAAATCCAATCTCCTCTTCTTCTATGCCTGTCACGTGCAAGGTCACTGGTGTGCTGCCAGACTCACAGTAAGATGTACATCGGGGAACTTATCTTAAAAACCTTGCTCATTTGCTCGGCTCTGTGAGGGGGATAAGGAGCTTCCAGTTTCCCTTTCTCACCCTGCTTTTGCCAGAATAAAACACTAGAATGGGAGGGTGGGAGGGGAAAAAAATTAAAAATTAAAATAAGGCCTTGTGTACTTTGTTGTTGTTGTTCAGTCGCACAGTCGACTCTGACTCTTCGCGACCCCATGGACCAGATCACGCCAGGCCCTACTGTCTTCCACCGTCCTCTGAAGTTTGCTTGTGTACTTACAGGAAGCCTTTACCATAGAGTTCTGGGCGATTCCTAGAGCTACCCAGCATTGACAAAGGGTAGCTCTAGGAATCACCGGGAACTCTGTGGTAAAGCCAGAAAGTTTCTGGCAACTCCTAGAGCTACTTTTTGTCCCGTCCTGGTAGCTCTAGGAATTGCCAGGAATTCTGTGGTGAAAACCTCCTGTAAGAAGACGAGGCCTTGTTTTTCTTTTTAATCCTCCCCCCCCCCCCCCCCCACTCTCCTCTACTCTGGTGTGTCGA
>NW_015175978.1:1148656-1171719 GCF_001447785.1 Gekko japonicus
GTCTCCCATCCAAGTACTAACCCGGACCAACCCTGCTTAGCTTCTTCCAAGATCTGGCAAATTTGGGCTAGCCTGAGCTGTCCAGGTCAAGGCAAGAGACGCTCAGAGGTGGTTTGCCCTTGCCTGCCTCTGCGTGGCAACCTTGGACTTCCTTGGTGGTCTCCCATCCAAGGACTATCCCGGACCAACCCTGCTTAGCTTCTTCCAAGATCTGGCAAATTTGGGCTAGCCTGAGCTGTCCAGGTCAAGGCAAGAGACGCTCAGAGGTGGTTTGCCCTTGCCTGCCTCTGCGTGGCAACCTTGGACTTCCTTGGTGGTCTCCCATCCAAGTACTAACCCGGACCAACCCTGCTTAGCTTCTTCCAAGATCTGGCAAATTTGGGCTAGCCTGAGCTGTCCAGGTCAAGGCAAGAGACGCTCAGAGGTGGTTTGCCCTTGCCTGCCTCTGCGTGACAACCCTGGACTTTTTGGTGGTCTCCCATCCAAGGACTATCCCGGACCAACCCTGCTTAGCTTCTTGAGATTTGGCGACTTTGGGCTAGCCTGAGCTGTCCAGGTCAAGGCAAGAGACGCTCAGAGGCGGTCTGCCCTTGCCTGCCTCTGCGTGACAACCCTGGACTTTTTGGTGGTCTCCCATCCAAGGACTATCCCGGACCAACCCTGCTTAGCTTCTTCCAAGATCTGGCAAATTTGGGCTAGCCTGAGCTGTCCAGGTCAAGGCAAGAGACGCTCAGAGGTGGGTTTGCCCTCGCCTGCCTCTGCGTGGCAACCCTGGACTTCCTTGGTGGTCTCCCGTCCAAGTACAAACCAGGGCTGACCTGGTTTAACTCTCGAGACCGGATGAGATCAGTCTAGCCTGGGCCGTCCAGGTCAGGGGAGAAACAAACAGAGGTGGTCTGCCATTCCCTTCCCTCTCCATATCAACCCTGGGCTTCCTTGGTGGTCTCCCATCCAAGGACTAACCCGGGGCCGACCCTGCTTAGCTTCCGAGAGCCGACAAGATCGGGCTTACGGAAATCTATTGGCTTGAATGGGGGCAGCAGTCAGCCGCCTGGGCCGGAGGCAGCTTTGCAACCCGTGTTCCCTCTAAGCTTGAGTGAGTGTGAGCCCGCTCACAGTTTTTTTAGCCTCCGGGTCACGCGGTTTTGTTGCCTTCGCTCAGGAAGGAGGGCTCCAGAGCAAACCAACGGATGCAGCCGCCCAGTCGCTGACTCACCACTTTAATGCCAGTAGCTCACAAAGTACAGTTTTTGCTCACAGGGCTCCACAGCTTAGAGGGAGCCCTGGTTGCAGCAGTGCCGTCCTGCCTGTTCCCACCACCTTCTCTGCTCCTGGCTTGACTTACAGGGACGTTTGGACAGGCCACCTGGAAACTCGGGAGCAAGCAGCCGGTGATTGCGGAGGTGCCGGAGGAGATCCGCCGCGTGGGCTCCCTCCACACCCTGAAGGTCTTGAATGAAGGCCGACAGCCCCACTGGGAGTGAGTAGCGGGCTCTGCCCTCCAAGGCGGTTTCAGATTCATCTCTGCCATTAAGGACACGTCCTCGGAGTCGGCTGCGGCTCTCCAGGGTCTCAGATCTTTCCCGTCACCGGCTCCTCTTTGCTGGAGATGCTGCCAGGAATTGAACCGGGGACCTCCATTTGGAATACTGTGTGCAGTTCTGGTCACCACACCTTCAAAAGGATATTATAGCTTTGGGAAAAGTGCAGAAGAGGGCAACTCGAATGATAAAAGGGTTGGAACACTTTCCCTATGAGGAAAGGTTAAAGCGCTTGGGGCTCTTTAGCTTGGAGAAAAGACAACTGAGGGGTGACATGATTGAGGTTTATAAGATTATGCATGGGAAAGAGCAGGTAGAGAAAGAGGTACTTTTCTCCCTTTCTCACAATACAAGAACTCGTGGGCACTCCATGAAATTGCTGAGCGGTCGGGTTAGAACGAATAAAAGGAAGTACTTCTTCACCCAAAGAGTGATTAACACTTGGAATTCACTGCCACAGGAGGTGGTGGCGGCTACAAGCATGGACAGCTTCAAGAGGGAATTAGATAAGCATATGGAGCAGAGGTCCATCAGTGGCTATTAGCCACAAGGTATAGATAGGGACTCTGGGGCAAGTGATGCTCTGTCTTCTTGGTGCTTGGGGGGGTCAACAGTGGGAGGGCTTCTAATGTCCTGGCCCCACTGGTGGGCCTCCTGATGGCACCTGGTATTTCTGGCCACTGTGTGACACAGAGTGTTGGACTGGATGGGCCCTTGGCATGATCCAACATTGGCGTCTCTTATGTTCTTATGACCTTCTGCTTGCCAAGCAGACACCCTGCCACTGAGCCACATGCCTTCCCTTAAGTGTGCCTGACGCATCACGGCTGGCTCCTCCTACTATAAGAACATAAGAGATGCCAATATTGGATCAGGCCAAAGGCCATCCAGTCCAACACTCTGTATCACACAGTGGCCAGAAATACCAGTGCCATCAGGAGGTCCACCAGTGGGGCCAGGACATTAGAAGCCCTCCCACTGCTGCCCCCCCCCCAAGCACCAAGATGACAGAGCATCACTTGCCCCAGAGTCCCTATCTATACCTTGTGGCTAATAGCCACTGATGGACCTCTGCTCCATATGCTTATCTAATTCCCTTTTGAAGCCGTCCATGCTTGTAGCCACCACCACTTCCTGTGGCAGTGAATTCCAAGTGTTAATCACTCTTTGGGTGAAGAAGTACTTCCTTTTATCCGTTCTAACCCGACTGCTCCGCAATTTCATGGAGTGCCCAGGAGTTCTTGTATTGTGAGAAAGGGATAAAAGTATCTCTTTCTCTACCTGCTCTTTCCCATGCATAATCTTATATCTTTAAGACGCTTAAGAGTGTAGTGAATTTAGTCTCCTTGCCACTTGCCTGGGCAGCAGAGTAGGATCTCTGTTAGCTCTTGGGTTGGGATATACCTGAGGATTGAAGAAACGTCTAGAGCAGAGGTCCTTGGTGGCTATGAGCCCCAAGGTCTAGAGGGAACACTCTATCTGGGGCAGTGAGGCTCTGTATTCTTGGTTTTTGGGGGGCAACAGTGGGAGGGCTTCTGGAGTTCTGGCCCCGCTGGTGGACCTCCTGATGGCACCTGGTCGTTTTGGCCACTGTGTGACACAGTGTTGGATTGGATGGGCCATTGGCCAGATCCAACAGGGCTTCTCTTATGTTCTTATATGGAGCCGAGGTCCATCAGCGGATCCTAGCCCCAAGGTCTAGAGGGAACACTCTGTCTGGGGCAGTGATGCTCTGTATTTATGGTGCTTGGGCAGCAACAGTGGGAGGGCTTCTGGAGTGGTGGACTTTCTGATGGCACCTGGGATTTGGCCAGTGTGTGACACAGAGTGTTGGACTGGATGGGCCATTACCTTATCCAACAGGGCTTCTCTTATGTCTGGGGCAGTGATGCTCTGTATCTTTGGTGCTTGGGGGGGGGATCACAGTGGAGGGTTTCTGGCGTTCTGGCCCTGCTGATGGACTTCCTGATAGCCCCTGGGTTTTGGCCACTGTGTGACACAGAGTGTTGGACTGGATGGGCCATTGGGCTGGTCCAACATGGCTTCTCTTTATGTTTTTAGGTCTGGGGCAGTGATGCTCTGTCTTCTTGGTGCCTGGGGGGGGCACAGTGGGAGGACTTCTGGAGTTCTGACCCCACTGGTGGACCTCCTGATGGCCCGTGTGTTTTGGCCAGTGTGTGACAGGCTGGACTGGATGGGCTATTGGTCTGATCCAACATGGCTTCTCTTTATGTTTTTAGGTCTGGGGCAGTGATGCTCTGTATTCTTGGTGCTTGGAGGGTGGGGGCAACAGTGGGAGGGCTCCTAGTGTCCTGGCCCCACTGCTGGGCCTCCTTATGGCTCCTGGTATTTTTGGCCACTGTGTGACACAGAGTGTTGGACTGGAGGGGCCAATGGCTTGATCCAACATGGCTTCTCTTATGTTCTTATATGGAGCTGAAGTCCATCAGTGGCTATGAGCCACAAGGTCTAAATGGAACTCTCTTTCAGGGGCAGTGATGCTCTGTGTTCTTGGTGCTGGGGAGGGGCACAGTGGGAGGGCTTCTGGAATTCTGGCCCCACTGCTGGACCTCCTGATGGCCCCTGGGTTTTGGCCACTGTGTGACACAGAGTGTTGTACTGGAGGGGCCAATGGCTTGATCCAACATGGCTTCTCTAATGTTCTTATGTAGGGGGTGGAGCCTGCAGAAGGTGGGGTTTGGGGAGAGGAGGGGCTTCGATGGGGTACAATTCCACCCTCCAAAGCGGTCATTTTCTCCAGGGGAACGGATCGCTGTCATCTGGAGACCAGCCGTAATTGTGGGAGAACTCCCGCCCCCACCTGGAGGTTGGCAACCCCAGGTGGAGCCGGGGGAGGGCCCTCGGTGGCGTATAATGCCATAGAGTCCGCCTTCCCGAGTGGCCAAGGAGGTCTCCCGCAACCACCTGCGGGTCCTCCCCATCCCCTGCCTCTCTGCCTCTCCGCCTCCCAGGAGCACCCGCAGCATCGTCCAGACCCTGAGCCTCCAGAAGAGGGAGCAGTCCATGCTGATGGATTTCCTGCACATGAGTACGAGCAGCGCTGTCTCCGGCGCCGGCGCCGGCAAGATGCAGGACCTGATCCAGAAGGAGACCCGGATGACCCAGTTTTCGGAGGACCAGATCGAGGCTTCCTTTCGGAAGTGGGAGGATTCAGGAAAGGGGGGTTTGGGGGGGGGGGGGGGGGAGAAGGGGAGGGACCCGAGAGGTGGCCGAGGAGGAAGAGTGTAACGTGGCGGTACCAGTGTGTGTGGGACAAGCGACGGGCCCAGTGTCTGCTCTGAAGAGCTTGCGGTCTAAAACTGGCCTGGGAGGAGGCTTGCCGGTTGGAGAAGGGTTTCCGGGGGCCCCCTTGGCCACTGATGGGTGACGGGAGGCATAGGGGTGCCCGATCCAGGCTGGGGAAACTCCTGGAGATTTGGAGATGGAGAGTGGGGAGGACAGGGAACTCAGTGGGGTACAATGCAATGCTCCCTCTAAGCTGTGGAGTCTTGTAAGCAAAAATTCTACTTTGTGAGCTCCTGGCCTTAAAATTGTGAGCGAGTGATTTGGCTACTGCATAAATTAGTTTGCTCTGGAGCCCTCCTTCCTGAGCAAAGACAAAAATGTGTGTGCCGGAGGCTAAAAAATGGTGAGCTAGCTCACACTCACTCAGCTTAGAGGGAACACTGTTACAAGGCCACGGAGTCCACATTGCAAAGCATCCGTTTTCTCCAGGGGGACTGATCCCTGCAGTCTGGGGATGAGTTGTAATTCTGAGGGATCTCCAGGTCCCTCCTGGAGGCTGGCATCCCTACAAGGTTGGGAATTTCATGGAGTGTTGGGAATGGAGTCTGGGGAGGGCGGGTTGGGTGGAGGACAGGGACCTCAGCGGGGTACAATGCCATAGACTCCACTCTCCAGCTCCGGGTTGGGAAATACCTGGGGATTTGGGGGGTGAAGTAAAGTGAACAGGTATTCCCTAGCCACCTGTGGGGTAGGGTTAGATCGAGGCTGGGATACTCCTGTAGATTTGGGGCTGGGGCCTGGGGGACCTCAGTGGAGTACAACACCATAGACGCCACCAGTGTTCCCTCTAAGCTGAGTTAGTGTGAGCCAGCTTACCTTTTTTTTAGCCTCCGGCACACACAATTTTTGTCTCAGCTCAGGAAGAATGGCTCCAGAGCTAACTAATTGATGCAGCAGTCAAATCGCTCACTCACAGCTTTAATGCCAGTAGCTCACAAAGAAGGAGTTTTGCTCACAAGACTCCACAGCTTAGAGGAAGCATTGGACTCCACTCTCCCAAGCAGCCCTTTCCTCCAGGGGAACTGATCTCTGCAGTCCTGAGGTTAGCTGTAACCCTGGGAGATCTCCAGGCCCCACCAGGGAGTTGAGGCCAAAAATGAGAGATTACGGGAGGAAGTGGAATTCCAAAAACACCATCCGGGACTAAAATAATGAAGAGTCAATAAAGATAAGTTGCAAAAACGTTTACTGTAGTAATTCTGTTGAAAATGTTCTTCTATTATCGCTCACACGCTAACGAATACTGCGCGATGAAAACAATTCATTTCACAATATTTGCTTTATCTGAGCATGTAGCAATCCCAATTCTTATCAATTACTACTTATCTTGAAGGAACTACTACTCGAAGGAAACATTCCATGTTGACTCTCTAATAACAGAACCCAAGGTCTTCACAATGTATTAGCTGGATTCTCAAAGCCAAACATAAAGTCTCCACATAAACTAGTTGCTGTAGATTTTCCGGGTTGTGCGGACATGGTCTTGGCATTGTAGAACCTGACATTTCGCCAGTAACTGTGACTGGCATCCTCAGAAGTATAACACAGAAAGATGGAGTACTCTCTGCGTCAAAGTGAGAAGAAAATGGTAGGCAGGTAATTCCGGAGGAAACTCCAGAAGGTGGGGTAGGGCTAAGTCATTATCTTGTAGGAGTTCCCCAGGCTATGAATATGCTAATGGAGGACCTTTCCTGAAGAGGTTCTTTTGCATATGGATTGTTTCTTGAGGAGGTTTCCTGTTTCCTGAGGAGGTTCTTTTGTATGTGGATTGGCTGTTGAAATTCTAATCTTAGAAGAAGAAGAAGAGATTGGATTTATACCCCGCTCTTCACTTGGAGTCTCAGAGCGGCTTACAAACTCCTTTCCCTTCCCCTCCCCACAACAGACACCCTGTGAGGTGGGTGGGGCTGAGAGAGCTCTTGACAGAAACTGCTCTTTTTCAAGGACGGCTCTGACAGAGCTTGTGACTGACCCAAGGTCACATCAGCAGGTGCAAGTGGAGGAGTGGGGAATCAAACCCGGTTCTACCAGATTAGAGTCCGCACACTTAACCACTACACCAAACTGGCTCTCATCTGTAGTGCTATTGTCAGATGTAGAGCCTTTTGTGTTTTCCAGGACAGGAAATCATGCCCTATTTATCTCTACTCTCTCTTCTTTCCTGTTGAAATTGTGTTTATGTTTATGAATTTCAATGGCTTCCCTGTGTAATCTGGCATGGTAACTGGGAGTGTTGTCCAGCCTTTCAGTGTTGTGGAACAAAATACTGTGTCCTGGAGTAGATATAAATTACCTGCCTACCATTTTCTTCTCACTTTGACACAGAGACTACTCCATCTTTCTGTGTTATACCTCTGAGGATGCCAGTCACAGCTACTGGTGAAACATCAGGTTCTCCAATGTAAAGACCATGGCCACACAACCCGGAAAATCTACAGCAACTAGTGAACTCCAGCCGTGATAGCCTTCGACAACATATTCTCCACATAAAGTTTGGCTTTTTGAATCCAGCTAATATATTGTGAAGACCTTGGGTTCTGTTATTAGAGAGTCAACATGGAATCTTTCCTTCAAGAGTTGATAAGTAGTGATAAGAATTGGGATGGCTACAAGCTCAGATAACGCAAATATTGTGAAACGAATTGTTTTCATTGCGCAGTATTTGTTAGCGTGTGAGCGATAATAGAAGAAAATTTTCTACAGAAATTACTACAGTAAACGTTTTTTGCACCTTATCTTTATTGACTCTTTGTTATTTTCGTCATGGATGTTGTTTTTGGAATTCCACTTCCTCCCGTGATCTCTCATTTTAGAGGAGAGGCGAATGAAGGAATGTGAGTGAACGGGAGCTTGAACTCCGTATCAGCTGGGGATGTGGGGAGCGGCGAGTCCAGGCAGGAGTTCTGGGGGTGAGTCCCAAGTGTAAGCGGCAGGCGAGGAGAGTCCTTTGGAAGCGCGGGAGACCTCTGGGTAGTTCAGGGCCCGGTGGCTGGAGGAACGGTGGCCCCAGTGACGCCCCTCACTTCTTCTTTCCATGCTGACGCGTGCAGAAAAGCGACATCCTCGGCCACGCCTATAAGCAGAAGGTGCCCCGGCCTCTGCTGAAGCAGCTTCCTGACGTGAAGGACTGCGTGGCGAACAAAGACCAGGTGAGGCAGCCCTCGCCCTCCCCGCTGAGTGACGGGACCTCCAAGGCAAGATGGAGGAAGGGCGTTTGTTTTGCAGAGGGTGCTTGCCTCTCCCTTTCCCAGCCGGGTTAGCTCACGGCAAGAGCTTTGCTTCATAGAATCACAGAGTTGGAAGGGAACCTCCGGTGTCATCTAGTTGCCCAACCCCCTGCACAATGCAGGGAATTCACAACTACCTCCCCACCCCCACCCCCGCAGTGACTGCTGTTTCACACCCAGAAGATGACAAAAAAACCCCCACAACTCCAGGATCTCCAGCCAAACTGGCCTGGAGAAAAAGGGCTTCCTGACCCCAAAGGGGCGATCGGCATTTCCCTGGGTGTGTCAGAACTAAGCCCTGAGGCAACCCTTCCTGCCCTCCCTCTCATGGTCTGCCCACGTTCACAGAATCAGCACTGCTGTCAGATGGGGCCATCGAGCCTCTGCTTGAAGACCTCCCAAGAAGGAGAGCCCGCACTGCTGTCAGATGGGGCCATCGAGCCTCTGCTTGAAGACCTCCCAAGAAGGAGAGCCCGCCACCTCCCGAGGAAGCCTGTCCCACTGAGGAACCCCTCTAACTGTCAGGAAGTTCCTCCTATTGTTTAGCCAAAAATTCTTTTGATTTAATTTCAACCCGTTGGTTCTGGTCCGACCTTCTGGGGGCAACAGAAAACAATTCCACACCATCCTCTATTTGACAGCCCTTCAAATACTGGAAGATGTGGTTCTCCTATCACCTCTCCGTCGTCTCCTCCCCAGGCTAAACACACCCAGCTCCTTCATTCTTTCTTCACAGGACTTGGTCTCCAGGCCCCTCACCATCTCCGTTGCCCTCCTCTGGACATGTTCCAGCTTGTCTATATCCTTCTTGAATTGTGGTGCCCGAAACTGAACACAGTACTGTAGGTGAGGTCAGCTACCTCTTGCCTCAACGCGAGGGTGTGCTTCCATGGTGGTCGCGTTGCCAGTGCAGGCGTTGCTCAGTTTGCACTTGCAACAGAGAGTCCACAGGCAAACACGTTTGCCATTGCTTCCCTTTCACACCAGATGCAGATAGCTTCCCTGCCCTTTGCCAGGCTGCTGCCATGAGTCTCAGCCCAGCTTTAAAAGAATTGTGCATGCATAAAAAGGTAAAGGTTTCCCTTGCTCGAAAGCCAGTTGAACCCGACTCTAGGGTTGCGGTGCTCATCTCCGTTTCCAAGCCAAAGAGCGAGCGCTGTCGGAAGACATTTCCGTGGTCATGTGGCCGGCATGACTAAACACAAAGGCGCACGGAACGCTGTTCCCTTCCCACCGAAGTGGTACCTATTTATCTACTTGCAATGTCTTGCTTTCGAACTGCTAGGATGGCAGGAGCTGGAACTAGAGACGGGAGCTCACTCCGTCATGCGGCACACTCGGGTCTCGAACTGCTGAACGACCGCCCTTCCACAGCCTGCAGTTCAGCGTCTTAACCACTTGAGCCACCGCAGCTCCTTCTGTGCATGCATAGCGATGGTCAAAAAGAGTGCGGATACTGTATTGCCATTGTTATACAAACTGCTTACTAGCCCTTTATGTTGGTTTTATATTTATATTAGTTCTGTTTTATCTGTTTTACAGCTTTTATGTAAGCCGCCCTGAGCCTGCTCTGGCAGAGAGGGTGGGGTATAAATCACATCCTGTCTTCTGTCGTGCTCCGGAGTTTGCTCAATTTCATGTTCGTTGCATCTATAGCACTGTCTAACCATCTCATCCTTTGCCGTCCCTTTCTTCTTTGACCTTCAGTCTTTCCCAGCATCAGGGTCTTCTCCAGTTGAGTGCTCCCTTCTCATTGGGTGGCCAAAGTAGTTGAGCTTCAGCTTCATTATCTGGCCTTCCAGGGAACAGTCAGGGTTGATTTCTTTGAGGATTGACTGATCTGATCTCCTTGCTGTCCAAGGGACTCTCAAGAGTCTTCTTTCAAGAGTCTGGGTTTCATAAGGGTGGTTTATTACAGGGACCTTCACTCGGAGTCTCAGAATGGCTTACAAACTCCTTTCCCTTCCCCTCCCCACCACAGACACCCTGTGAGGTAGGTGAGAGAGCTCTGACAGAAACTGCTCTTTTTCAAGAACAGCTCTTATCAGAACTATGGCTTGCCCAAGGTCATCCAGCAGGTGGAAGTGGGGGAGTGGGGAATCAAACCCGGTTCTCCCAGATTAGAGTCTGCGCACTTAACCACCACACCAAACTGGCTGTCTTATATCTTACCCTTCACTACCAAAGGAGTCTCAGAGCAGCTTACAAACTCCTTTCCCCTCCCCCTCCCCACCACAGACCCCCTGTGAGGCACGTGGGGCTGAGAGAGCTCTGACAGAAATGGCTCTTTTTCAAGAACAGCTCTGGCAGAACTATGGCTTGCCCAAGGTCATCCAGCAGGTGGAAGTGGGGGAGTGGGGAATCAAACCCGGTTCTCCCAGATTAGAGTCTGCG
Source organism: Gekko japonicus (assembly GCF_001447785.1). NCBI lineage: Eukaryota > Metazoa > Chordata > Lepidosauria > Squamata > Gekkonidae > Gekko > Gekko japonicus. Next base: position 1,159,125 of record NW_015175978.1, read on the forward strand.
CACTTAACCACGACACCAAACTGGCTCCCATAAATAAATAAATAAATAAAAATACTACATTAGCCCCCCTCCATGCATAGCACTGCTCCAGAAAAAGGAAATACTTAAATCCTTTGGTAATGCTAATTGCTGGAAGGTACTCGGTGTCCCATCGCAGTAACGATACAGCAAAAACTGATTGGCCTCCTGTCGCTTGGGGTAAGGGGAGAGAGCACTTCAGGGACTTTTTTTTTTTAATTCATTCAGTTCTGTTGCAGGCAGCAACACCGCCAAGCCATTGCACTCTGAAAATGCAGAGGAAGGGACCATTTTCTGTCAGTCAAATCTAGCGTTGCCAGGTCCCTACCTTTCGCTGGCGGGGGGTGTCATGGTGAAGTGCGCGAACTCTAATCTGGGAGAACCGGGTTTGATTCCCCACTCCTCCAGTCGCAGCTGCTGGTGTGACCTTGGGTCAGTTACAAGTCCTGTCAGAACTGTTAAGAACATAAGAGATGCCAATGTTGGATCAGGCCAAAGGCCCATCCAGTCCAACACTCTGTGTCACACAGTGGCCAGAAATACCAGGTGCCATCAGAAGGTGCACCAGTGGGGCCAGGACACTAGAAGCAAGTCTCTCAGCAAAGAACTGTGTGTTATGCATTCCTCAATCCGACATCTAGATAGATTATTGGAGAATAAGTCAATCAGTGGCTCCTAGCCATGATTAGAACATAAGAGGAGCCAATGTTGGATCAGGCCAAAGGCCCATCCAGTCCAACACTCTGTGTCACACAGTGGCCAGAAATACCAGGTGCCAGCAGAAGGCCCACCAGTGGGGCCAGAACGCCAGAATCCCTCCCACTGTTGCCCCCCAAGAACCAAGAAGACAGAGCATCACTGCTGCTCTGCTCCAGATGTTTATCCAATCCCCTCTTGAAGCTGTCTATGCTTGTAGCCGCTACCACTTCCTGCCAGTGTTCCCTCTAAGCTGAGTTAGAGCATCACTTGCCCCAGAGCCCCTATCTGTACCTTGTGGCTCATAGCCACTGATGGACCTCTGCTCCATATGCTTATCTAATTCCCTTTTGAAGCCGTCCATGCTTGTAGCCGCCACCACTTCCTGTGGCAGTGAATTCCATGTGTTAATCACTCTTTGGGTGAAGAAGTACTTCCTTTTATCCGTTCTAACCCGACCGCTCTGCAATTTCATGGAGTGCCCACGGGTTCTTGTATTGTGAGAAAGGGAGAAAAGTACCTCTCAAGGGCGAACTCTCTCAGCCCCACTGACCTCACAGGAGGAAGGGGGAAGGGAAAGGAGTTTGTAAGCCGCTCTGAGACTCTGAGTGAAGGGTGGGGTATGAATCCAATCTCTTCTTCTCTTCTGTCCTGGGACATCTTCAAATGTAGGTGGTGCTGAGAGAGCTCTGAGAGAAACTGCCCTTGAAAGAACAGCTCTGACAGAACTACGGCTTGCCCAAGGTCATCCAGCCAGGTGCAAGTGGAGGAGTGGGGAATCAAACCCGTTTCTCCCAGATTAGAGTCCTCCGAGCATTTAACCACGACACCAAACTGGCTGTTTTGGCCTGATCTCCAAGTGGTGAATCACAGCTTGGAGGTCAGGGAAGGCATGGCAGCCGCCTGTCTCCCTCCTCCCCCTCCCTTCCTGCCTCAGAAAATCCCCCCAAGAGGCCGGCAATGGCAGACCGCCTCTGTATGTCTTTTGCTCTCACTTGGATGGCCCCGGCTAGTCCAACATCATCATATCTTGGAAGCTAAGCAGGTTCAGCCCGGGTTTGTACTTGAATGGGACGCAGGGCTCTTTTTGTAGAAAAAGCCCAGCAGGAGCTTATTAGCATAATAGGCCACACCCAACACCAGAAACCCATTAGCCTATTAGGCCACAGCCCTGCCAGCACAGCTCATTGGCACATTATGCCGCACCCCCATGTTACCAGAACTGTGGTTGTCCAGCCACACCCACCTTTTGCTTCTTTTTCTCTTTACCCTGTTTGTGGTCAAAACCCAGGGCTTTTTTTGTAGCAGGAATCCCTTTGCATGTTAGGCCACACACCCCTAATGTAGCCAATCCTAATGAGTTTCTGCTGTTAGGTGTGGCCTGTTATGCTAATGAGTTCCTGCTGGGCGTGGCCAACTCGGGAGCCAGCCGGAACTCCATTCCTGTGCATTCCTGCCCAAAAATAGCCCTGGATCAGACCAACATGAGCACCATCTAATAGGGGATTCCTGACAGCAGATGCGGGAATTGAAAACCCAACGGGGTGGCCATAAGTCACTTGTAACTGGACAATGCTTTCCTCCACCCCCCCACCCCCCGGTCGTCTCTGTGCTCGCTGAATACGACGTTTTCTCCACAGGCCCGGATCTATCACTGTGTCCAGTACACGGAACTCCAGCAGGTGCCTCCCCCTCAGATCCCCGACATCCTGAAAGAGGCGCAACTGCTCCAGGCCCTGTCTGACCAACGGGCCATGAAGAGGTCCAAGAAGTGGGCGGCCATCTCGACCTTCATGACCAAGCCCAGCGTGAAAAGCTTCATGATGCGCAAGCAGGCCCTGTACGCCAAGGAAGTCAGCTCCGCCTCAGGCCTCGTTTAAACACGACAGTGTCCGAGGCGGGGAGCACGCGCGGGGGGGGGGGGGGCGGGGCCACACGAAAATTTAATAAATAAATAAATAAATAAATAAACCCACGATGGAACAGAAAGTCCCCTCTACACTGCACACCACTTTCACTCTGGGAAGCTTTCCCCCCCCCCCCCCCCCGCCCGCCAGCATCACGGTTAAATCAGGTCTCAGGAATCCTCTTCAGGGACGAGCACTGCGGAACAGTGGCCCAGGGAATGTGTTCGAAAAGGGCAGTCTTGTCGGAAGAGAGACAGGTAATCTGTCCATGGTTTGCTGGGATGGCCGACCTTCCGTCTCCAGCTTCCTTTTCTGGCCTTCGGCGCCGCTGTTGAGAAGAACCGATGTGACCTTCCCTTGAAAATAAATGCCACATGGGAAAAAAACGTGTTCTCTGCGACTACGTTTCTTTTGTAGCGATCCTTTGAAGCTGATGGGCAGTAGTTTCGGGATGGACAAAAGGAAAGACTTCTTTACACAGTGATTCACATGTGGAATTCATAGCCAGAAGATGTCGTGATGGCCACAGGAATTTTAAAAGGGGATTCGATAGATTGATGGAGGATAAGTCTACCAGTGGCTACTGGCCATGGTAAACCTCTGAATCGGAGAGCCAGGAGGCAACATCAGGGGAAGGCCCCGGCCTCTCTGCTCTGTTGTTGGCTGTCCAGAGGAACTGGTTGGCCACTGTGTGAGACAGGAGGCTGGACTACTGGTCTGACCCAGCAAGGCTCTTCTGATGTTGTTACGAAAACCTTGGCCTCTATGCTTTGTTGCTGGCCCTCCAGAGAAATTGTTTGGCCACTGTGTGAGGCAGGGTCCTGGACTAGAAGGACCACTGGTCTGACCCAGCAGGGCTCTTCTGATGTTCTTATGAAAGCCTCGGCCTCTCTGCCCTGTTGTTGGCCCTCCAGAGGAACTGGTTGGCCGCTGTGTGAGGCAGGAGGCTGGACTGGATGGAGCTCTGGTCTGATCCAGCAGGGCTCTTCTGATGTTCTTACGCCTGCTTTCTTCAAAGAGAAAGCAAATAGTTCTGATAATCAAGTTGCTGCTGGCAAGCCAGGGCCATTGACTATTTCTGTTTGTTTATTATTTATTGAAAACATTTCTTAGCCGCCTTTCTCCCTTGTGGAGTTCAAGGTGGCTCAAAATATAAGCAAATCATTAAACACAATAAAAGCAACAATTATAAGAGCCATAAAAGTCACGTTTTAAAAAAACCTCCAAATACTACTGCTAATAATAAAAGCTAAATCAATTAGAATGCAGTCCTAAATAGGACCTCTTTAAGATTGACAATGAGGGGGCCTGGTGCATGTCTTTGTGGAGGATGTTCCATAATTGTGGGGCTGCTACCGAAAAGGCCCTGTCTTGTATGACCACCGGACAAGCTTTTTTGACTGGTGGAACAGTCAGGAGGGCCTCTCCCTTAGATCTTAGTTCTCAGGCATGTGAGAAGACAGTCCTTCAAATACCCTGGTCCGAAGCAATGCAGGGCTTTAAAGGACAAAACAAACACTTCGATTTGAGCTCAAGAGCAGATCAGGAGCCAATGTAACTGCTGCAGTATTGGGGACCTATGATCCTGATAGCTAGCTTCAACTAGGGATGGGCCACATGAACACATGGTTCAGTTTGTGGTGTGACTGGTTCGCGAATCATGAACAATCACAAACTTTTAGGAGCTATACTTTTAGGAGCCAAAATCGCAAATCATGAACAACCACAAACTTCTAGGAGTTCGTGACAAGGTAGTATGCCCACCCGTGGCATGCTAGAGACACCAAACTCACAAGGGGTCTCCGGCTCACTCTCCTCTACCTCTCCTCCTTTAGAAGAAGAGGAGAAGAGATTGGATTGATACCCCGCCCTTCACTACCCAAAGGTGTCTCAGAGCGGCTTACAAACTCCTTTCCCTTCCCCTCCCCACAACAGACACCCTGTGAGGTGGGTGGGTGGGGCTGAGAGAGCTCTTGACAGAAACTGCTGTTTTTCAAGGTCAGCTCTGAAAGAACTTGTGACAGGCCCAAGGTCATCCAGCCAGGTGCAAGTGGAGGAGTGGGGGAATCAAACTCCGTTCTCCCAGATTAGAGTCCGCGCACTTAACCCCCCAAAGAAGGTGCCCCCAGGAAAGTGCTCTCTGGTGAAATGACAGGTGCGAGTTTAGAAGCATATAGAAGGGATCCCATGCAAGCTAGAGATGTCAACGTTGTTCCTCTACGTGCCCTCCAAGTTCCAACCCCCTGTTGCTTTGGTAAACATTTAGATGGAGCGGAGACTGACTGGAAATGTATCCATTCACAAACTACCACTAACAGTTTGAAAGTGTGCGGAAATTACATGCTAGTTGACCTTCCACGAACTTCACTTTGCAAACCATGAACTGCCCAAAATTCATCATGAGCTGGTTTGTGCCCATCCCTACCCTTGACCAGCAGTCTAGCCACAGCATTCAGCACTAGCTGCAGCGTCTGAACACTCTTCAAGGGTAGGCCCAAGTACAACACATTGCAATAGTCCAGCATGGATGCAAGTAACGCAGGGGTCAGTGTGGCTAGATCTGACTGATCCAGATATGGACACAGTTGATGTGCCAGCCAAAGTTGGGCAAATGCACTCCAAGCAACAGCGGCCACTAAAGAAGAGCCCTGCTGGATCAGACCAGTGAGGGTCCATCTAGTCCAGCCTCATGTCTGGTCTGATCCAGCAGGGCTCTTCTGGTGTTCTTATGAAGGCCTTGGCCTCTGTGCCCTGTTGCTAGCCCTCCCCAGAGGAGCTGGTTGGCCTCCATGTGAGACAGGATGCTGGACTAGGTGGACCCTCACTGGTCTGATCCAGCAGGGCTCTTCTGATGTTCGTATGAAGGCCTCGGCCTCTCTGCCCTGTTGTTGGCCCTCCAGAGGAACTGGCTGGCCCCTGTGTGAGACGGGAGGCTGGACTAGATGGACCCTCACTGGTCTGAGCCAGCAGGGCTCTTCTGATGTTCTTATGAAGGCCTCGGCCTCTCTGCCCTGTTGTTGGCCCTGCAGAGGAACTGGTTGGCTCCTGTGTGAGACAGGAGGCTGGGCTAGATGGACCCACACTGGTCTGATCCAGCAGGGCTCTTCTGGTGTTCCTATGAAGGCCTCGGCCCCTCTGCCCTGTTGCTGGCCCTCCCCAGAGGAGCTTGTTGGCTTCCATTTGAGACAGGATGCTGGACTAGGTGGACCACTGGTCTGAACCAGCAGGGCTTCTCTTATGAGGAGCTGCAGGGTTCACATGAACGGGTGAAGCTTCCTTCTACGGAAACACATCACTATTGCCTCTCCCCATCAGTCGTCTTTAACTCCAATTTCTACCAAGTGTGCATCCAACGGGGATCTTCAGCCAGTCCCGACTGTCTGATAAGAGCACCTGAGTCCTGCGGCTGTTACGTTCACACATTTCATTTCTAGGTGTTCATGTGAAATGGGTAGGAAATGTTCCTCAAAAACATAAAAGTGCGAGTTTGCTCTTCAGGCACATCCCTGAAATCTTAAGATAGTTTCAGGGGGGAGGCCATGTTGGTGTCAGAACCCACAGCCAACAACGAAGTACACACATTCAGCAGCAGTTATACTTTTATTGCAGAGCTATAGATGCAGTAACATAGGCACTGTTAAGAATGGCGGCGGCCCCTGAGGCATAATAGGATATAGGGTCTTTGTATGCACCCCCCCCCCATAGCACTGACCAATTTTTTTTTAATTTTTATAAACAAATTAAAAAACACAGAAGTAAACAAATTTGAGCAGCAAGATATAACATTATGGATATAAGGTAAGTATGAGCATATGCATACATATTGGTGACAAGATATTATAGTTCAATTATAAAGCATTAACTTGTATTTCGCTTCAGAGATGTTTTCCCAATCAAATTTATTTATGTTAATTTTATCCAGAATGGGATACCATATATTTAATGGGGCACTGACCAATTAGGCACCCTCCCATGCACGGGATAATGACTATAGACCCACCCAGCGGTTCGAAAGCAATTAGTTGCAAGTAGATAAATGGGTACCCACCCTTAGTAGAGTGGGGGGCACCCTGCCTGATGTGGAGATCAACGACGGCGGCGGCGGACGAGACATCGGCTCCAGAGATCGGAGGTGGCGTGGCGGGACGGCGGCGGCGGCGGCAGCAGCAGCAGCAAGCCACTACAACCAACGGGGCGATCCCTGGTGGCCGGGAGAGAGGAAAACATCCAGGCAGCTGCCGTGAGACGGGCGCATGATGATGACGTCGGACGCTGGCGCAGCGGAGCCGGAAAGACGTTGCTGGGACCAGAAGAAGACGTGAATTGTGCGCCCCGAAAGAAGAACTACCGCCAAATCATGGGAGCCCGCCGGGGACGAGCGGAGTGCCGAGCCGAGCGAAGTACCGAGTGCCGAGCCAAGAACGAACATCCCAACCACCATCACCACAAGGGTGCTGATAGGTAACCCCACCCCTACAAACTCTGTGGCCCTAGTTAGGGAAAAATTGTGTGACTAGCACCACTTGTAAGCCGCTCTGAGACCCCCTGCGAAAGAGGTTTCGAGCGGGATATAAAGTCTAAAGTTAAATAAAAATTAAATAAATAAAATAAAGCTGAGAACGAACACTCTCCCATGACACCTAGGGAAAACCCAGACACCACAACACCCTCCTGCACATCTGTATAGATGAGAAAGCACAGAAAGGAATGCAGTAGCAATTAACCTGAAAGGAAAGCAATAGCAATTAACCAGACACAGACCAAACTCCCCAACCTTCATGGCAGCATCGCTGACAGTTGGCCTCCAGTAGGAGAGCAAGATTCGGATCCAGTCACGCCTTAGAGACCAACCAGATTATTTGGGGTTTGAGCTTTCGAGAGTCAAAAGCTCCCTTCATCAGAAGAATGTGCCTCCCACTCACCGAAGCTACACAATACTGGCTGTATATACCACTGAAACCCCTCCCCTCCCCAAGCCCCACCCTCCTCAAGCTCCACCCCCCGAATCTCCAGGTGTTTCCCAACCCAGAGCTGGCATAGAGTGGTGGTGAAGTGTGCAGTTCGTGGTTAAGTGCGTGGACTCTAATCTGGGAGAACCGGGTTTGATTCCCCACTCCTCCACTTGCAGCTGCTGGATGACCTTGGGCAAGCCGTAGTTCTGTCAGAGCTGTTCTCTCAAGAGCAGTCCTCGAAAGAGCTCTCTCAGCCCCACCCACCTTACATGGGGTGTCTGTGGTGGGGAGGGGAAGGGGAAGGAGTTTGTCAGCCGCTCTGAGACTCCCTTTGGGTAGTGAAGGGCGGGGTCGAAATCCATCCTCGTCCTCCTCCTCTTCTTCTTTTTCTAAAAAAGGGGTGGCCAAACTTGCTTAACGTAAGAGCCACACAGAATAGACACCAGATGTTTGAGAGCCGCAAGACATGAACAAATATTACACGTTTTTATTGAGAAATATGCAAATTTACATTTTATTAACATCAAATGAGACTGCCAGAAATAATAACAAAAGCGGTAAAAGCAGATATAGATAATGATATTTATTTGTCCAATGATAATTTGTTTGCTAATGATATTTAGCTTCCCCAGCCGCCCTGCCAGGAGCCGCACAATATGTGTGAAAAAGCCGCATGCTGCTGCTGCTGCTTCTTCTTCCTCCTCCTCTTCTTCCTCATCTTCTTCCTCCTCCTCCTCCTCCTCTTCTTCTTCCTCTTCTTCTTCCTCTTCTTCTTCCTCTTCCTCCTCCTCCTCCACTTCCTCCTCTTCCTCTTCTTCCTCTTCTTCCTCTTCATCCTCCTCCTCCTCCTCCTTCTTCTTCCTCCTCCTCCTTCTTCTTCCTCCTCCTCCTCTTCTTCTCCTTCTTCCTCTTCTTCTTCTTCTTCTTTTCTGTGGCCAGCTCATGTCTACAAGGGAGCCCACAAACAAGGCCAAAGGTGGTTGTCTGCTCCTGCCTCTTTACGATGCGATTTAGCACACTGTCTGAATTTGGCAGGGGAATACACGACAATCGGCTGGGGACACAGTATTGTCACAGGCTTGTGGAGAAAGGTGGCTGGAAGGGACTGAGGCCGTGCTTGGCTCAGGACAGGACGTGTTGGCTTCTCATTAGCCAGAATAGCCCTCTTCCAGACGGGCACGGGCCTTTGATCCCTTGAGCTTCGTGTTCTTCTGGAACCGGCTGCCTGATGGGTATCGTCACGGCCACAGTATGTTCTGTGTGCGGTTTTCTCGGTCAGCTGACGACAACGGCACGTTATCTGCCTTATTGTGGACTGCTTGTGCTCAGGATGGTGGCTAGCCATCCCGGGAGAGGAGAGAGCGGGAAAGAGGCCGGCGTCGCTGGCATGGGTCAAACGAGCAAGAAGAGGGTTATGCTGGTTGGTACCTCTAAGCTGTGGAGCCTTGGGAGCAAAAATTCTTTTTTGTGCGCTACCGGCATGAAAGTGGTGAGCAAGCGGTTTGGCTGCTACATAAATGAGCGGAGACAAAAATCTGTGAGCCGGAGGCTAAAAAAACTGTGAGCTGGCTCACACTCACTCAGCTTAGAGGGAACACTGCCCAGCAGCCTTCTGGGTGAACCAGAGTCATTGGTCAGTCACAAGTATTCCCAGAGCTGTTCTCTCAAGGGCAGTCCTCGAAAGAGCTCTCTCAGCCCGACCTACAGCATGGGGTGTCTGTTTTGGGGAGGGGAAGGGAACGGAGACTGTAAGCTCCTCTGAGACTCCTCCAGGTAGTGATCTCCTCCTCCTCCTCTTCTCCTTCTCCTTCTCCTTCTCCTTCTCCTTCTCCTCCTCCTCCTCCTCCTCCTCCAAAATGAGTTTTGTATGACATTTTTCCCCAGGTGCCACAGCCTTGGGCAGATATTCTCCATCCCCAGCCTGGTCTTGGAGTCACTGAACAAGGTGGGCTGCTCGACCAAATCTCCAATGGGCAGTCCGGTTTAACCTGCTGCGATCCCATCCCGTCTGCGTCTAGTTCCAGATGCCTCACTCATGTCCCGGGGAGCCCATCGTGACGGTCTCCAGGGGAGAGGCCTGTGGCCCCCTCACAAAGCAGCTCAGGGCAATTCGTTCTGTTCCACGACGGGGGTCCCCAACTCGGTGCCTGTAGGCAGGGAACCCACCGACGCCCCTCCTGGTGCCCACCAAGTGTTTTTAGGAAGGCTTTCCCAGCAAGGCTTCTGATTAACTACTTGAGATCTGATTGGCTGAGCAGATTTTTTAAAAGACATTGCTTTGGCAGCAGCTGTAACGATCTGCACTGTGTCGCTGAAGTTAAGCCGTGGCAGCCATTTCGTGGCAGGCTCTGCCTCTTGTGCCAGCCATTTTGTGGCAGCCGTTTTGCTGCTGCTCCTGCCATGCCGTGCCAGAATTTCAAATTTGCCCACAGGCCCAGAAAGTTTGTAGACCCCTGCTCTGGCAAGCTTGCTGCTCCCTGTTCCTGGGGGAAATCTTGCAGGTGTTCATGTAAAATACAACACAATGCAAATATGCAGGGCTATTTTGGGGCAGGAACGCACAGGAACGGAGTTCCGGCTGACTCCCGAGTTGGCCATGTCCAACAGGAACTCATTAGCATAATAGGCCACGCCCAACAGCAGAAACCCATTAGGATTGGCTACTTTAGGGGTGTGTGGCCTAACATGCAAAGGAGTTCCTGCTACAAAAAGGCCCTGGGTTTTGACAACAAACAAGGTAAACAGAATAAGAAGCAAAAGGTGGGTGTGGCTGGATGAGCACACTTCTGGTATCATGGGGGTGCGGCCTAATATGCTAATGAATTGTATTGTCAGGGGTGTGGCCTAATATGCTAATGAGTTTCTGCTGTTGGGTGTGGTCTATTATGCTAATGAGTTCCTGTTGGGCTTTTTCTACAAAAAAGGCCCTGCAAATATGAGATTGTTGTTGTTGTTCAGTCGCACAGTCGAGTCTGACTCTTTGCGACCCCACGGACCACATCACACAAGGCCCTCCTGTCTTCCGTCGTGCTCTTGAGTTTGCTCAATTTCATGTTCGCTGCCTCGGTAACACTGTCTGACCATCTCATCCTTTGCCGTCCCCGTCTTCTTTGACCTTCAATCTTTCCCAGCATCAGGGTCTTCTCCAGTGAGTGCTCCCTTCTCATTTGGTGGCCAAAGTATTTGAGCTTCAGTTTCATTATCTGGCTTTCCAGGGTTGATTTCTTTTAGGATTGACTGATTTGATCTTGCAGTCCAAGGGACTCTCAAGAGTCTTCTCCAGGACCATAGTTCAAAAGAATCTATTCTTCGGTGCTCGGTCTTCCTTATAGTCCAACTCTCGCAGCCATACATCACTACTGGGAATACCATTGCTTTGACCATGCGGACGTTTGTTGGCAGGGTGATGTCTCTACTTTTTATTATGCTGACTAGGTTCACCATCGCTTTCCTCCCAAGGAGCAGGCGATAGATATGATATGAGAGATATGAGGTTGAGTGACTCTATCAAGGAAGCCACGGACCTCAGTTTATAAGACCCAAGCCAGGATGTTAACGATGGGACGTTTTGGAGGTCATTAATGCACGGTATCGCCATAAGTCGAAAGCAACCTGATGGCTCTTAACACACATACATGTGCAATACCATGGCCACATGCTATGTCCACAGGTGGGGGGGGGCACAGTCTCTCCAGCCCTATTGCAAGAAGAAGTAGAAGAAGACTAGGATTTATACCCCACCCTTCACTCAGAGTGGCTCACAACCTCCTTCCCTTCCTCTCCCCCCAACAGACACCCTTTGAGGTAGGTGGGACTGAGAGAGCTCTGAGAGAACTGTGACTGACCCAAAGTCACCCAGCTGGCTGCATGTGGAGGAGTGGCGAATCAAACCCAGTTCTCCTTATTAGAGTCAGCCGCTCTTAACCACTACACCAAAGGGGCTCTCAAGAGGTCTCCCTCATCTTGGAATGGTCCATTATCTACAGGGTGGGTTTGCCTGCTGTGGATGTTGCGGGGAAGGACAAGGGTTGGAGGAGGCCATAAACTGTGCCTCCTAAGCGAATCACAAATGGTCCCTATCCACCAAGTTCAGTCTCCTCCTTTTTTCTTTTTTTGGGTGGCCTAAATTACAGTCTCCATCTTCTGACCATTCGCATAACGTTAGTTGTTGTAGATTCCCCGGACTGTCTGGCCGTGGTCTTGGCATTGTAGGACCTGACGTTTCGCCAGTAGCTGTGAACTGGCATCCTCAGAGGCATAACAGAGAAAGATGGAGTATTCTCTCTGTCAAGGTGAGAAGAAAAATGGTAGGCAGGTAATTTATATCCACTCAGGAAGGTGTGGTAGGGCTGAGTCATTATCTTGTAGGAGTTCCCCAAGCTGTGAACGTGCTAATGGAGGAGCTTTCCTTTTTTATACTTAAGTGAGTATATCAGTCCACAAAAACATATTCATTATCCATCTTATTGATATACTCATTTTCTATTTCTAACAATCATAATAACCAAACAAAATAAAGAGAAGTTCACCTGAGGTTACTATTCCAACAGCCTGAAATTTTTACTCTCATTTAATCCCTCTTCTTTTCATATGCCCCTATTTTACCCGTTTATGATTCCCGTCCAACTTCCCCAGAGCTTATAGTTAATCAAAATACAACTCATAATCTACAGTTCATTTCTACCTCAATCAATATATCTAATTCCGAAGTTGCCCCCTGGTGTGCGGATACTTATTTCCGCACATTGGGGGGACCTGGAGGGGAGGGAGAGTTTTGTGCACACGTGGGGCGGTCCCCAGGTGTGCACAAAAATCTGAAACCCTGTAAAAAATATCGGGGGGATGTTTAAATCCCCCTGAAACTGACAGAGCGTCCCCTGCGCATGCGCAGGGAACGCTCTGCAGCTGGCCTCCCGCCGCCGCTGCCGCGGAGGGGGCAGGCAAAGAGAGCAGCAAGGAGCGAGGGGGTGGGGGGTGGGGAGAGCAGCGAGGGGCGAGCGGCAAGCTGCTTGGCCCTCACTT
>NW_015175978.1:1171949-1176466 GCF_001447785.1 Gekko japonicus
CAAGGGGGGTGGAGGAGACGGGGGAACCGGCGGGATGGGGGGGACTTACCTCCTCCTGCTGCTTCCTCCTCTGCCTCCCCCCCGCGAGTATCGCGGGTCCACCCCTTGTTACTACTATTTTTCTCCATCTTCTGTACCTGAGAAGAAATGGAGGAGCTTTCCTGAGGAGGTTCTTTTGCATCCGGATTGGTTGTTGAAATTCTAATCTTATTTGTAGTGCTATTGTAAGATGTAGTCCATTTTGTGTTTTTCAGGACTGCAAACCATGCCCGGTGTATTTTTAAACTCTCTCCTTTCCTGTTGAAATTGTGTTTATATTTATGAATTTCAATGGCTTCCCTGTGTAATCTGACATGGCAATTGGATGTGTTGTCCAGCCTTTCAGTGTCTTGGAATAACAGCTCGTTAAAAACTTGGTTTCATAGGACATTCTTCGTTAACATTTTATGGGCTCTGGAATGGCTGGACTAAGGATGCCCGACTCAACAGTATATTAGGCACGGGCTGCATCGAAGGGACAGAACATCCATAACGGTGCTTGGTTGGTAATAACTGGATTTCTTGGCACCTCCTGAGTCAGAGGTGTGCAGGCACCTTTCCAAAGCGATAAGCAACTATTGTGTTCCGAGAACAGCACAGCGTACGCTTCTGAGTATGGCGCCGAATCATTAATTAACGAAGGCAGTTCTCGACGAGATGCAGGCAAACCTCGAATGTGAAAGGCAAATGGTAGTTGAGATCCTGGTTTTGATTCCGTGTCTTTCTGGACTCCCTCAGATGAACTGTGGCCAAACTAAAACTGTCTGTTCCGAGCCTCAGTTCTGTGACTGCTACAACTGGAGGTCGGAGGGTGGAGCCTGGGGGGGTGGGCTTAAGGGTCTAATGCCGTGGAGCCCACCCTTCAAAGCAGCCATTTCCTTCAGGGGAACTGATCTCTGTCATCTAGAGGGTCAACAAACAGGACAGAGAGGCCGAGGCCTTCATAAGAACTTCAGAAGAGCCCTGCTGGATCTGACCAGTGAGGATCCATCTAGTCCAACATCCTGTCTCACACAGTGGCCAACCAGTTCCTCTGGAGGGCCAACAGCAGGGCAGAGAGGCCTTCATAGGAACATCAGAAGAGCCCTGCTGGATCAGACCATCAGTGGTCCATCCAGTCCAGCCTCCTGTCTTACATGTGGCCAACCAGTTCCTCTGGAGCGCCAACAAGAAGGCAGAGAGGCCGAGGCCTTCCCCTGATGTTGCCTCCTGGCTCTGGGATTCGGAGGTGTAGTGGAGTTTCCCCTCAGTCACCATGGCTAGTAGCCACTGATAGAAATACCTTCCATGAATCTTTCTACTCCCCTTTTAAAACTGTCTGTGCCTGTAGCCATCACTACATCCTCTGGCGGCGAATTCCATATTTTAATGACTCTCAGTGTAAAGTGGTATTTCAATGTGTCCGTCCTGACCCTACTGCTTCATTGGATGTCCTCGAGTTTTAGTATTTGGGGAAAGGGGGAAAAATGTCCCGTGGCCAACTGTCTCCACCCCAGGCCTAATTTTAAAACCTCTATCCCGTTCCCCCTTATTTCTCTCTTTTCTCAACTGCAAAGTCCCAGGCTCTTCAGCCTTTCCTCTTAGGGAAGGTGCTCCAACCCCCCAAATCATCTTGGTCGCCCTCCCTCTTCCCTTTTTCCAGCTCTGTAATGTCTTTTTTGAGATACGATGACCAGAACTGTACACAGTATTCCAATTGAGGCCGCACTATACAGGGGCATTATAGTAGAATCATAAAAGAGGTTGGAAGGGACCTTGCAGGTCATCTAGTCCAGCCCCCTGCACTCTCCAGGAGCACAGCCGAAAGAGAGCCCTACAACATACCCGGAAGAGGGTCGTCCAGCCTCTGCTTGAAAACGTCCAGCGAAGGAGCCTCCACCACCTCCCGAGGTGGTCTGTTCCACTGCTCAACCACTCTTACAGTCAGGAAGTTTCTCCTGATATTTAGCCGGTAACGACTCCCTGATAATTTCCACCCATTCGATCTAGTCTTGGAATCCGGAGCAAGAGAGAATAGATCTGCTCCATCTTTTACATGACAGCCCTTCAGATACTCGAGCACTGCAATCCTGTCCCCTCTAAGCCTTCTCTTTCCCAGGCTAAACAGACCCAACTCTTTCAGCCTTTCCTCGTAAGACTTGGATTCCAACCCTCTCGCCATCCTGGTTGCCCTCTTCTGGACACGCTCGAGCTTGTCAACATCCTTCCTAAAATGCGGTGCCCAAAACTAGACACAGGACTCCAGGTGAGGCCTGACCGTAGCAGAATAGAGCGGAACTACCACCTCCCGTGATCTGGACACAATGCTTCCGTTAATGCATCCTAAGATCGCATTAGCTTTCTTCGAAGTCACATTGCCCTGCAGGCTCATGTTTAGCTTGTGATCAACCAGAACACTTAGATCCCTTTCACATGTGCTTCTGTCCAGGGCTATTTTTGGGCAGGAACGCACAGGAATGGAGTTCCGGCTGGCTCCCAAGTTGGCCACGCCCAGCAGGAACTCATTAGCATAATAGGCCACACCCAACAGCAGGAACTCATTAGGATTGGCTACATTAGGGGTGTGTGGCCTAACATGCAAAGGAGTTCCTGCTACAAAAAAAGCCCTGGGTTTTGACAACAAACAAGGTAAACAGAATAAGGAGCAAAAGGTGGGTGTGGCTGGATGAGCACACTTCTGGCATCATGGGGATGTGGCCTAATGTGCTAATGAGCTGTGCTGTCAGGGGTGTGGCCCAATATGCTAATGCGTTCCTGCTGTTGGATGTGGCCTATTATGCTAATGAGTTCCTGCTGGGCTTTTTCTACAAACCATGTCCTGATTAGCTTCTCCTGCCTCCCTTAAGTTAATTGTAGCCAAACTGGAAGTATGTCTTCGGAGTCCCAGTGCGGCTAAGCTGCCAAAAGCGACTCCTGACAGGGCAGCTGAGTAAACTACAGCGGCATTGTGCCAGGGAACATGGGAAAAAAAGGTCAGCGTCTGCTAGTACATTGTGCAGCATGTTCATTTCTTTCTTCCAGCTGTGTATGTCATGGGTATTTGCAGCGCGGCATTGCTAGCGCCACTTTCTTGAACACGCCTTCCTAATTTCTGGCTTCATCGGAGGCGGCCGCTGGTGTATATAATGGCACTTCGTTCCCGTCTCCGCGAGGGCTGGGGTAAGAACGTGCCAGTTTTACAGCCCGGCCCTGAACAAAAAACAGCCGCTGCAGGTAAGGAGACGGGGTGACAGGAGATGGATCGGGGGTTGAGGCTCAGAGGGCCTGGCTTGCTAACCGGGTCTCTTCTTTCTGAACGAAAAGAATAAGGAGTTATCGGAAACTGCCTTATAGCAACGTCAGCCCATTGGTTCTTCTGGTTTGGTGTAGTGGTTAAGTGCGCGGATTCTAATCTGGGAGAACCAGGTTTGATTCCCCACTCCTCCTCCACTTGCACCTGCTGGATGACCTCGGGCAAGCCATAGTTCTGACAAGAGCTGTCCTTGAAAAAGAGCAGTTTCTGTCAAGAGCTCTCTCAGCCCCACCTACCTCACAGGGTGTCTGTTGTGGGGAGGGGAAGGGAAAGGAGTTGTGGGGAGGGGAAGGGAAAGGAGTTTGTAAGCCGCTCTGAGACCCCTTTGGGTAGTGAAGGGTGGGGCCTAAATCCAATCTCTTCTTCCTCTTCTTCCCGCGCGGACGCTAATCTGGGAGAACCAGGTTTGATTCCGCACTCCTTCACTCGCAGCTGCTGGATGACCTTGGGCAAGCCATAGTTCTGGCAAGAGCTGTCCTTGAAAAAGAGCAGTTTCTCTCAGAGCTCTCTCAGCCCCACCTGCCTCACAGGGTGTCTGTTGTGGGGAGGGGAAGTCTGTAAGCCGCTCTGAGACTCCTTTGGTTAGTGAAGGGCGGGGTATGAATCCAATCTCCACCTCCTCCTCGTCCTTCTCTTGCGCCAGAGCTCTGTCAGCCAGCAATGGTACAGGACAGACCTGGGTCCTTCAGCATGCAAAGCATGTTTGAATGTGATGCATTTGATGCATCTTTTGGGTCAGGGGCAGAAGTGGACTGAGATGGGAACGCTAGAGCAGTCCTGGAGGAGGACTGAGGAAGGGGCTTGTGGCTCAGTGGCAGAGCCTCTGCTCAGCATGCAGAAGGTCCCCGGTTCGATCCCCGGCGTCTCCAGTTACAAGGATCAGGTAGTAGGTGATGTGAAAGACCTCCGCCTAAGACCCCGGGGGGGTGGGTGGGGGGGGACTTCCAGTCTGAGTAGACAATTCTGATGGATGTGCAGCAGAGGCGAGGCTCACAGGAAATGTGACCTGCCGACCGTTTTCCTTCTCACATCGACACATAGAGTCCTCCGTCTTTCTGTGTTGTACCTCTGAGCAGGGGTCATTCCGTAGAAAAAGAGGTGCAGGAGCTCATTAGCGCAACTCATTAGCATGACTCATTTGCATATGCCACACCCCCTGACGTCACCGGAAGTGTGTCAGAAGGCA
>NW_015175978.1:1176652-1183040 GCF_001447785.1 Gekko japonicus
TACCTGGCTGCTTCTTGCTCTGACTGAGGGCTGCTGGAAGCAGGGGGCGGGGCTTGTTACATGTGCCTGCCCCCTGGGCCCTTTACTACCAGAGCTCCGCTCCTGTGCGCTCCTGCAGGAAATGACCCCTGCCTCTGAGGATGCCAGTCACAGCTGCTGGCGAAACGTCAGGTCGTACAATGCTAAGACCACGGGCATGCAACCCAGGAAATCTACAACAGCTAAAATATTGGACCTGCCAGTAACACAGGGCAGTCTTGGCTCAGTTTGTTCCTGGTAATCAGCGGTTCTACGGGACAGCAGTCCACAGGAACTTCTGTGGGAAGTTAGAAGGCCAACCATTTGTGTGTGTGTGTGTGTGTTAAGTGCTGCCAAGTCACTTCCAACTTATGGTGACCCCATGATGAATGACCTCCAAAACGTCCTCTCGCGAACAGTCTTGCTCAGGTCTTGCAAGACGAGGGTCAGGGCTTCCTTGATGGAGTCAATCCATCTCAGGTTGGGTCAGGTTGAGTCAGTTTGGTGTCGTGATTAAGTGCGCGGACTCTAATCAGGGAGAACCGTGTTTGAGTCCCCACTCCTCCTCCACTTGCACCTGCTGGATGACCTTGGGCAAGCCATAGTTCTGATAAGAGCTGTTCTTGCAAAAGAGCCGTTTCTGTCAGAGCTCTCTCAGCCCCACCCACTTCACAGGGTGTCCGTTGTGGGGAGGGGAAGGGAAAGGAGTTTGTAAGCCGCTCTGAGACTCCTTCGGGTAGTGAAGTGCCATGGGGTATAAATCCGATCTCCTCCTCCTCCTCCTCCTCCTCCACTTGCACCTGGCTGGATGACCTTGGGCAAGCCATAGTTCTGCTAAGAGCTATTCTTGAAAAAGAGCCGTTTCTGTCAGAGCTCTCTCAGCCCCACCTCCCTTACAGCGTGTCTGTTGTGGGGAGGGGAAGGGAAAGGAGTTTGTGAGCCACTCTGAGACTCCTTTGGGTAGTGAGGGGCGGGGTATAGATCCAACCTCTTCTTCTCCTCCTTCCAGTTTGGTGTAGTGGTTAACTGCCCGGACTCTAATCTGGGAGAACCAGGTTTGATTCCCCATCCCTCCACTTGCACCTGCTGGATGACCTTGGGCAAGCCACAGTTCTGACAAGAGCTGTCCTTGAAAAAGAGCAGTTTCTGTCAGAGCTCTCTCAGCCCCACCCGCCTCACAGGGTGTCTGTTGTGGGGAGGGGAAGGGAAAGGAGTTTGTGAGCCAATCTGGGCCCCTCTTGGGTAGTGAAGAGTGGGGTACAAATCCAATCTCCTCCTTCTCCTCTTCTTCTTCCTCTTCCTCTTTTCCTGCTGCCTTCAACTATTTATTTATTTATTTGATTTTATACCCCGCCCTCCCTGCCAAAACAAGCTCAAGGTGGCTCCTCTCCTAGCATCATTGTCTTTTCCGGTGACTCTTGTCTTCTCATGAAGTGGCCAAAGTATGATAACCTCAGTTTAGTCGTTTTAGCTTCTAAAGAGTGCACAACCCATTTTTGGGGGGTCATTTTGGTGGTCCACGCTACCCATAAAACTCTCTCCCGACAGTCCAACCCTGGTGACTGACAAAATTAAGAATGGAGGGTTTTTTTTTTTAAAAAAAGGTATCCCAGTTTGGTGTTGTGGTTAAGTGTGCGGATTCTAATATGGGAGATTCCCCACTCCTCCACTTGCATCTGCTGGATGACCTTGGGCAAGCTGTACTTCTGATGAGAGCTGTCCTTGAAAAAGAGCAGTTTCTGTCAAGAGCTCTCTCAGCCCCACCTACCTCCCAGGGTGTCTGTTGTGGGGAGGGGAAGGGAAAGGAGTTTGTCAGCCGCTCTGAGACTCCTTTAGGTAGTGAAGGGTGGGGGATAAATCCAATCTCCTCTTCTTCTTCTTCTTCTTGAAAAAGAGCAGTTTCTGTCAGAGCTCTCTCAGCCCCACCGACCTCCCAGGGGGTGTTTGTTGTGGGGAGGGGAAGGGAAAGGAGTGTGTCAGCCACTCTGAGACACCTTTGGGTAGTGAAGGGCCCCGCCCTCTTCAGGCTCCACCCCCAAAATCTCCAGGTATTTCTCAACAACCCTACCACCACCACCACCAATGCAACAAGTATTTCCCACAGGGATAACTACTCTTGGCCATGTGTCTAGCCATGGTGATACCCCCCCCCCCAATAAACCCAGGACACTGAGGGATGTGTTTTAGAGTTGCCAACCTTCAGGAGGCAGCTGGAGATCTCCTGGGTTTACAACTGATCTCCAAGCGACAGAGATTAGTTCTCCTGGAGGAAATGGCCCCTTTGGAAGGTGGACTCTATGGCTTCACACCCCATTGAAGTCCCCCCCCTCCCCCAAATCCCTGCCCTCCTCAGACTTGGCCCCCTAAATCTCCAGGTATTTCCCAACCAGGAGATGGCAACCCTAGATCTTCAGATCCTCCTGGCTGAGTCAGGCCTGAAGTCAGGCTACTCTTCCATTGGTTAGTCGCTTGTTCTTGGCCCTAGTTGTAGGCTTGCCAAGTCCCCTGAGGGGGCGGGGAAACCCCCGCCCCAGAGGCCTGTTCCCCGCCGCCGGTGGATCGGGCCCCAGGGGGAACCCCACCCCGACATGCGACACGACCATCCGAGGGAAAACCATAGATTTTCCCCTCGGATGACCGTGGCCCCGCCCCCAGCGTGTCCGGCGTGGTCGCGTCACTTCCGGGTGACATACATGCGGTGCGTGTGCACTTTGTGCATGCGCGATCACTCCAGCCGCCAGCCGGGAGTCCCTCACTGCAGCTCAAAAAGCACTTGGCAACCCTACCTAGTTGCCAACTCTGGTGGATTTGGAGGCCGAGCCTAGGGATAGAGGTGTTTGAAGAGCCAGTTTGGTGTTTGGTATTAGAGAGCCAGTTTGGTGTCGTGGTTAAGTGTGCGGCCTCTAATCTCGGAGAACCGGGTTTGATTCCTCACTCCTCCACTTGTACCTGCTGATGTGACCTTGGGTCAGTCACAAGCTCTGGCACAGCTGTCCTTGAAAAAGAGCCGTTTCTGTCAGAGCTCTCTCAGCCCCACCCACCGCACAGGGTGTCTGTTATGGGGAGGGGAAGGGAAAGGAGTTTGTAAGCCGCTCTGAGACTCCTCTGGGTAGTGAAGGGCGGGGTAGAAATCCAACCTTCTCCTCCTCCTCCTCCTCCTCTTCTTCTACCTCACAGGGTGTCTGTTGTGGGGAGGGGAGTTTGTAAGCCGCTCTGAGACTCCAAGTGAAGGGTGGGGAATAAATCCAATCTCTTCCTCTTCCTCTTCCTCTTCTTCCTCTTCTTCCTCTTCTTCTTCTTCTTCTTCTTGAAGAAGGGAGATACCTCAGTGGGGTATAAATGCCATAGAGTCCACCCTGTTGTCTGAAGATCCATTGTAATTCCGGGAGAACCAAAGAGAGAAATCACGGGATGGAGGTTGAAAGGAAACAAACATCCGTGGTGTATTGTGCCCCCCAAAAGTCTTCACGGACTAGAAAATTCTTTCCCCAATATTCAGTTTACTGGAAGCCATTCAAACGCCATCAACACCAACGGGCCATGCATATTCCATCTCGTTTCGTGTATAACTTTATTAAAGTGGGTGGCGTTGAAATACCTGGATAACATTAATCCATTTGGCAGACGCTCTAGTCATGAATGGATTTGATGAGTGGGACTAGGAGATATGACTAGAGTGCTTGCCAAATGGATTAACATTATACAGGTATTTTAACGCTACCCACTTTGATAAAGTTATACACGAAATGAGGTATCATATGCATGGTTCGTTGGTGGGTTTGCTTGTTTTTTAAGCCCCCGGAGAGGATTTTTTATTGCATTTTCTATAGACTACAAACTACAATGAAAAAAGGGAGGGGACAAATACATCTACAGGAGAAAGGAAAGAAAACCACTAATAACTAAAACCCCAAGTATAGGAGATCATTTCAACCGCTTATGTCAGTATTAGTCTACAAAGGCTAACATCACATTGAACAGAGTCGATTAAGCTATGATATTAGTTTCCATATCAATTGTTAACACAAGCTGTAGTTCTGATAAGAGCTGTCCCTGAAAAAGAGCAGTTTCTGTCAGAGCTCTCTCAGCCCCACCTGCCTCACAGGGTGTCTGTTGTGGGGACGGGAAGGGAAAGGAGTTTGTAAGCCGCTCTGAGACTTCTTTGGGTAGTGAAGGGCAGGGTATAAATCCAATCTCTCCTCTCTCTCTCTCCTACACTGTTTAAAGAGGATCACTAGAGCATCATTGATAATAAAAGCTTGTAAGGCACAATTCAGAGTTCTTCAGCCATTATTTTGTTTTATCTTTTCTTATCCTTAATTGGTAATCGCGTTTGGGGGCCGCCACCCCCTTTTTAGAAGCAGAGTCCTCGTCGGAAGCTGAAGTAGGAAAGTCCATTTCCTCGCTGGGTTTGCTGTCCTCATCCTCCCTGCCGTCCTCTCCTGAATCTCCCAGTTGCAGTCTCAGAAACTCACGTGCTTTAGAAACAGAGTCATTTTTTCTTTTTTTATCCTTTAATTTGAAAAGGATGCCTTCAGGAATCAACCATCTGTAAGGAATGCTGTTTGTTTGCAAGAACATAATCAAGTCCTTACAATTCTGTCTCTTTTTTCTTATTTCAAAGGGAATATCTTTTAGAATTCTGATTGTATTGTCTCCAATTTTTAGGGGTGCTCCTGATGTTGCTTTCAGTATTTGATCCTGCACATGTCTCTTCGAGAATCTTACCACTATTTCCCCAGGCAGATTATTTTTCTTAATGTATACGGAGTAGGCTCTGTAGGCCACATCCATTTTGCTTATGAGATAGTCCGCTTTTAAATCTGCAATTGGGGCAAGCGCATCACTCAGAAGTTGTTTTAGATTCTCATATTTAGCCCCAGGGACACCATGGAACCGGAGAACTAGGTTAGCTTTTTCCATTTGTAGTTGCATAAGCTGAAATTCATCAGAAATTTGCTTCTTTTCCAATAACTGCACCCTTTTATTAACCTTTTCTGATTTGGCATCCATTTCCTTCACCTTCTCAGTTGTTTGCTCCGTCTTTTTGGTGGTTTCATTCAGTTGGAGCTGCTGAGCTGCAAAGTTCTGGTTTAATGTTGTTAGCTGTTGATTGATATTCGTCATCTGATCCAGTAGAGGGCGGAAAGAGTCCGCCAACAGCTTAGAAAACTCGGTGGTATCTTCTGGTCAGGGCCTTATGCTTCCAGCCGGTTTCATTTTTGCCTGCCTTTCTTTTTCCGCTTTTCTTCAACACCATTTTTGTGGATTGTTTACTTTTAAAAAGTGTTAAGTCGTGCGCTTAACAAAGAAGTCGGAGAATGATTCAGCAAGAATGCGGTTTATTCTTCAGCTTGTTACTTCTCCGAACACGGTACAACAATCGCCAGCCAGAACCCATCACCAATCGAACTATTTACACTGGCTTGTCGATATTTAAACACTCCCGGCTAATGTAGCCACACCCCCTGTACAGATAACAACCTATGAGGTTGAAGATACAATGCCCAATCACAAGCGGTCCCGCTTTGCAACGTGATTGGTAGACACTCTCTGGGCTAGGACTCCTATTGGTTACATTAGGATCCTAGCCCAGGCTGAAGCTTAACATAGAGTTTCAATGAGGCGATTCGCATGTCAGTATTTACATTCAAGTCAATACATAACAAATCCCTCCCCCCTAAGCAAAAACACTATGTACAATCATAATCGCTTAGGTAGGTGGGCACTCTGCGCACTCTCTGAGACCTCCAATTAGGATCCTAGCCCAGGCTGAAGCTTAACATTAAGTCTCAATGGCACAGTTCACAAGGCAGTTATATACATCTCAATACATAACAAATCCCTCCCCCCTAAGCAAAAACATTATGTACAATCATATTCGCTTAGATAGGTGGGCACTCTGCGTATTCGCTGAGACCTCCGTGGCGTAGGAGGTTCAGGGCACCTCTGAATTGGGGGCACTTGGCTTGACTCACTCTCGAGTGGGTCAGGTAAACTACCATCCCTTGCAGCGGGTCCAAGAGTAGGGGTCTGCCCTCCCTCAGGGACAGTACTGGGCTCGGCAGGCTCGGCAGTACTCACCTCCGGCAGAGGTATGGGATGGTCCTCGGGATCAGGTAGCTCGGTAGGCTGCGAGGTGGGGCGGCCAGTCGCCCACCGCTGCCTCAACTGGTCCACATGACGCCTCCATTTGCGCCCGTCCGCAAGCTGGACTACGTACATGCGTGAACCTACCACCTCTGTAACCGTGGCTGGAAACCACGAATGTCCCCCTGCGTAGTTCTTTGCAAATACCGTGTCCCCACATTCGTATGTGCGGACCTTAGTGGCAACACTCTGTTGCTGGGGCCTCAAGTCGTTTAGGTCT
>NW_015175978.1:1186209-1189033 GCF_001447785.1 Gekko japonicus
AGCGGGTGGTGCCTGCGGCTGGCCGGCCTCTGCGATCTCTTCGTTGTCCATCGTGGGGTCCGTTCCAGCGGGGCTGCCTACCCGCACTAGCATCCCATCCTCGTCGCCAATTGTTAAGTCGTGCGCTTAACAAAGAAGTTGGAGAGTGATTCAGCAAGAATGCGGTTTATTCTTCAGCTTGTTACTTCTCCGAACACGGTACAACAATCGCCAGCCAGAACCCATCACCAATCGAACTATTTACACTGGCTTGTCGATATTTAAACAACTGTTAAGTCGTGTGCTTAACAAAGAGTCGGAGAGTGATTCAGCAAGAATTGCGGTTTATTCTTCAGCTTAGTTACGATCGCCAGCCAGAACCATCATTCGAACCACTCGAGCCAAAGGACAAGCACTGGCTGCTCTGTATTTAAACATTCCCGGCTAGTGTAGCCACACCCCCTGTACAAATAACAACCTATGAGGTTGAAGATACAATGCCCAATCACAAGCGGTCCCGCTTTGCAACGTGATTGGTAGACACTCTCTGGGCTAGGACTCCTATTGGTTACATTAGGATCCTAGCCCAGGCTGAAGCTTAACATTAAGTCTCAATGGCACAGTTCACAAGGCAGTTATATACATCTCAATACATAACAAAAAGTTTTGCTAAAGTCTCTGCAATTCGGCCAAGCGCTTGTTCGCGCTCTCATGTGCTCTTCAAAACAGATTTTAACGCTTATAGTTTCGCCCCCCTTAGGGAAATCGCTGTGTTGCTCATGCGTATGGGAGGGTCCCCTCCCCCGCTCGCTAGTCTCGTCGATCCCGGGCGGCTTTCTTTTATTATCCTGGTGTTTGCATTTAACTTGACTCACTGTTCATTGGTGGTCCAGAGACCTCGCCACAGGTACGTTTAAATTGCCCGATCTCCAACACTTGTCCCGAACCCGGTCGGTGTCTCTAGTTCCATTCGGATGCCCAAAGGCCGGACCGTTGGGGTGGAGGAGTGCCTCAATTCCCCAGCATCACCCTGGCGAAGAGGCCACCCCTCAAAAGCCCGATGGCTAGGAGCCTTTCACCAAGACTCCGGTGTGTGTGTGTGTTGAACAATCGCCCTCCCTCCAAACTGCCGGTGCACGGATCGCCTCCCTGGGAGGTCCGGGGAACACGTCCGCTAGCGGGTCGCCATTAAACCGGAAGTCCCATGGTTCGTTGGTGTTGATGGTGTTTGAATTGCTTCAAGTAAACTGAATGTTGGAAAAAGAATTTTCAAGTCTAATGGATTTGATGAGTGTTACTAGGAGATATGACTAGAATGTCTGCCAAATGGATTAATATTATATAGGTATTTCAACGCTAACCACTTTGATAAAGATATACACGAAATGAGATGTAATATGCAGGGTCCGTTGGTGTTGATGATGTTTGAATGGCTTCCAGTGTCTGCCAAATGGATTAATATTATATAGGTATTTCAACGCTACCCACTTTGATAAAGTTATACACGAAATGAGATGTAATATGCATGGTCCGTTGGTGTTGATGGCGTTTCAATGGCTTCCAGTAAACTGAATACTGGAAAAAGAATTTTCAAGTCTAATGGATTTGATGAGTGTTACTAGGAGATATGACTAGAGTGTCTGCCAAATTGAGTAATATTATATAGGTATTTCAACGCTAACCACTTTGATAAAGATATACACGAAACAAGATGTAATATGCATGGTCCGTTGGTGTTGATGACGTTTGAATGGCTTCCAGTGTCTGCCAAATGGATTAATATTATATAGGTATTTCAACGCTACCAACTTTGATAAAGTTATACACGAAACGAGATGTAATATGCATGGTCCGTTGGTGTTGATGGTGTCTGAATGGCTTCCAGTAAACTGAATATTGGAAAAAGAATTTTGTAGTCTGTGAAGACCTTTTTTTGGCTCAATACATCGCAGTTGTTTGTTTCCTTTCTACCCACCTGGAGGATGAAAACCTTGGTCTGTCCTACCCAGGGGCACACTAGGCTATTAAAATGGCCCAGGACAGGACAGAGCTAAGCTGAACCACGCCAAGTCTCCGCTCTGACCTCCTTGGGATGGAAGGAGGGGATGGATGAACCCACAGCTGTTGGCGTGGTGACCACGCGCCGGGCCTCTTCTGATCAGTTCAAAGGTCAGGCTGCCCCTGCCTTGACTTCATGACAGTGTTGCCAAGACGAAATGGCACGAGCCACGTCAGCTGGAGGAAATGCGGGTTACAGGAGGCCACTCAACCCGGCTTTACATTTGTTTTGTCTCCAGGTTGTTCTCATGGCCACGATCCTTTTCCCGAGTGTTCTCCTGAGCGTGTTGCTGTCGTTCCGCGTGGCTTCGGGTGACAGTGGATGGGTCATCGCTCCCCACGGGATGGACCACAGTAAGAAAACCTACCTCTCGCCTCCCCGCTTGCCACTGGAGCACCAGAAGTGCTCCCTGCCGAATTTTCGCTTTCCGGTCGTCTTTGCCTGTGTGTCCTCTAATGAGAGTTTTTGCACATCTGCGAGCATCCCCTCCCAATGGCATGATGCCGTTTCCAGGTCCCCCCCCCGGAAGAGACATTAGCATGCTGGCGTACCTAGGGTTGCCAGCTTCCAGGCAGGTCTAGTAACAAATAAATGTACACTGCAAAAATCTTTTAACAAACTAATGTGTTCTATTTATGGTCATCATTTAGTAAAGTGCATAAGGTAAAGGTAAGGGGTTCCCTTGCTCGAAAGCCAGTCGAATCCGACTCTAGGGTTGCGGTGCTCATCTCCGTTTCCAAGCCGAAGAGCCAGCGCTGTCCGAAGACGTTTCCGTGGTCATGTGGC
>NW_015175978.1:1189976-1234161 GCF_001447785.1 Gekko japonicus
ATAAATCCAATCTCTTCTTCTTCTTCTACTCCTGTCATTCTCAAAGCCGCATAGACTTCATGCAAGGAGAATACTTCATGCAAGGAGAAGCGGGTTTAGAATTCTAGAAACTCCCATTGGGGCTTGACTTTTAAAACACTGATGCAAATTTGTCTGGGAGTTAGAAAAACCCTGTCCCCTGGAATCCTCAATGCAGCCTGAGGCAGCCACACGACATGAGGTCGGGACTGGCCACTAGAAAGGCATCGAAGCTGAACGTCGTCTTGTGAATTACTACTGTTAATGACATCTGGACCGTTACTGGTTAGCACCTTTTAATGTGTAATTGTTTTTATGATTACTATATAATGTATAATAATACATTATAAATAAGACCAGAAGGCCTAGGGTGATCTGGTCCATGGGGTCGCGAAGAGTCGGACTCGACTGTGCGACTGGACAAGAACGAAAAATATAATGTATTGCTGTTTTATCTTTTTGGTAGCTTCCCTGAGCCGGCTGTTGCTGGGTGAATGGGGTACAAGTGTGATAAATACAGGGCTCTAGTCGGGGGGGAGCTCTCAGGTACGGAGCTCCGGAAGAGAACCTCTAGGGGGCGGGGCGGTCACGTGGTGAAGCCCCGCCCCCTTCTTTACCCCGCCCTCTGCTTCGATCCTCATTCCGTTTGGGAATGAGGATGAAGCAGGAGGGTAAGTAGCCGGGCCTTCTGACACACTTCCGGTGATGTCAGGGGGTGTGGCCTTCTGTCACTTCCGGTGATGTCAGGGGGCGTGGCATATGCAAATAAGTTATGCTAATGAGTTATGCTAATGAGCTCCGGCAGCTCTTTTTCTACAACAAGACCCCTGAATAAAATCACAGCTCTATATAATTAAGTACTATACAAGAGGTGGGACCCACGATACCCGCGCGCGGGGGGGAGCATTCCCCACAGCTCCCGGCCTGCAGAAGCAGCAGCAGGTGAGCCAATCCTTCTCCCTCCCCCCCTCCATCCCCAGTGGCGGCGGTGAGGCCAGCCCGCCAACCTTTCTCCTTCCCCCCTCCCTCCCTTTACTTGTAAAGAAGGAGGAAGCCAGTGCAGGTAAGCCTTCTTCCCCGCCCGTGCCTGGCCCCGATGGCAAGACCCGTGCGGCTTTGAGCTACTGGGCCTGCCAAACCTCCCCCACCCCCTCTGGCAACGGTGGAAGGGCCCATGCAGCTCCGAGCTGCCGGGCCCACCAAACCTCCCCTGGCCCCCCAGCAACGGTGGAGAGGCCTGTGCGGCTCCAAGCTGCTGGGCCCGCCAAACCTCCCCCCCCAGGGCAACAACGGTGAGGTCTCAGCTCGGCCCACCAAGCCTCCCCCAGCGGCGGCAAGGCCTGGCCAGCCCGCCAAGCTTTCCCTCCTCGCGCAACAGCAGCTGAGTGGCTCACAGCTGCCAGCCCGCCAAGCCTTCAACCTGCCCCCCAAGCAGTCGCGGTGAGGCAGCAGGGAACGTTCTTTTACTTTTGGGGGGATTTAAATATCCCCTATATATTTTTTCAACTTTTTAGATTTTTCTGCACACCTGGGGACTGTCGCAAAGGTGCAGGAAAATCTCCCTGCCCCCCAGGTGCCCCCGATGTGTGGATTTAGATATCCGCACGCAGGGGGCGCCTTCGCTATTAGATATATAGATCTAGTCCAACCCCCTGCACAATGCAGGAAGTTCACAACTGCCTCCCCCCCCACACCCTCAGTGACCACTGATCAATGTCAAGAGGAAGGCAAAAAACCTCCAGAATCTCTGGGCCAATCTAGCCTGGAGGATTCTTTCCTGATCCCAACGTGGCGATTGGCATTACCCTGGGCTTATGACTGAAATGGTTTAAGTTTAGTGGGGATGTTATTGTGTTATATAAATTAAATTTGTGTTGGAAATTATATTTGGGAATAATGTGGAAGTAATTCCGAAGTATCATGAATTAATAATACAAGTGAATGAAATTAATGGGGATTTTTTTTTTAAGAGAGTAGCTTTATGTAGGTTTTTGTAAGAATATAATTTTGTGGTAGTCTTTGGTTGCCTTATTATAAATTAATCGAAAACGAAATTTATTGTTGACCGGCACCTCTCCCTACCCACGGAACCTCCATGGTACCTCCACAGGACCTCCACAGGAGGTCTGATCGCTTAACCGCGCGTTAGTTTGCCCCGGGGCAAACAGCCATGCTCCCCCCCACAGTTTCCTGCCCGTGTGACCGGAGCCTTTGATTAGTATTTTTGCTATCTCGTTATAAATGTAACGGTATTTATGTTAAAAACTAGAGTGGTAGTAAACAGCAATGATCAAAGTAAAATGCAGGACTTGACAGTTGATTGTATATATGGAAAAACTAAGTGATTTAAATAGAAAGTAGGGGGTAGATTTATTAAATAATTTATTTTGTGAAGTGGAGTTAT
Organism: Gekko japonicus; assembly: GCF_001447785.1. NCBI lineage: Eukaryota > Metazoa > Chordata > Lepidosauria > Squamata > Gekkonidae > Gekko > Gekko japonicus. The sequence goes on from NW_015175978.1 coordinate 1,192,399, forward strand.
AGCAGAAAGTAGATACCTTAGGTGAAAAGTATTGTGATTAGAACTACTAGTGAGGATCCTGGGTGGCACATTGGAAATTTCTGTTATGAAATTTATAAATTATTTAGGTACAAGCAAATTGTATGATCTATGTGATGTGTGAAGAAACTAATAGCAGTGTGGATTTATGTTTGTTGTTGTCTTAAAAAAAAAAAGAGGAAGGTCCGTGAAAGCCACGCACTGGCTCATCCCTTCCTGCCCTCCCCTCTCGCCGTCTTCCTAAATTCACAGAATCAGCATTGCTGTCAGATGGCCATCGAGCCTCTGCTTCAAAACCTCAAAAGAAAGAAAGAAAGAAAGAAATGACTGATCTGTTATACTTTCTTTGACTTTCAGTTTCCAGGCTTTCTGTCCTTGGAGCAGATCGTAGTCATGTAGCATACGGCGCTTTCACACACACTAAATGATGCACTTTCAACCCAGACCGATTTCCCACAAGCTGCAACTCCGCGCCCTGATCGTACGTGTCAATTTCACACTATGTGCTGCGCCGCGCGGCCGCATTTTGCCCCGCAGCTTTGCCCGATTTCCCCCCCGTGTCTACTCAATCCTGTTTTTTGAGGATTGAGTAGACGCAGGGGAAATCGGGTGAAGCTGTGGGGCAAAATGCGGCTGCGCAGCACATAGTGTGAAATTGACACGTGGGGCAGCTTGTGGGAAATCGGTCCCTCTTTCAGTGCACTTTGCAACTGCCAAAATCCACTTGCGAATAGTTGCTGAAGTGGATTGAAACGGCATTATGCCGCATGCGTGAAAGCGCCCATGGCTTTGATGCACAAATCCGTGCCTGCATGCTCCCGTGCCGAATTGGAAACACACAGTCGGAGTCCAACGAGTTAGATGAATATCTGTTTAATGCATTGAAAACAGGGAATACAGGGGGCTGAGTACCTTAGCACCTCAGCCATTCTGAGGCTGTATTCTGCCATATCCAGGAAGGGCAGAAGGTCTTATACCCCAAATGACATCACATATAGTTTACACCAGGGCTATTTTTGGGCAGGAACGCACAGGAACGGTTCCGGCTGGCTCCCGAGTTGGCCACGCCCAGCAGGAACTCCTTAGCATAATAGGCCACACCCAACAGCAGGAACTCATTAGGATTGGCTACATTAGGGGTGTGTGGCCTAACATGCAAAGGAGTTCCTGCTACAAAAAAAAGGCCCTGGGTTTTGACAACAAACAAGGTAAACAGAATAAGAAGCAAAAGGTGGGTGTGGCTGGATGAGCACACTTCTGGTAACACAGGGGTGTGGCCTCATATGCTAATGACCTGTGCTGTCAGGGGTGTGGCCTAATATGCTAATACATTTCTGGTGTTGGGTGTGGCCAATTATGCTAATGAGTTCCTGCTGGGCTTTTTCTACAAAAAAAGCCCGGGGTTAACACATTAAAGAGTCTCTAATTGGTACCAAGCAATTAACATCATACAAGCATCATTTGACTCAGTGCATCTCTCAGTGATGTCAGTTATTACACTTGTTTACCTGTCTTCAGAACACTGGGAATGTTAGAGAACACTGGAGAGCTAGCTGATAAGGGTTGTGAACAGTGTTCCCTCTAAGCTGAGTTAGTGTGAGCTAGCTCACACTAACTCAGCTTAGAGGGAACATTGGTTGTGAATCACATTAAACTTCACTCTCGGCGGCCTTGCCACTTCCAAATATTTATTTATTTAATAATATATTATAAACAAATATGTATTTACTTACTTATTTAATATTTATTTATTTATTTAAATAGCATTCCGTTCTTATTGCATCCTGATTCCTTTTGCAGAGGCTCCTTATACACAGAAATGCAGATATAAAGAATATGTTCTGCTATAAGTCCCTCTAATCAAAAGATTCTCGGTTGTATACCAAAATCTGGATGTATTATGATTAAACGTTTGAAGGCACAGTGACAGCTGTCAATAGACATCAAGGAGAGAGTGTCTGAAATCACATTCTTTTCCCCTTGTCCTACACTTTGGAGTGTGGTTCTTCCCCCTCCAGCCCAGGTTACTTCTGAATGTGGCCCTTGGCTTTGTCTGCCGAGAGAGTCCCTAACATTCTGCCTTTTTCTTTACAGTTTGCCGCTTAACACAAGATTACGCCTCCGTAGATATGTGTAGAACTCTCATGAGAATCAGTTTCCGGATACTTCCTGAATTTCCCAGGTGAGACGTATCCCCTCCTTCCCGTGAGCTGTTCCATGAGGCATCTTCAAGGGCTTTCTCTCTCTTTGCACAGCACTTCTTGCCTGCGGGGTGACCCTGGCAAACTTGGGTACAGGTCAACAAGAAGAGTTCCCGATTTGATTTCCTTATATGATTAAATTTAGTGATGAAATCAAGCAGGAATCCTCCTCGTCACGCCTGGCACAGTTGGCTCTAGGCTGATCCTGCATTCAACAGGGAGTTGGATGAGATGGTCTTTATGGCCCCTTCCAACTCTGTCAGTCTATGATAACCTGTAATAGATAACAAGCGATGTCATTTCGGGTGCCTTGATGTTTCCTTTGCAGAATTTGTATCGAACCATCTAGATTTCTATGGTGTAGGAACTCCTTAAATTGTGCTGGCGCCTCCCTTGGGTACGGTGTGTGTGTGTGTGTGTGGAACAAGTCAGTAGGAAAGTTAATATGCAAAAGAGAAAGTCTTGGGATAAGGCCGGATGGGACAAACTCCAGATTCTTTCCCTCTCTTTCCCCCCCTTGGGAACGGGATCCAGAAACATCATAGAATCATAGCGTGTCAGAGTCGGAAGGGACCTTGCAGGTCATCTAGTCCAACCCCCTGCATGCTGCAGGAGCATAGCCGAAAGAGAGCCCTACAACATCCCCGAAAGATGGTCATCCAGCCTCCGCTTGAAAACGTCCAGCGGAGCATCCACCCGAGGCAGGCTGTTCCACTGCTCAGCCACTCTGACAGTTAGGAAGTTTCTCCTGATATTTAGCCGGTAACGACTCCCTTGTAACTTCCACCCATTCGATCTAGTCTTGCAATCCGGAGCAAGAGAGAAGAGAAGAGATCTGCTCCATCTTCTACATGACAGCCCTTCAGATACTTGAAGACTGCAATCATGTCCCCTCTAAGCCTTCTCTTTCCCAGGCTAAACAGACCCAACTCTTTCAGCCTTTCCTCCTAAGACTTGGATTCCAACCCTCTCACTGTCCCGGTTGCCCTCTTCTGGACACGCTCGAGCTTGTCAACATCCTTCCTAAAATGTGGTGCCCCAAAACTGGACACAGGACTCCAGGTGAGGCCTGACCATAGCAGAATAGAGTGGAACGACCACCCCCCGTGATCTGGACACCAGGCTTCTGTTTAGGCATCCTAAGACGTGTGTGTTCTCACACTGTACTGCTAATGTTGTTTTGCTCTTCTGAATGTTGAGCTGGCTGCTTGACCCCGCTTGCTGCTCAGTCTCCCTTGGGTCGTCCATTGCAGGCAGAAGCTCGGGTCCTCAAAGAAAAAGAGGCACCTTGTGATCTCCCTCCTTTCAAATGCTTTCCTCTCCATTTTCTAGTGCCAGAATCACGGACTGCTCTATCGTTTCAGTGAATTTTGTTTTGAAGTCAAAGATCGGACTACACCTGTTCATTTACATAGATCTCACTGTGTTCCTCGGGCCGTGAGTATCCTTTCTCGATGTACGTTTGGTGTAGTGCAAGTTTGGTGTTGTGGTTAAGTGCGCAGACTCTAATCTGGGAGAACCGGGCTTGATTCCCCATTCCTCCACTTGCAGCTGCTGTATGACCTTGGGTAAGCCATAGTTCTGTCGGAGCTGTTCTCTCAAGGACAGTTTTGGAAAGAGCTCTCCCAGCCCCACCTACCTCGCAGGGTGTTTGTGGTGGGGAGGGGAAGGGAAAGGAGCAGGGCAGTAAAGAGCCCAGGGGGGTTGGGGGGAGCTCTGCAACTTACATGGCTGCTTCTTGCTCTGACTGAGGGTTGCTGGGAGCAGGGGGCGGGGCTTGTTGCATGTGCCCACCCCTGGGCTTTTTACTGCCAGAGCTCCGCTCCTGTGCGCTCCTGCAGGAAATGACCCCTGGGTCCAGGGTGCATTGCTCACCTCTCGGGGTGCCAGTGTCCGAGAGGATGCCAAAGACAATTCAGGAATGCTTAAGCCTGCGAGTATAGCTACAGGTAACACCCACCAAGGGAAGACCATCCACAATTCACAACTATATACGCTCGAAACTGTACATTACATTTATTGAAGTACAAAGAATTGTTAGTGGTCATAACCCAATAAAATGCATAGGCACCGATCCCACAGATTGCTCATAGCAATTGAGCGTTATTTTACATAAAGAATGCGTTCAAAACCAACAGGAGGTTCCATACCTAGATAGCGTCCGTCGACCTCCAACCAAGAGAACCCTAAGATTCCCTGGAAGCTATTGAGCTGTGCCCATGTTATTCTGGAAATCGGGCTCCGTTTTACCAGCCGCTGTTGAAGATCATTGAAAGGTCTCGATTTATATCTGGGAGAGCCGTAAAACAACTGTTATCCTTTGCACAGTGGGCATCTTCTGCCGCAGTTACTTTCTGTTTGGAGGTCTATGGATACTACCTATGGCTGAGTTCAGACTGGCAGTTTGGCCCTATAGAGGCACGTTTCACAAACGGATTAAAGGGGCCGGTTCACACAGCCACAGCTGTCGGGCGTTCCCCAGCCGTGCTCAACCCGTCCTATGACGATTCCCTACCGCGTTAAAAAAGTACTAGGTGAAAGCCGTAGCAAAACCCTGGAGCATGGCCGGCTCGCCCGCTAGGCGAACTAGGTGCTCGCCTAGGGCACGCTGGCCCTCAGGGGCGCCAAACTGCGCCCCCGCCAAAGAGCCTGCTGCCCTGCGCGCCACAGCCGGACCGCAAGCGCCCCCCTCGCTCACTCCGCGGCCTGGCTCCTGCGGGCGGGGGGCGGCGGCGCAAGGCTCTGAAGCACACGGGGCAGCACACCTGGAGCTTGCCTGGGGGGGGGGAAGGCAGTGCAACCAGCGGGGCTGCGGGGACGGCGCTCTCCTGGCGGCGGCGCGCATTCCGCGGAGCCCTGTGAAGCGGCACAGCCGGGAGACTCCTCCTCCCCACTCGAAGGCGCCCCTCCCCATGTGCCCGAGCGAGCCCATGGTCTTCGGGAATCCCCGCTGACGGGCAGCAGCTCCTGCAGCAGCCCGGTGTCCCGGGGAGGAACCGGAGAGCTCTTGCCTGGCCCGCAGGGCCCCCCCCCAAAGACCAACATGCCGTGGCTGCCCATCTCCGTCCCCGAGGGGCTTCTCTTCTCTTTGCCGGGCAGCACCTGCAGGCTAGTGAGTGCCCCTGGCTCGGCGGGCAGGGAAGGATGATGTGCCCGGCGGTGGCGGCAGAACTGGGCCAGCGTTCCTCAGCAGGGCAGCCCAGAGGAGCCGCCTAAACATCGCTGCCTGCAAAGTTTACCTTCCCCGCGAGCGGCGCTTCCCATCAGGAGAGGAAGTCGCGGCCCAGAGCCCGAGGGCGAGCCCCCGGAAAGATGTGCCCAAGGTGGGGTGGGGGAGGAGGACTCGAGGCGCGGTCTTCAGGAGCCCCCGTGACACCGGGGAGGGACTGGAGAGCTCTTGCCTGGCCCGCAGGACCCCCCTCCAGTCGTGGGCATGTGGGGAGGGGCAGCCGGTCTCTGGGCTCCACAGGGCCCCATGGTGGGTGAGACTCCACACACCCGACACCAGTCCTGGGCTCCGTCTTCCTTCTCTCCAGGCCCCACCTGAAGGCTGGCAACCCCTAATTGGGGCCGCAGGGGGGCGGGCGCCAGAAGGCAGCCTCGCCTAGTGTTCAAAAAAACCTGGAGCCGGCCCTGCCCTGGAGGGCGTGTCGATCCCACTTCCCGGAAGTGTGCACGCTAAAAGCCGCAAACAAGCCGCATTGCTGCGGTGCTGCGCCTATGCGTATGTCGCTGGAGTGAAAAAAAGCCGCTTACAGCCACGCCTCCACCAGGGGCGGGCCAACAGTGCAAATGCTCCATTGCGCCTCCTCCCTGTATGCTCCCGCATCAGTAGGTGCAGTGCGACAGGGAATCCTCGGCACAACTTGGTCCAGGTCTTTTTGCTGCGCCTCCCTCACGCTTCATACTGCCAGTCCGTCCTCAGCCTATGTATAGAATTACAGAGGAACCTACTGTTGGATTTTGAACACGTTCTTTTTGTAAAATACGCTTAATTGTTGTGAGCAATCTGTTAGATATGACCCCTAGGCCTTTGTGGCTTATTTGTGGCTACACTTTATTTGTGGCTATACTTGTACACTAAAGTTCCCTATTGTTGTGAGCAATCTGTGGAATACGTGCCTATACACTCTGTTGGGTTATGACCACTAAGCCTTCTTTGTACTTCAATGAATGTAATATACAGTTTTGAGCATACATAGTCGTGAATTCTGGATGGTCTTCCCTTGGTGGGTGTTATTTGCGGCCATGTCTGAGAGGAAGCTAAGCCCTTGCGGTGCATCGATGCCCACCTCGTTGCGCTGGCCACATCTAACCCCTGGGTGGCTTGGGTGGATAACCAGCCCTGGGAGGAGATGGACCAGTGACATACGCAATGAGGAAGAGACGGGGAGGTCAGGATAGAGGCTGTTTTACTAGTATGCTGTTGTACTAGTATGATTTCCAGCATTCAGCCTTTGGCAGCTCAGGTTAATGGTTCGACCCAGGCGGAAGCTATAGAAACCACCCTCCCCCCTCATCTGGAGTTTGTCTCTGGTGGCGGTAGAAAGTGAGGTAAAGTTCCAGCTGACCTGCAGCAACCCTATAGGGCTTTCAAGAGTCAGCCATTTGTTTGCTGTTGCCTGTCTCTGTGTAACAATCCTGGACTTCCTTGGCGGTCTCCCATCCAAGTACCAACCAAGGACGACCCTTCACTTCCAGGATGTGAAGAGACGGGTCTAGGCTGGGCCATCCAGGCCTAGAGACGGGCAACAGACCGCTCTCTCCTTCTCCCTCTTCACGCAGGCTCCTTCAGATGCATGTTGGCCTAACCGGCAGAGTGGTCAAAAATATTGGACGTCACGGGTTGTATATACATGCGTGCGCTGTTGTGGATGCCGTAATCAAAGGACGCAGTCCGCTGACCACGTAAGTGTCCGTACGGATTGACAGGCGTGGCCGAGCCACACTTAAAAAAACGGAGGCTTCCTTCCTTGTGTATCAGTCGTATGGGCAATTCTCTCAGGTGAGGAAACGTGCCGTGGGTTTGGACGTTTCGCACCGTTCATGGTCTGTGGAGAGGTGGTCTCGAACTCTGGATAGGGCAAATTGGCATAAACTCTAGGACAGGGGCGGGGCCAGGTGGGGCTTTTGGCCAGCAGGGCTTCTGATTGGCCACTGGAAATTTGATTGGCGGTGCAGATTTTTTTTTTAAAAAAATGTTGCTTTGGCAGCAGCTTCCACCACAGCACGAGGATCTGCACTCTGTGTGACTGAAGGGAAGCTGCGGCAGCCGTCTTGTGGCTGGCTCCGCCTCCTGCGGCGGCCACTTTGTGGCAGCCATTCAGTGGCTGTGTCCGCCATGCTGTGTAAGAATCCCAGAGGTGCCTGGAGGCTCAAAAGGTTTGGGGATCAAGGGCTGCAGCATGGTGGCAAACCAGCCTCTGTGTAGGAAAGACCGTCTCGGCCTCCAGCCTGGCAACTGTTTAAATAGGAAGAACATCCCTCAAGCACCAAGAATACAGAGCGTCACTGCCCCAGACATAAGAACATAAGAGAAGCCATGTCGGATCTGGCCAGTGGCCCATCCAGTCCAACACTCTGTGTCACACAGTGGCCAAAACCCAGGTGCCATCAGGAGGTCCACCAGCAGGCCCAGAACTCCAGAAGCCTTCCCACTCTTGCCCCCCCAAGCACCAAGAATATAGAGCATAACTTTCCCCAGACATAAGAACATAAGAGAAGCCATCTTGGACCAGGCCAATGGTCCATCCGGTCCAACACTCTGTGTCACACAGTGGCCAAAACCCATGGGCCATCATGAAGTCCATCAGTGGGGCCAGGACACCAGAAGCCCTCCCACTGTGGCCCCCCCAAGCACCAAGAAGACAGAGCATCCCTGCCCCAGACAGAGTGTTCCCTCTACACCTTGTGAGCAATGTTCCCTCTAAGCTGTGGAGTCTTGTGAGCAAAAATTCTACTTTGTGAGCTACTGGCATTAAAGTTGTGAGCGAGTGATTTGGCTGCTGCATAAATTAGTTGGCTCTGGAGCCATCCTCCCTGAGCAAAGACAACAGTGTGTGCGCGGTAGGCTAAAAAACTGTGAGCTAGCTCACACCAACTCAGCTTATAGGGAACACTGCTTATGGGTAATAGCCACTCATGGATGTCTGCTTCATATAAGAGCATAAGAGAAGCCATGTTGGATCAGGCCAGTGGCCCATCCAGTCCAACACTCTGTGTCACACAGTGACCAAAACCCAGGGGCCATCATGAAGTCCGCAGGCAGGCCCAGAACTCCAGAAGCCCTCCCATGGTTGCCCCCCAAGCACCACGAATACAGAACATCACTGCCCCAGACAGAGTGTTCCATCTATACCTTGTGGCTAATAGCCACTGATGGACCTCTGCTCCATATAAGAACATAAGAGAAGCCATGTTGGATCAGGCCAATGGCCCCTCCAGTCGAACAGTCTATGTCACACAGTGGCCAAAACCCAGGGGCCATCAGGAGTTCCAGAACTCTAGAAGCCCTCCTGCTGTGGCCCCCCCAAGCACCAAGAATACAGAGCATCCCTTGCCCCAGACAGAGTGTTCCATCTATACCTTGTGGCCAATAGCCACCGAAGGACCTCTGCGGCATATAAGAATGTATGAGAAGCCATGTTGGATCAGGCCAGTGGCCCATCCAGTCCAACACTCTGTGTTACACAGTGACCAAAACCCAGGGACCATCAGGAAGTCCGCAGGCAGGCCCAGAACTCCAGAATCCCTCCCACTGTTGCCCCCCGAAGCACCAAGAAGACAGAACATCACTGCCCCAGACAGAGTGTTCCATCTATACCTTGTGGCCAATAGCCACTGCTGGACCTTTGCTCCAGGGGGGATTGTGGGAAGTAATCGAATGGTGGATTGCAGATGGTAATCGATGCTTTGTCACTGGGACTGAATGGCTGGGGGCAGTCTCAGCACTGGACATCTCCCCAATATTTGGAGAGAGACCCCAGAGCTTGCAGAGGTTGACGCTTGAGAAGAGGAACAAAAGGCAAAAACAAGTGTAGTTAACAGACTCACCAATTACAACTTGCCAAAAAGCTGAAGAACATGTAATCGAGAATAATGTATACAAAGTAGCTACGGTGGAAAAGTACAAAACGTCAACAATGGAGAACTACTAAATAATTTGACGTTGTGTCCGGATGTTTCATAACAACGTTTCAAAGTTCATCCTTCATCAGGGTGTTCCATTGAAGCTGCTATGGTTTTCATACTCTTACTGACATGCATTGGGAACAGTAACACTCCAATGCAAAATCGGACGCCAATCTCCAACATGTAGTCAGCTTCAATAGCTTCAGACTTGCAGCGGGACACTTGTTTCTGCCTCTTGTTACTATTTTATTATACAATAGTGTAGTGAACATGATTGAATACCTGAGAAGAGGAGGCAGAACTCAGGCAAGACTCCAGAGCTTTTGTGGTTTGAATGGGAAGAGAAGTTGCTACCATAGAGCACCTCTGCCAACCCAATTTCTTTTTCTTTTCTTTTCAGGGATGCGCTCACACAGGTGACTCTGGAGGCCTTGGTTAGGTCCGTGACTGCTCCGGTAGGTCTCAAAGGGGACATTTCTCTTTCCTTTTCACCAACATTTCCCTTTTGGCATTTGCCAATCCAAGCCCTTTTTGGAGTTCTTTGTGCAGGTTAACAGGCATGTGGATAAGAGAGAACTGGTAGACGTCTCATACAATGTTCCCTCTAAGCTGTGGAGTCTTGTGAGCAAAAATTCCACTTTCTGAGCGACTGGCATCAAAGTTGTGAGCGAGCGACTTGGCTACTGCATAAATTAGGTTACTCTGGAGCCCTCCTTCCTGAGCTAAGACAAAAATGTGTGAGCCGGAGGCGAAAGAACTGTGAGCTAGCTCACACTAACTCAGCTTAGAGGGAACACTGGTCTCATACTTGGATTTCCAAAAGGCTTTTGCTCTGGTCAGGCCTCACCTGGAGTCCTGTGTCCAGTTTTGGGCACCCCATTTTGGGAAGGACGCTGATGATCTCGAGCGTGTCCAGAAGAGGGCAACCAGGATGGTGAGAGGGTTGGAATCCAAGTCTTACGAGGAAAGGCTGAGAGAGTTGGGTCTGTTTAGCCTGGGAAAGAGAAGGCTTAGAGGGGACATGATTGCAGTCTTCAACTATCTGAAGGCCTCCCCTGCCACATATTTTGTTAGTCTTCAAGGTGCTCCTGGACTAGGGTTCCCAAGTCATTTTTTCGCTGCAGCGGGGGACTCCCGTCTCGCAACTGGAGCGAGGATGTGTGCCCGGAAGTGACGCGGGCACGCTGGGGGCGGGGCCACGACCATCCGAGGGGAAAACATAGAGTTTTCCCTTGGATGACTGTGGCCCCGCCCCCAGCGTGCCCAGGGTGGTCGCGTCACTTCCGGGTGACGCGCACGTCGGGTTGGAGTTCCCCCCGGGGCCTGATCCGCCGGCGGCGGGGAACGGGCCTCTGGGGTGGGGGTTTCCCCGCCCCCCGGGGGGACTTGGCAAGCCTATCCTGTACTCTTGCTCTTTTTGACTGCTACAGACAGACTAACATGGCTACCCATCTTGGTTGGCCACTGTGTGACGCAGGACACTAAACCGGATGAACCACTGGTCTGACCCAGCAGAGCTCTTCTGATGTTCTTATGAAGGCCTCGGCCTCTCTGCCCTGCTGTTGGCCCTCCAGAGGAACTGGTTGGCCCCTGTGTGAGATGGGATGCTGGACTAGAGGGACCATTGCTCTGATCCAGCAGGGCTCCCTCTTAAGTTCTGATGTCCTTTCCACAGAGAGCAGCTGCCAGTCAGAGTAGACAATACTGTCCTTGATAGACCAGTGGAAGTCTCAGTAGAAGCCAGCTCCATAAATCCATGTGGTTTCTTTCTCCTGAGGGAAAAAGACAAAAGACAAATAAACCAACCACCATATGCTTATTTGCATATTATTAACCAGGCGTCATTTAATAGAAAAAGAGGTGCAGGAGCTCATTAGCATAACTCGTTAGCATAACTCATTTGCATATGCCACACCCCCTGACATCACCGGAAGTGTGTCAGAAGGAAACACCCACTGCTCAGGCTCCACTGGACTGTTTTGGATTGCTAGCTATTGGGTGGGGGACGTGCAAATCTGTCCTCACAGAGGAGGGAGAGCTGGTACCTGAATAAAACTTGGTCTTAAAGGTGCCACTGGACTGTTTTGGACCGGGGGGCTGGGGGGGGGGATGTGCAGATCTGTCCTCGCAGAGGAGGGAGAGCTTGTATCTGAATAAAACTTGGTCTTAAAGGTGCCACTAGACTGTTTTGGATGGCTAGCTATGGGGGGGGATGTGCAGATCTGTCCTCGCAGAGGAGGGAGAGCTTGTATCTGAATAAAACTTGGTCTTAAAGGTGCCACTGGACTGTTTTGGGCTGGTGGGCACTGCAACTTACCTGGCTGCTTCTTGCTCTGACTGAGGGCTGCTGGAAGCAGGGGGTGGGGCTTGTTGTATGTGCCCGCCCCCTGGGCTCTTTACTGTTGGAGCTCCGCTCCTGTACACTCCTGCAGGAAATGACCCCTGTTATTAATTACTCTCTGAATATCCTAGGAACAGGGTGACCCTTCTGCCCAATGCTTCTTTGTGTGCAATCCTTTTAAACTCTTCCTGACTCTGCCTTGCTGTTCTCTTCCAGATGTGTGAAAGAGGAAGGTCGTGGTGCAGAGAACTGAATTACTGTTTCGACTTCGATCAGTGTAAGTATAATATGTCACAGTGAGATCTTAGAGCAGGGGTGCCAAACATGCGGCCTGGGGGCCGGATGAGGCCCCCGGCTTCCATCAGGCCCACAGTGGAACTGACCATCTCCTGCTTCCAGTTCTGCTGCTGCTGCATCATAGCTTGCTTTGCCAGACTCTCTCAGTCCCTTGGCCATTTCATGCTTTCACCTGGGTCCTAGACTCAGAACTCTGAGCAGGAGATTTCTGTGGTGAATGTCAATAAATCAAAAGTAGGTTGGGAGCTTACAGCGCTAAACGTTTTAAGCATGTTTTATTTTAAGTAAAAAAAATATCTTTGTGTCCTTTATAAAGTTTATATCTCCGCTACCTGGCATTACATTTTATGACACACGTGTGGCCCAGCCCGACAAGGTCTCATTTATGTCAGGTCCGGCCCTCATAACAAATGAGTTCGACATCCCTGTCTTAGAGCCTTCACAGAGTCTCCAGAGATGGGCATTATCTATCTATCTATCTATCTATCTATCTATCTATCTATCTATCTATCTATCTATCTATCTATCTATCTATCTATCTATCTATCTATCTATCTATCTATGGTTGGTTGATGTAGAGACGCCAACCTCCAGGGGGCACCTGGAGATCTCCTGCTGTTACAGCCAATCCCCATCTGGAGAAAGTGGCTGCTTCGGAGGGTGGAATTGATGACATTATCCCCTTCTGAGGTTCCTGCACTCCCCAAACCTCACTCTCCTCAGGCCCCACCCCTAAATCTCCCTGGCCCCAAGGATACCCAGCTGTCCTAAACTAGAGGCGGGGCCTTTTCGGCCCTCACGCCAGCCTGGGGGAACTCTAGCTGGTGACATCCATGCCCTGCGGGACCTTGCTCATTCCCACAGGGCGTGTAAAACAGAGAGGTCCCACCAGGCATACGGCTGAGGACAGCAGCGGCCCCCAGGGTGGCTCTCATCACGGCCTCCTCCATGACCAGAGCCAGTTTGGTGTCGTGGTTAAGAGCAGCGGACTCTAATCTGGGAGAACCGGGTTTGATTCCCCCACTCCTCCACATGCAGCTGCCGGTGTGGGGTGTGTGCAGAGGTCATTTCGGGGGGGATCGCAGGGGAACACAGTTCCCCCGGGTGAGGTACGGGGGCGTGGCACATGACGAAGCCCCGCCCCCTGCTTCCGGCCGCCCCGCTTCCGGCCCTCATTCAGCCAGGAGGAGGCAGGAGAAGAGGGAGGGTAAGTTGCTTCCTCCCCGCCTCTCCCCACCCCTGCCTGCCTGGGGCCAGGGAGGGCCTTGGCGGGGCTTCCTCGCACTCCCGCCGGCCTTGCAGGTCCACCACCGGGCCCCTGATGTCAGGGGGTGTGGCATATGCTAATGAGTTATGCTAATGAGTCCCCCTAGCTCTTTTTCTACGAAATGACCCCTGGGGGTGTGTGCTTGTGAGCTTTCTTGGCTACTGTCCTCACTAGCATCTGGGCAGTCCAGGTGGCTGAGGAATGGGAGACCTGATTTTGGTGGGATGCTGGTTGGCCTCTGTTATGTAGTGGGTTGCCGCATGGATAAACGACAGACCACGACGTGGTGCATGGCACGCTTTATTAGGTACACAACAAAGACAAGGACAAACGGCCAGCAGGCCAACTATATACATACCTGGGGACACACCCCTGGTCACCATTGGTGGGTTTGAATCTCCCGCCATGGTTCCCATTGCTTCCCCAGTGGAGGGACTAGGAGCCTAGTCCCTATTGTTCTTCCAGAGCCAAGCTCTGGCTGTTCGCTGGCCCCCGGTGGTGGTCAGCATACACTACAGCCTCTATGGTCAGGGACCTACATACCTGAAGGACCACCTTCCCCCACATGTTCCTGTTAAGTCGGTTACTTAACAAAGAGTCAGAGAGTGAATTCAGCAAAAGATCAGCTTTATCCAGCGACTCGTAACTCAGCTCCAAACAGATCAACATGAACAGCCAGAACAGCTTTAGCATCGAAGCTGTTCTGCTTTTAAACTCTCCCGGCTAATGTAGCCACGCCTACTATACAAATATCAACCTATGAGGTTGCAGCGATAAGGTCCAATCACAATAGTTCCCGCTCTTGGAACTGGCTGTTGGTGATTGGTCGGTTCTTCCTGGGCTACCAACTACAAGTGAGGGATTAGGATCCTAGCCCAGGATGAAAGCTTCACATGGTGTTTCAATGACAGAGTTCACATACATACTTTGGTCAGATTGAGTACACCACAGTTCCCCCAGAGAGCACTGCGATCAGGGTCTCCACATAGACTCACCCTTCCCGGACCAAAGGATGCCAGGCTAGCTACAACCAGGGCCAGGTCCTTTTCGGTGGCGGCTCCTCTCTGGTGGAACGAGCTCCCGGAGGAGATCAGGGCCCTGCTGGACCTTATGCAGATTCGCAGGGCCTGCAAGACGAAGCTCTTCCGCCAGGCTTTTAATTAGGAGCCCCCCCCCCCAAGGGAGAGCCATGCTCTCTGATCAGCCCGCACCAGCCGCACAATGTTAGATCTGGGTCAATCACTAGGATGGTATAATGACCGCCGACCGCCGTCTTAAACTTAAATGTCAATTTCACTTGAAATGTCAGTTGTCAGCACGTTTTCAGGCTGAATTCTTTCATGCTTAAATTATTTATTGTGCTTTTATTCTTTCTGTAAACCGCCCTGGGCCAGCCTTAGCTGGGTAGGGCGGGCTATAAATGTAATAATAAATAAATAAAATCAGCAGATGTCTCTGTTCCCTTCGTAGACCCATACCCCATCACTCCTTCCTGCTATGGCATCTGGAGAAATCAGCCTCCCCGCATTATTGAAAATCAAATTGAGCTGCGTTCTCAAGTAAGTGTTTATCTACTATGAGTTGTTCGTTCCGTGTCACTAGCCCCTTGCTTGCTGCGGAGAGCTAACCCCAGCTCTAACCCTACCCCTTGCTTGCTGCGGAGAGCTAACCCCAGCTCTAACCCTACCCCTTGCTTGCTGCGGAGAGCTAGAGCTCCCCTATGACTGCCTTGGCGCTCGCGGCTCTTACAGCATCAGCTGCTGGGGTGCCACATGGCTGCTTATAGCACATCCCGAGCTCATTGAGCAGTCCTACCAAGTGGCAAATCGGTGCACCGTAGCACGATGTCCCGATGTGCACATGTATGCAATATCTGGTGGTGGAAAGTGCCGTCCAGTTGTAGCTGACTTATGGCGACCCCGTAGGGTTTTCGAGGCAGGAGACGTTTAGAGAGAGAGAGAAAAGAGAAGAGATTTATACCCCACCCTTTCCTGGGAGTCTCAGAGTGGCTTTACAATCTCCTCCCCCCTCCCCTCCCCTCCCCACGACAGACACCCTGTTTGAGGTAGGTGGGGCCGAGAGAGCTCTTTCAAGGACTGCTCTTGAGAGAACAGCTTTGAGAGAGAGAACAGCTGCATGTCGGGGAGTGGGGAATCAAAGCCGGTTCTCCCCAGGTTAGAGTCTGTGCTCTTGACCATGACACCAAACTGGTGTGCCATTGCCTGCCTCTATGGTGCAATCCTGGACTTCTTTGGTGGTCTCCCATCCAAGTACTAACCAGGGCTGATCCTGCTTAGCTTGTGAGAACTGAAAAGATAGAGCTAGCCTGGGCCATGCAGGTCAGGGCTGTGTAACTATCTAAGCTACCATGAAAAAAATATGGCTAGGTGTGCATTCCCGCAAAGACCTGCACGGAAGAAGAAGAAGAGGTTGGATGTATACCCCGCCCTTCACTACCCAAAGGAGTCTCAGAGCGGCTCACAAACTCCTTTCCCTCCCCCTCCCCACAACAGAAACCCTGTGAGGTCAGTGGGGCTCAGAGAGCTCTGACAGAAACTGCTCCTTTTCAAGGACAGCTCTTATCAGAACTACGGCTTGCCCAAGGTCATCCAGCCAGGTGCAAGTGGAGGAGTGGGGAATCAAACCCGGTTCTCCCAGATTAGAGTCCACACGCTTAACCACTACACCGAGCTGGAAGATGAGCACACGGCTTCCCAAGAATGAAAGCAGAGGATAACAAAAGCTAAATTCACCAGCTGGAGCAGCTGCTCTTTGGGGCTCATAGTCTTCGCAAGTTGTGCGTCCAGTGCAGATTGCAGAGGATTCTAGAAACTGAATGATAAGTCTTATTTTTATTTAACGTCTTAAAATACTTAATGGAGTATTATCCATTATCCAGTTTGGTGTAGTGGTTAAGTGTGCGGACTCTAATCTGGGACAACCGGGTTTCATTCCCCACTCCTCCACTTGCACCTGCTGATGTGACCTTGGGTCAGTCACAAGCTCTGGCACAGCTGTCCTTGAAAAAGAGCAGTTTGTGTCAGAGTTCTCTCAGCCCCACCCACCTCACAGGGTGTCTGTTGTGGGGAGGGGAAGGCAGCTTGTAAGCAGCTCTGAGACTCCAAGTGAAGGGCGGGGTGTAAATCCAATCTCTTCTCTTCTCTTCTTCTTCTTCTAAATGAAGAGATAATAACATTTTGTGGCAGGGGAGGAGATATCTGAAGAAAGGAGCCGTGGCTCACAGAAGCTCCTCCCCTGCCACACATTTGTTAGTCTTTAAGGTGCTCCTGGACTCTGGGTCCTTTCTGTTGAGGAAGGCGAAACCAGCTCCGCTTCTCACTTGCCTTGAAGATTGCTTGCCTGGGTTGCCGTAGGTCGGTTGCAACTTGACCGCCGTTTGCGTGCACGCACAACATCTGTGGGACAAACAGAATGAAGAGACCCTTTGCCCGGCACATAGTTAACTTATGTAACTCTCTGCCACAGGACATAGCGACGGCAGCTAGCTTCGATGGCTTTGAAAGGGAGATGGACTCATTCACAGAAGGGGGGGGGCGGTCTCTCAGTGACCTCTGGTCATCATAGCAAAGTGGAGCCTCCGTATTCAGAGGCAGTATGTGAAATGCCAGTTTTGAGGGGGATGGAAGGATATTGAGAGGGCCGCTGCCGAATGCTCCCTCTAAGCTGTGGAGTCCTGTGAGCAAAAATCCTGCTTTGTGAGCTACTGGCATGAAAGTTGAGAGCGAGCGATTTGGGCTACTGCATAAATCAGTCTGCTCCGGAACCCTCCTTCCTTAGCTAAGACAAAAATGGGTGAGCCGGTGGCTAAAAAAACTGTGAGCTGGCTCACATTTGCTCAGCTTAGAGGGAACACTGGTGCCGCCTTTTGTCCCTGTTCCCTTCCCTTTTTAATGGAGGGTCTCTAGGATCCTGGACTAGACCATCTACCCAGCTGGGGTCTTCCAGTGTCCTGTGGAAGATGGTTATTAAAGTAGTGGGGCAGGGATGTTCTGTATTCTTGGTGCTTGGGGGGCCACAGTGGGAGGGCTTCTGGAGTTCTGACCCCGCTGGTGGACCTCCTGATGGCAACTGGGTTTTGGTCACTGTGACACACAGACTGTTGGCCTGGATGGGTCGTTGGCCGGACCCCAGCATGGCTTCTCTTACGTGCTTATGTTCCTTCTCTCCATTTCTTTCCCCTGTTTTTCCTCCTGGTTCTGACAGCCTGTGTGTACCTGCAAAGAAATGGAAGAAGGCATTTCCGTGTCCATAGACTCCTTAGTCGCCTTGCAGACCACCATGTCCGCAAGAGACCAGTCTGTCTATTTTTGCCACGAAAAGGACGCCACGTACATCTTCGAGTGCATGCGGAGAGGGGGATCCTTTAACGACCTCTATGTCTCGGTTAGTGCCACCCGTGAAGAGCCTTTTGTTGTCTGGGAATGACGAAACATTCACAACACCAGAACTGCCGAGATCAGCTCTCCTGGTGGGAACGGCATGTTTGGAGGGCAGATGGTGGGACATCCCATAACCACTGAGTTCCCTCCCCTTCCCAGCCTCGACCCTTCCCATGCACGGCTCTGTATTTCCAAGGTGAAATATACCGGGTTTGAGAGGCATATTAGTGATCAGCTCATAGTTTATTAGTGAGTTCAGCTTAACTCTAAGACAACTCTAGCAGGGCCGGAGCCCTGCTTATATGCGTACAAAACACCCCACTCCACACACCCCCACTCCCCGTGTTAGGCTATTTACAAAACATTACTGCTTGATTGGTTTATTCCAGAGTCCTGGTCGGCTATTGTTCTTGTGCTCCAAGCTCAGCCAGTCTCTAGGGTGATTCAGTCAGGGATGATTTTATCCCAATACATAAGTTCTCCTGTCCCCATTGGTTGTTGCATGCCGGCACGACAGTGGCTAGTAGGAGACGTTTTTAGGAAAGAGTTGGGGGCAATGGCCTCGTGTCAGTTCTGTGGAAAACTTGGACGTGATGTCACGCCTCTCTAGGAATCGCAGGAATTTTTGGTGATAGGGTGGCCAGATCCCCGGTGCGAGTAGGGGGATTCCCCTGATTTTTTGGCCTTCTGCCCGCCCCCTGCACTCTGCAGGAGCATAGCTGAAAGAGAGCCCTGCAACATACCCGAAAGATTGTCATCCAGCCTCCGCTTGAAAATGTCCAGCAAAGGAGCAGCCACCACCTCCCGAGGCAGTCTGTTCCACTGCTCAACCACTCTTACGGTTAGGAAGTCTCTCCTGATATTTTACTGAAAACTCCATGGTTTTGCCAGAATCTCCTGCAATAGCTAGAGAGGCATGAGAGCTAGAGAGTTGGGAACCCTAGGCCTGCTCAGGAAAAGGACCTGCTGAGGGTCCATTATCTCTGGGATTTGGTATGGCATGGTGTTCCCCTGGGACCCCCATCTCCTGTGGTCTCTGGCACAGAACCTGCATCACCAAACTACATTTCCCAGGACTCTTTAGGGGGAAGTAGGGTTGCCAAACTCCAGGTGGGGTCTGGAGAGTCTTGTTGTCGATGGGAAAGAACTTTTGTGTATAGGAGCCTTGTGAGCCAATTTGAATGTATGGATACCCTTGTGGTGATTTAAACTGTGTGAAGATCATTGAAAAGTGAAGTTTGATAAAGAATATATCTCGAAACGAACGCAGATACACTCGAGAAGTGTTCGTTCTGTTCCTGTGCTGTGCATCTTGTTGGCACCTGTTGGAAACAAGAATTAAATAACATCATGAAAAGTTGAATTTTCTACTGAACATCTTTTGTATATTTCAGTGAACTTTTGCAGCAATCTTTTTGTATTCATTGTATGTTGTTGCTGTGCCCTGAGTTTATATAGATAAGGCTTGGGGGGGGGTCAACATTGGGAGGGCTTCTAATGTCCTGGCCCCACTGGTGGACCTCCTGATGGCACTGGTCTTTTTGGCCACTGAGTGACACAGAGTTTTGGACTGGATGGGCCTTTGCCTGATCCAACATTGATGTCTCTTATGTTCTTATTTAGAATATTTATAGAAAGGCGGGGAATGAGTAAAAACCAAGTTGTAATACAATTGATAGTGTAGATCTGCCCTCCTCGTGATCGTGGGCTGAATCCAGAGAAAGCCAACGGCCAGCATCTTGTCCACTACATAATTTGGTTGACGTTTTGCGGAGTAACAAGGAGGGGGGCGATGAAAGATGATGCTAATCGAAATGACTTTTCTTTTCTCAGGTTTCCTTGACCGTTGGGGTAGTCATGGAGCGCCTTCCAAAAGTATGTAATTTTTCTTGGGCCAGAAGGCCTGTGCTTCCTCAACCCTGTCAGAGTCCCAAGCTAGGCTCAGACGAGAGGGAAAATGGAGTGAATGCAGACATAACTTTTTTTAAAAATTGGGAAGATCTGATCCAAAGGGCCCTCACAGCGTTCAGTGTAAACACACCTTTTCCTATCTCAGGATGAACTCTGAGAAAATATGTTGTCGAAGGCTTGCTGTAGATTTTCCAGGTTGTGTGGCCGTGGCTGTGACTGGCATTCTCAGAGGTATAACTCTGAAAGATGGAGTACTCTCTGTGAGGATGCCAGTCACAGTTACTGGTGAAACGTCAGGTTCTACAATGCCAAGACCACCGCCACACAACCTGGAAAATCTACAGCAATCTGAGAAAACAGCTCTGCATGTTTGTAGTGTAGTTTGATTTGAACCAGGGAAAGCTGGCTGTGGAGCCTGCCGATTGGCTAGTGTCTGCGCTGTCACCAACATGCTTCTCCAGTCAGTCTCCCGGAGTGGTTTTGTACCCATGTTTAAAATATCTCCATTAAAAAAATAAGGATGTGCAATATAAAGCGAGTCCAGTCCAGTCATACCTTTTATTGGCATACTGAAATAAAGCAAAGTATACACCCACTATTTAAAAAAAAAAAAAAAACCAACCCAAAAAACAAGGGGGAAACCGTCATTTGCTTTGTGGGCATGTCTGTCTGTGTCTTGTGTGACTTGTGAAGCGCAGCTCATGGTGCACATAGAATTTCCAGAGTGAGCGCTATTTAAATTGCATATTCTAATTCCGAAATGATATGCCTTCATCCTGCCCCGTTTGTGGAGTGCATCAAAGCTAGAGGGGTGTCCTGAGCTAAAGTGCCCGGCCTTTGTCTTCTGCAGGCTGTCTTCTTATGTCCAAGGACTGCTAACATTGTCATAAAGATCGAATGTACCAGGATCTACGTTGACATGCAGGCCGGCCATGCTCTTCTCTGCTTCCGCAGCCGTATAAGAGTTGGATGTGATATCTCGAACTTCACATCACCCCTGACTTTCACTGTGGTAAGCGATGGTGGTGGTGGTGTGCATTTGGAACGCCCGGCTGTTGTTCTGCACCCCTTTGTGCTAGGGCTGCCAAACTCCAGGTGGCACCTGGAGATCTCCTGCTATTACAGTTGCTCTCCAGCTGGCCAAGATCAGTTTCCACCGGAGAAGATGGCTGCGCCAGAAGGTGGACTCTGTGGCATTGAACGCAGCATGTTCAGGGCACTGAGGTTCTTTGACTTGTGTGGCTAGCCAATTGAAGTCACACAGTGAGACAGAGTCCAGGCAGCAAAAGGGTAGAAAAAGTTTTATTCGAATAAGGGACAACGTGCAGCCCAAACGTTTAGCTCAGATATGCACTGAGCAACAATCGTGTTCCAACTCAGGACATCATTTAGACATGCGTATTTTGATTTTCTTTGTCTCTAACATCCATTAATCTTACTTTTGACAAACGAGATGTTTCTAGCTTTCTTTCAACTTTCATCCACAGGTGTCTTGTCAAAATCTCCCTATTAAAAGTGAAAACTGTAGTCTCTTGGACAAAGAACCTTCTGCTTGGCTATGTTCCCCGTTTTCCCCATCTCTAAAAATTTACTGACTTAAATTCATATTATAAGCAAAAACTAACGTTCTCTGCTATTAATATAGTGTTTTTCTACTAACACGTGCATATATAAGACATATACATACTTGTTTATAAAGTATTCTTATAAAATATATGGGAAAGTTTAAAGAGAATTCCATTTTAGCAAAATCAAAATCCTTACTTCTAATGGTCACTTGAGGCCCCTCTTGTACAGAAAATATAAATTCTGCTTCTTCTAATTAAAACTAGATTGTCAACAAGCCTTGATTTTTGCTTCATTAAAATACATAAGAACATAAGAACATAAGAGATGCCAATGTTGGATCAGGCCAAAGGCCCATCCAGTCCAACACTCTGTATCACACAGTGGCCAGAAATACCAGTGCCATCAGGAGGTCCACCAGTGGGGCCAGGACATTAGAAGCCCTCCCACTGTTGACCCCCCCCCCCAAGCACCAAGATGACAGAGCATCACTTGCCCCAGAGTCCCTATCTATACCTTGTGGCTAATAGCCACTGATGGACCTCTGCTCCATATGCTTATCTAATTCCCTTTTGAAGCCGTCCATGCTTGTAACCGCCACCACTTCCTGTGGCAGTAAATACTTTCGCTTGATCATGATAACAAACCTTTAAGACTGGCACCTGAACATCCATTCATTAATTTCTGTTGGAAATATCTTGGCTATTTTCCAATCTTGCTTATAATTGGCTAAAAGATAATCTTTTGCTTGTTAAAATAATGCTTAGCAATTTAATTTTAAATCCTTGTCTCACAGCTGTGCATCAATAAATCTGTCATAGTTTTTGGCTTCCTATTAGAAAATGAGATAGTTTTGCTTAACAAAGAATTTAGCAAGCTTTCTTTTCTACAAACATTTAGAACTATGAAGGTCCATACCATCTCTAAACAGCAGCTATTTTCAGCTATAAACAAAATATTAAGAGTTGTAATTTACTTTTGAAAGCAGTTAACAGATAACAAAGGGGTTTGCTAAGCTCAAGTCTCTATTTTCAGAGAATTTCAGCTCTATTTTTGTTCAATTCAGTAAATCATTTCAGCCTCAAAGAATTATAGAATCATAAAGTTCGAAGGGACCTCCGGGGTCATCTAGTCCAAACCCCCTGCGCAATGCAGGAAATTCACAAATATCTCCCCCTCCACACCTGCAGTGATCACTGTTCCATGCCCAGAAGATGACAAAAAAACCTCCAGGATTGCTTCCTGACCCCAAAGTGGCAATCAGCATTTCCTTGGGCGTGTAAAAAAGGGCCACAAAACTAAGCACTGAGGCAACCCTTCCTGCTATCCCTCTCATGTTCTTGGAGTCGTAATAGATAATTCAATGAAAATGTCTAGACAGTGTGAAACTGGAATAAAAAAGGCCAATGCTATGCTGGGGATTATTAGGGAATTGAAAACAAATCAACCATTATCATCATGCCCCTGTATAAATCAATGGTGCAACCTCATTTGGAGTACTGCGTGCAGTTCTGGTCACCACCCCTCAAAAAGGATATTATAGCATTGGAAAAAGTGCAGAAAAGGGCAACTAGAATGATAAAAGGGTTGGAACACTTTCCCTATGAAGAAAGGTTAAACACTTGGGGCTCTTTAGCTTGGAGAAACGATGGCTGAGGGGTGACATGATCGAGGTTTATAAGATTATGCCTGGGATAGAGCAGGTAGTTCATGTAGCCTCGATTCAGTCTGTTTCATACTGATGCCTGGCCTTGAAGAGGTAAAGCTCTAGGTCAGAGGTGTCAAACTCATTTGTTACGAGGGCCAGATCTGACATAAATGTCACTTTGTCGGGCTGGGCCATGAGTGCCAAAAAACGTAATGCAAGGTACCAGGAATATAAACTTTATAAAGAGCACAGGCAAACCCAAATAACAATATTAATTTTTACTCAAGATACAACCAAGAGCAATTGATTCCTAGCAGTGAAAGCAATTGATTTATGGGGGAGCCCACAAAAGGAGGAGGAGGAGGAGGAGATTGGATTTATACCCCACCCTTCACTCGGAGTCTCAGAGCGGCTGACAATCTCCTTTCCCTCCCCCTCCCCTCAACAGACACCCTGTGAGGCAGGTGGGGCTGAGAGAGCTCTGACACAAACTGCTCTTTTTCGAGAACAGCTCTGACAGAACTACGGATTGCCCAAGGTCCTCCAGCAGCTGCAAGTGGAGGAGTGGGGAATCAAACCTGGTTCTCCCAGGTTAGAGTCCGCGGACTTCACCACCACACCAAAAGCCCCAATAAATGTATTCAATCATATGCAAGTCTAGGTTTTTTCCCAAGGGATACCATAAAAGGGGGAGTACCTTATATTTCCATATATACCCGTTGCGTGAATGCCAGGTAAGAGCCTTGAATGGGCCAGTTCTGGCACCCGGGCCTTATGTTTGAAATCCCTGCTCTAGGTGGTACCTATGGGTACGTCTATTGGGTTAAATTTTTTTGTTTAATTGCCTTGGAAGCACAGAAGCTTTTTTGCAGAATCCCCATTTGTCCACATTTCCCAGTTAAAGGAAAAAAAGACGTGCAAACAAATTACAAAGGTGACCTGACTCCAGTGGTAATGAGAGAAATAAATTTTACTTACAAAAAAAAGACGTGCAAACAAATTGCAAAGGTGACCTGACTCCAGTGGTAATGAGAGAAATAAATTTTACTTACAAAAATAGAAGCACGACTGACATGACATATTCATGTAGGGACAATTTGACTTATTGTGAACAGATTTAACACTTTGAGTCGGCCTTTGCTGGAGTCCTTCACAGGCAGGGCCGTGTTATACTGGATTTGCAAAACATCGCCCCTTCCCCCCTCAAATTGCAACTCAGAGTGATGACACCGGATAGAAACCGCTGCCAGTAACCTTCCCCTTGCTTTGTGTTTCCCCATTACAGTCGACTTGTTTGAACCTCTTCTTTGATGTCGACTGTCGGAGGGAGAGGCTGCTGCTGTCCGTGTCTGCAAGAAGGTAAAAGACTGGTGGCAGGACTGGTGGCAGTATGGGAGGCAGCCGGTTAAGGGAAGGCAGGCCCATGGATTCTCCGGGTGGCAGACTGGTCCTTCCACTGCCAGATGTCCACAGCAGGGCTCGCTCCGGCCGTGCCGGCAGTGCCAGGGGAACTGATGATAGTTCATGCCTTCTCTTGCACCATTCCTGGAGGAGTCAACCGGCAAGTTGAACCAAGGGCTAGGGCTGAACCCAAGCAGCTCTGGAGCCACTTTAGTGGCCCAGTTCCTCCACGCCCACCGCTCACTTGGCCCCTGTTTCCTGGAAGGTTCCCCGCTATGTTCCCCCCAGTTACTTCCTTGGCCTACCTTCATACTGAGCAAATATTGGGTCTTTAAAACACAACCCCTCCCTCAATTCCTTGGCAAGGAAGGGGCAAGGATTTAAGGTCTCAGTCAGTTGGAGATGCAGGAACCTAAGAACATAAGAGAAGCCAGTGTTGGATCAGGCCAGTGGCCCATCTAGTCCAACACTCTGTGTCACACAGTGGCCAGAAATACCAGGGGCCATCAGGAGGTCCAACAGTGGGGCCAGGACACTAGAAGCCCTCCCACTGTTGCCCCCCGCCCCCAAGCACCAAGAATACAGAGCATCACTTGCCCCAGACTGAGAGTTCCTGTCTATACCTTGTGGCTAATAGCCACTGATGGACCTCTGCTTCATATGCCTATTCAATTTCCTTTTGAAGCTGTCCATGCTTGTAGCCGCCACCACCTACTGTGGTGGTGAATTCCATGTGTTCTTCACTCTTTGGGGGAAGAAGTACTTCCTTTTATCTGTTCTAGCCCGACTGTTCAGCAATTTCATTGAGTTACATAAGAACATAAGAGAAGCCAATGTTGGATCAGGCCAATGGCCCATCTAGTCCAACACTCTGTATTATGCAGTGGCCAAAAAGACCAGGTGCCATCAGGAGGTCCAGCAGTGGGGCCAGGACACTAGAAGCCCTCCCACTGTTGAGCCCCCCCCCCCAAGCACCAAGAAGACAGAGCATCCCTTGCCCCAGACTGAGAGTTCCTATCTATACCTTGTGGCTAAGAGCCACTGATGGACCTCTGCTTCAGATGTTTCTCCAATTCCCTCTTGAAGCCGTCCATGCTTGTAGCCGCCACTACCTCCTGTGGTAGTGAATTCCATGAGTTAATCACTCTTTGGGTGAAGAAGGACTTCCTTTTATCCGTTCTAACCCAACCGCTCAGCAATTTCATGGAGTGCCCACAAGGAGTTCTTGTATGGTGAGAAAGGGAGAAAAGGACCTCTTTCTCTACCTGCTCTAGCCCAGGCATAATCTTATCAACCTTGATCATGTCACCCGTCAGCCGTCGTTCCTCCAAGCTAAAGAGCCCCAAGTGTTTTAACCTTTCTTCACTGGGAAAGTGTTCCAACCCTTTTAGCACTCTAGTTGCCCTTTTCTGCAGAAAAGGAAAAGGAAAGGAGAAGATCCTCTGTAACTAGTTCTGGGCTGGCCCAGAAGGGGAAGGGGTGATACGGTAGCTGTGCTGGCCCTTGAGATCTAAGGGGCTTCTTCTTCTTCCAGTCCCTTACAGGTTAGGAGTCGTTGTACCGAAGGTGAAGAGTGTGAAGCCGATGTGAGTATCTCGTGACTTCATATGACCTTCTTGGTAACACTGACCTCATGCAGTTCTGTTTTCCTTGGGACTTAAGGGGTTAAAGAATCCCATTTCAGAATGTCAGCATTCATAGTGGAAGAATTAAAGGAATGCAAGAAGTCAGTTCCTAGGCAGTTTGGATGCATATCTGTGCTACAAATTTGTAGCTCCCTCCTTCCCTCCCTCAGAATTCCCACAATTCCTTTCAAACTACAGTTCCCAGTATCCTTTTGGAAAAGCTCTGAGACCTAAATTGCTATAGAACAAACATGTTTGTGGAGCGTATAGAGCCCTAGAATGGAAAAGGTATTGGGATATTTAGTATAGCAGAGTTTGCCCTGTCATAGAAGTGCGATTCTGAGTGCAGTAAATAAATCTCCCAAGAAGTATATTGCAAAAGGTAACAACTTACAGTTATTCAACTAGATCCAGTTGACATTCAGGTTGCAATCGAAAGGAGAGAAAGAGAAGTCTAATCTAAAGAGGACTTCCCCGATCACCAATGGCCAGCTTGTCTGACATCACATGTGTGGGAATATAGGGGCATTGTCTCTACAGGACTGACCTGCAGAGACATGAATCTCCATGGAAGGCCATGTAGAGAGAGTGAAAGGGAAGGGGGGGGAGAGAGAGAGGGAGGAGTGGTTAGACGGCAGCTCCCAGGCTAAGACTGACAATTCATCAAACACTTTGCACTAGGACTATGCAAAGATGTCGGGCTGAGCAAGGATACAACGAAAAGGTGAAAACACACAATCCTCCCAACCTTATATTTGGTATTTATCCTAAACAATGTGTACCTAGGATAGGCTAGTAATTCTTGGATACAGCATTCCCATGTTTTTGGCATTCTGCATGCTATGTAAAACAGAATTGTTCAGGGGATCGTTTTTATAAAGGTGACAGGACTCTGCTATAATAGAATGGTTCAGGAGATGTTTCAAGGAAGAAAGTGGGTTTGTGGACTTTACTATGGGGTATGCTTTATCTGTTGTTATATGCATCGTTTTGTTCTCAGTGCATTGTCTATCTACTTTTGTAATACCATTTTCTGCTTGTTTAACATGTCATGTTTCAGTACTTGTGCTTTGCTCTGGTTTCTGTAACTCCAGTCCTATAGCACTCCTTATTAGATACTTCGTCCTGTTGACGGCATTGACTTACATTGTGTTTGAGTCTCAGTGAGAAAGATTAGATTTAAGTTCAGGAGCCCTTTAGAGACCAACACGATTTTCGGGATATAAGCTTTGGAGAGCTCTTTCATTAAATATCTGGCAAAGAGAAGTTTGACTCTTGAACACTAACCCCACCCCCATCTTGGAATCATAGACTCCTAGAGTTGGAAGGGGCCATACAGACCATCTAGTTCAACCCCCTGCCCAATGCAGGACCAGCCTCAAGCATCTCTGACAAATATTCGCCCAGCCTCTTCTTGAAAGCTGTCAGTGAAGGGGAGCCCACCACCACCCGAGGCAGCTGATTCCACCTTTGAACCTAATCTCCAGCTGATACCTTTCTGCACGTAATTTAAACCCGTTGCTTTGGGTCCTATCCCCTGCTGCCAACTGGAACAGCTCCTAGCCCTCCTCCAAATGACAACCTTTCAAATATTCAACGAGAGCAATCGTGTCCCCCACTCAATCTCCTCTTCTCCAAACTAAACATTCCCGAGGCCCTCAGCCTTTCCTCGTAGGGCTCGGTCTCCAGACCCCTGATCATCCTCGTCACTCTCTTCGGCACCCTCTCGATTTTCCCCACATCCTTTTTGAAGTGAGGCCTCCAGAACGGCACACAGGACTCCAGGTGCGGCCTGACCAAGTCAGTATTCAGAGGGGCCGTGACCTCCTGCGATTTCAGTGCTGTGGTCCTTTCAATACAACCCAAGACTGAATTTGCCTTTTTTGCCACCGCATCACACTGACTGCTCATATTTAGGTTAAAAAGGTAAAGGTTCCCTTGCTCGAAAGCCAGTCGAATCCGACTCTAGGGTTGCGGTGCTCATCTCAGTTGCAAAGCCGAAGAGCCAGCGCTGTCCGAAGACGTTTCCGTGGTCATGTGGCCGGCATGACTAAACACCAAGGCGCACGGAACGCTGTTCCCTTCCCACCGAAGTGGTACCTATTTATCTACTTGCAATTTATCTACTTGCAACCTAGCTTTCGAACTGCTAGGTTGGCAGGAGCTGGAACTAGAGACGGGAGCTCACTCCATCATGCGGCACACTCGGGTCTCGAACTGCTGAACTACCGACCTTCCACAGCCTGCAGTTCAGCGTCTTAACCACTTGAGCCACCGCAGCTCCCATATTTAGGTTACAGTCCACTTTTTTGGTCTTATTGGTCTCCAAGGCGCTACTGGATTCAGATCTCGCCGTTCTACTTTGGACTAACACGGCTGCCCTCTGAAACTATCAGAGCGAAAGTTGGACTGTAAATAATGTCAGTTCCCTCACTCAGTACTTACCCTAAACAATGTTTAACTTGGATAAGCTAGAACTTGAAGTTGCAAAGCTTAAATCCTCATCACTACCTTCATGGCTTGTGCCAATCTGAAGAGAAGGGCGAGATGGAAGAGCACTTCTTACTTTTGTCCCAGAAATCTATAACCTTCTTTTGGGGGAGTTCCTCTCCCTCTGGAATCAAGAAGAAAGAAAGCTATCTAGCTATTCCAAGATGGATTGCCGCGTTAGTCTGTTTGTAGCAGTAGAAAAGAGCAAGAGTCCACTCGCACCTTCAAGACTAACACAATTTGTGGCAGGGGAGGAGCTTTCGTGAGTCACTGCTCACTTCTTCGGATACAGCTAGAATGGGAGTCCATCTGTCCTCATATCTCGGAGAGCGGACTGATTTCAGATGCCGAACAACAATAGCAGATGAATGTCAATTGCAGGCATGATTCGATGAGGTGTGATATGCAGAGGGGCAGTAGCCGCGGAGAAATTAGTCTCTGTTACCTTAGAGGCTAGGGGAAATTCCTAGAGTGTCACCAAATGACCATATCCTACCCAAATCCCACCTCCTCCCACAAAATCTTGCAAGATTTGTGGAGGCAGTGATGAAAACCCTAGAGCTAAGAGCAATGCACCTGGTTCTCTCTCTGACCCCCACCTTGATTCCATCCTAGGGTTGCCAGTCTCCAGGTGGGACCTGGAGGTCCCCTGAAATTCTCCAGACCAGAGAGATCAGTTCTGGAGAAAATGGATGATGCTCTGGAGGGTGGACTCTATGGTTTTGTACTCCACAGAGGTCCTTGTCCTCACCAGGCTCCAGCCCCAAATCCCCAGGAGGTTCTAAACCTGGATATGGCAATCTTACCCCCCGTCCCCCACCACCGGCCAGGGGGGATTGGACAACCCTATTTGGTCTGAGAGAGAGTGGTTAGTCCAGAGTCACCTGGTGAAGTTCATGGCCGAGTGGTGACCAGGTCTCCCTGGTCCCAATATGACTCTCCAACTGCCACACGGTTACTACTTCAAGATAGCCTGGCCCAGTCTAGCAGAGGGTGGTGTCACCCTGCTTTGCTCAAATAGACTTGGGCTGCTGGCATGTGCTGGTCAGAGGCTGCATCTCCATCCAGTTCCAGTCTTTAAGGTGTGACTGGACTCCAGCTCTTTTCTGTCTAGCTGTTTGGCTTTCACAGTCTCTGTCCCCTGGTGGGTCATTTTAGCAAGGTATGAGACAATAACCCCTTTGTCATTACTTTGGCCAGGGCCATTTGCATCTCAGTGAGCTAAAGCACTGGGTGTCTGGGGAAAGGATAATCCATTCCCTGTACTCTGCCTGCCAGCTACTGATCTGCGGATGCAGCGTAAATCCAATTATTGAAACAGAAATGTGATCTCTAGTGTGGAGGGCGGTTCTCCAAAGGACAGTTCTAATCCCTTTATAAAAACCGCCCTTCTGAAAGTTTCTGTTTGGGGCATTCTGTGGAATGATAATGTAAGTGTGGAATGATAGTATAAGTTATTATCATATATGATATATGAAAATATAAGTTCCTGAACTCCTCAGGCAGATGGTTCAGTCAGTCCATAGAATCATAGAATCATAGAATGTTAGAGCTAGAAGGGAACTTGCAGGTCATCTAGTCCAACCCCCTGCACTCTGCAGGAGCAGAGCCGAAAGAGAGCCCTACAACATACCCGAAAGATGGTCGTCCAGCCTCCACTTGAAAACGTCCAGCGAAGGAGCATCCACCACCTCCCAAGGCAGACTGTTCCACTGCTCAACCAACCTTTAATGACATAAAATAAGGGAAAAAAAATACAATGAATAAAAGCAGGGACCAACAGTAATCCCAGACATAAGATTAAAAATGTTTTAATAGTTAAAACAAGACCATCAGATATAATATCTCAAAACGATCACAATGAAGAGTTCCCTGGCTTTGATTGAGCGGGGTCGTTACCAACAGGACGTTAGCCAAATGCTCTGCCACCGTTTCTGTCACTTCGGGATATTTGTCCGCCGACAGATATTGAGTCGTTCCCTCAAAAGAACCAGGATAATTAGGAATAACTGAGTCAAGAAGTTGTTTACAAAGTTTGTGGAACTTTGGGCAATAAGGTAAGATATGAGAAACTGAATAAGGTTCTAATGAACGGTGATTGCATGGTCTGTTCTCAAAAGGGATTTTCTGATACCTGCCCAAAAGGACGGCTGAAGGAAAAGCAGGGCTATTTTTGGGCAGGAACGCGCAGGAACGGAGTTCCGGCTGGCTCCCGAGTTGGCCACGCCCAGCAGGAACTCATTAGCGTAATAGGCCGCACCCAACAGCAGAAACTCATTAGGATTGGCTACATTAGGGGTGTGGCCTAACATGCAAAGGAGTCCCTGCTGCAAAAAAAAGGCCCTGGGTTTTGACAACAAACAAGGTAAACAGAATAAGAAGCAAAAGGTGGGTGTGGCTGGATGACCACACTTCTGGTAACATGGGGGTGCGGCCTAATGTGCTAATGAGCTGTGCTGTCAGGGGTGTGGCCTAATATGCTAATGAGTTTCTGGTGTTGGGTGTGGCCTAATATGCTAATGAGTTCCTGCTGGGCTTTTTCTACAAAAAGAGCCCTGAAAAGTATTCAGTCTGGCTAACCGGCGGTGTAAGGGCTTAGTAAGCAATTGCGTATAAGAGGTTCCTTGACCCAGGGTAGTCTGCAAACTGAAGTAACGAGGGGAACATATCGGGTTAATTCCCGCTTCAATAGTCTGACTTTCAATATCCCATATTCTTTGGCGGATAATATAAAATGATTGGGTTTCGCTATAATGGGCTAGGGACTCAAGATCAATACCAGAGGAGACCATTTTAAATCTAATACGTGGGTGCCGCTCAGAAGTATATGAATCCCTTAGTAGATCATAGAGCAAGGAATTAGGATGGGTTCGAAAATGGAGACGTAGCCAATCCTTGACAGTAATCGTCCAAGCGATAGTAGATGGCGAATGAAGGCCTAGTTCACTGATGAGGGTGAAACAGGCAGGTGGTTCTGCAAAACAGGAGAGACCACAGGGAATGCTGGGAATGAGGAGTTGCCGTTGTTACCCGTCTGAGGGATAGCACATTTGGAAGGCTTGGTTCAGGTGAGCAAAGCTGTCGTGGCGGAGCATAGCTGGACAAACGGCCGTGGAGGTACGTGGGTCTGAGGCCATTGCAGTTGATCACCAGAACCTTCACAGGAACCTGGTAACTGATTGGTAACCGACAGACTGACTGCTTAGACTGCACGGCTCTGAGGCGTATCTGAGTTTTTCTTGATATATGAAGGATTTCCTTTTTGCAGGAGAGTTCACTGACGGAAATATTTCGGAATCCGCTGACAGCATGGTGTGTGAGCCATATAAATGGTAAGTATGGTTAAGAACATCAGAAGGGCCCTGCTGGGTCAGACCAGGGAGGGTCCATCTAGTCCAGCATCCTGCCTCACACAGTGGCCAACCAGTTCCTCAGGAGGGCCAACCACAGGGCAGAGAGGCCAAGGCCCTCATAAGAACACCAGAAGAGCCCTGCTGGGTCAGACCAGGGAGGGTCCCTCTAGTCCAGCATCCCGTCTCACACAGGGGCCAACCAGTTCCTCTGGAGGGCCAACAACAGGGCAGAGAGGCCGAGGCCTTCCCTTGAGAAGAACATCAGAATAGCTCTGCTGGATCAGACCAATGGTCCATCTAGTTCAGTATCTTTCCCACACAGAGGCTGACCAGTTCCTCTGGAGTGCCAACAACAGGGTAGAGAGGCCGTGGCCATAGGAACATGAGAGAAGCCCTGCTGGATCAGACCGGTGGTCCATCCAGTCCAGCATCCTGTCTCACACAGTGGCCAGCCAAGTTCCTCTGGAGGGCCAACAACAGGGCAGAGAGGCCAAGGTCTTCATAAGAACCTCAAAAGAGCTCTTCTGGATCAGACCGGTGGTCCATGTAGTCCAGCATCCCGTCTCAGGCAGTGGCCAACCAGCTCCTCTGGAGAGCCAACAAGAGGGCATAGAGGCCGAGGCCTTCCCCTGATGTTGCCTCCTGGCTCTGGGATTCAGAGGGATTCTGGGGTTCGCATCCACTCTGAATGTGGAGGTTCCCCTCAGTCACCATGGCTATTAGCCGCTGATACTTATCCTCCATCAACCTATCAAATCCCCTTTTAAAGCTGCTTATTCCTGAGGCCATCACCACATCCTCTGGCAGTGAATTCCACATCTCAATCTCTCTCTGTGTAAAGAATTATTTCCTTTCTCCCTCCCTAAATCTCCTGCCCAATCAGCTTCATTGGACGCCGTCAAGTTTTAGTATTTGGGGAGAGGTCCCTTGGTCAACTATCTCTACCTCATGCATAATTTGATAAACCTCTATCATGTCTGCCATTTGTTCCTTCGCTCTGCTCGTGCATCTGGTGAGACCTCACATTAGGATCCCATGGGCTCCTGAACCAAAGAGGGTCCGTTTTAAGGGAATTTAAGGGGAGACAGGATAAATTCCTGCACCTGTGATCACCAGCCGCGTTTCAGGAGTGAGACTTGGTCTGCTGTGGAATGTTCTGTAGATGACTCCAGTTGGGCCAGGGACTTCTGCAGCTAGACGTGGGTGCCTCAGCCCCAGGGCCACTCACATGAACCTTCACATGATGTTGGTTTCCACTGTGTCAGACCATCAGTCCATCAAGGTCAGTATTGTCCACTCGGACTGGCAGCCGCTCTCCAGGGTCTTTCACATCACCCGCCGCCTGATCTTTTGCAGGGACTGAACCTGGAAACTTCCGCACCCGAGCCGTGGCCCATTCTAGCTATTCGCCACCGGTTTCCACGGCTCTTTAGCACCACTTACCACCATGGATGGTCAGGTATCGGCATTGCAGCCACCAGCTCAACAGGGGTCAGCTGACACAGCCTCTTCAATCCTGTAAACTGCTGGCGGTCAGTCTGGACTCCCTGCCTATTTGCTTCCCGGCTTGCCAGCTCAACTTCAGGCAGTAAGAACATAAGAACATAAGAGACGCCAATGTTGGATCAGGCCAAAGGCCCATCCAGTCCAACACTCTGTGTCACACAGTGGCCAGAAATACCAGGTGCCATCAGGAGGTCCACCAGGGGGGCCAGGACACTAAAAGCCCTCCCACTGTTGACCCCCCCCCAAGCACCAAGAAGACAGAGCATCCCTTGCCCCAGACACAAGAACATAAGAGAAGCCATGTTGGATCAGGCCAATGGCCCCTCCAGTCCAACACTCTGTGTCACACAGTGGCCAGAAATACCAGGGCCCTCAGGAGGTCCAGCAGTGGGGCAGGACACCACATGCCCCCCCACTGTTGACCCCCCCAAGCACCAAGATGACAGAGCATCACTTGCCCCAGAGTCCCTATCTATACCTTGTGGCTAATAGCCACTGATGGACCTCTGCTCCATATGCTTATCTAATTCCCTTTTGAAGCCGTCCATGCTTGTAGCCGCCGCCACTTCCTGTGGCAGTGAATTCCATGTGTTCATCACTCTTTGGGTGAAGAAGGACTTCCGTTTATCCGCTCTAACCCGACCGCTCAGCAATTTCATGGAGTGCCCACAAGGAGTTCTTGTCTTGTGAGAAAAGGAGAGAAGTCCTTCTTTCTCCACCTGCTCTATCCCATGCATAATCTTGTAAACCTCAATCATGTCACCCCTCAGCCGTCGTTTCTCCAAGCTAAAGAGCCCCAAGCGTTTTCACCTTTCTTCATAGGGAAAGTGAACACTCAGTAAACTCTGATGTGCCCGGGGAGTCAGGGTTGGAGGCCGAAGGAGGCCTGGGTAGGTGTGCTGCGGAATGAGGGAGAAAGACAGACATACTGGAGGGCTTGATGGGGGTGTGGCTGGGTAGGCTCACCATTCTCCCACTGGGGCTGGGGCTTTGCCTGCTTTAGGGGCCGCCCAATCCACTGGCCCGGATCTGGACGGCAGGGGGAACCCTGCTCCCAAAGTCCTGGGATCACACCAACATGCCTGGCATGATGACATCACCCGAAGGTGACGTAATCGCGCCGGGCATGTTGCTGGGGGGGATGCTTAGCACTCGGGGATGCTCTAGCACTCTATGGTACCATAGAGTTATTGGCCGAATGCTAGAGCGTCCCCCCTGGTGACGTGCCCAGTGTGATGACGTCACTTCCACCGGCACAAGGTAGGGACCTGGTAACCCTACGGCTGGGGGAGGGTAACTGAAATGTCCTCTGTCGAAGCGCAAGCTCAGTACATAACAGTTACCATCTGACCTAGAAGCCGTGACGCTCTGAGAGGCTTCGGGGTTCGAACCGGCCTCTGCTTCCAGGATCTCAGCTCCTTGGGACGCCCCTCTGCTCAAGGCCCTCCCTTTGTCTCCTCTGCCGTGACCAGGGGTCATGTCGTAGAAAGAGGTCCAGGAGCTCATTAGCATAACTCATTCGCGTAACTCATTTGCATATGCCACACCCCCTGACATCACCGGAAGTGTGTCATAAGGCAACACCCTCCGCTCAGGCTCCAGTGGACTGTTTTGGATTGCTAGCTCTGTTTTGTAGTGCAGATCTGTCCTCGCAGAGGAGGGAGAGCTTGTACCTGAATAAAACTTGGTCTTAAAGGTGCCACTGGACTGTTTTGGACTGGGGGACCGGGGGGGGGGGGCTCTGCAACTTACCTGGCTGCTTCTTGCTTTGATTGAGGGCTGCTGGGAGCAGGGGGTGGGGCTTGTTGCATGTGCCCGCCCTCTGGGCTCTTTACTGCCGGAGCTCCGCTCCTGTGCGCTCCGGCAGGAAATGACTCCTGGCTGAGACTATCCAGAATTTCCAGCCGGCCTTGTGCTTTTTGGAGAGCATGGTAAACCCCCGTCGGCCTCCATCTTCTCCTGTGTGGGTAACATGAGGTTATCCAGCGAGTGTCAGGGGAACGGCTGTGGCTCAGTGACAGAGCATCTGCGTTGCCCGGAGAATGAAGGATCACGTGGCATTGCCAGCCTCTGGTATTACAACTGATCTCCAGGCGACCAAGATCAGATCCCCTGGAGAAATGGCTGCTTTGGAGGGTGGGCTCTCTGGCCCCGTACCCTGCTGAGTCCCCCCCCACCCTCCATAGGCTCCACCCGCCAAATCTCCAGTTCTTACCCAACCAAGAGGTGTCAACCCTGTGGGTCAGGCAGTAGGTGATGTGAAGGAACTTTCTCTGTGGAAGACCGTGGAGAACCCCTGCCAGTCAGGAGAGACAAGGCTTCCCTTGACGTTGACCGCTTCGTGTGCTTTCACAGAGTTCTCCTTTGTGACGGCTACATTTCCCTGCCAGTTACGGCCAAGGATTTTAACGTTTCCTCCTTCTTCTCCAGCTAAAATAAGGAACGGACTCCGCATACCTTTCCTGAGGTACTATCCCTGCGAGAGGTGCGAGAAGCCCATCTATGTCCAGGTGAGAAGTTGCGCATTGATTCAACGTAGACCCTCGGAGTGGGTTCCCCTTCTTCGGGGGGGGGGAAGTCAGGGGTGGGGATCCAGTTTGGTGGAGTGGTTAAGTGCACCGACTCTAATCTGGGAGAACCGGGTTTGGTTCCCCACTCCCCCTCCACTTGCAGCCGCTGGATGACCTTGGGCAGGCCACAGTTCTGTCAAAGCTGTTCTTGAAAGAGCTGTCCTCGAAAGAGCTCTCTCAGCCCCACCTACCTCGCAGGGTGTCTGTTGTGGGGAGGGGAAAGGAGATTGTAAGCCGCTCTGAGACTCCGAGTGAAGAGCAGGGTATAAATCCAATCTCCTCCTCCTCCTCTTCCTTTTCTTTCTCCTCCTTCTCTTCTTCTCCCTCTTCCTCTTCTTCTTCCTCTTCCTCCTCCTCTTAAGAACATAAGAACATAAGAGACGCCAATGTTGGATCAGGCCAAAGGCCCATCCAGTCCAACACTCTGTATCCCACAGTGGCCAGAAATACCAGTGCCATCAGGAGGTCCACCAGTGGGGACAGGACATTAGAAGCCATCCCACTGTTGACCCCCCCCCCAAGCACCAAGAAGACTGAGCATCACTTGCCCCAGAGACCCTATCTATACCTTGTGGCTAATAGCCACTGATGGACCTCTGCTCCATATGCTTATCTAATTCCCTTTTGAAGCCGTCCATGCTTGTAGCTGCCACCACTTCCTGTGGCAGTGAATTCCATGTGTTAATCACTCTTCTTCTTCCTCCTCCTCCTCTTCTTTTTCCTCTTCCTGTTCCTCCTCCTCCTCTTTCTTCTGGCTTCTTCGTCCTCCTCCTCTTCTTCTTCCTCTTCCTGTTTCTCCTCCTCCTCCTCCTCTTTCCTGTGGCTTCCTCCTCCTCCTCCTCTTCTTCTTCCTCTTCCTGTTCCTCCTCCTCTTCTTCTTCCTCTTCCTGTTCCTCCTCCTCCTCCTCCTCTTTCCTGTGGCTTCCTCCTCCTCCTCCTCTTCTTCTTCCTCTTCCTGTTCCTCCTCCTCTTCTTCTTCCTCTTCCTGTCCCCCCTCCTCCTCTTTCTTCTGGCTTCTTCCTCCTCCTCCTCTTTTTCTTCCTGTTCCTGTTCCTCCTCCTCCTCCTCCTCCTCTTTCCTGTGGCTCTGATCTCCTCAATGTCTTCAGCTGCCCCTCCATCCTCAACACTCGTCTCCTCCCACTTCCCCTCCCTCCCTCCTTCCCTTTGGGAGCCCTCCGCAGGGTTCTTGCCTGGTTCCTGTTCCTTTCAGTCATGCAGGGGAACGTCTGGGTGAAGAATCCCATCTAGGTGGGACGCTGTTCGGATTTCCCGCCTCCGGCACCAGCAGGGGTGGACGGGGATGATAAAATGGTGGAAGCAAGGCCGTTGCTGGGCTTGGACCCAGCCAGTGCACGGGCCTGGAATGCTGCAGGAGGTGGCGCCGGGGGGAAGCCGCCCCTGTCAACAGCACCTCCCTTGGCTTCTGAATAAACCAACCCGGGGAGTGCTGTGGCCATTCAGCCAGCTCCCGATCCAGGAGAGCGACCCATTGGGACGTTTCCCAGTCAGTCTGTCCCTGGTGCCGTGATACCTCAGTGAGGGAAGACCAATGGCTGTGAGGGGCAGGGGGCCGTTGACAGCCATAGAACCACAGAGTCGGAAGGGGCCTCCAGGGTCATCTAGTCCAACCCCTTGAACAGGATCTCCAGCCAAACTGGCCTGGAGAAAAAAGTGCTTCCTGACCTCAGTCCTCCTGACCCTCTGTTCCTCTCTGTTCCGCCCCCCCAGCGCCGTGTGTATTGCCCCTGCACACTCAGCTACGCCCCCAAGTAGTCGTCGAAGGAAAGGAAAGGCCGCTCTGCAGAAGTCACGGTTTGCTGTTCACACACGCGGGAGAGGAACGGGAGTGCCGGAAGCTGTTCGTCGCTCTCTGTCTGCTGCTTGGCGCCACGGAGTCACTCATGAAGCCGCTCACCTTCACCACCCGAAACACAGCCAAAGCTTTTTAGTGTTTTGTCCCGAAGTAGTTCTCAGTTACGTTGGGACGGAGAAGGAAAAAAAAAGTACATTAAATGATAGTTTTTTGCTGAATTTGTGGGTGTGGAATAATGGGAGGTTCTCCGGTCTGCGGTTTTCTCGGTCGCGTCCTCATTCGCTACCTGAGACATTCACACATGATCAGGACCGAATAAATGTTTCCGGGATACGAGGGGAAGTGCCTGTGGCACAGTGGTAGAGCCTCTGCTTTGCATGCAGAAGGTCCCAGGTTCAATCCCCAGCACCGCCAGTTAAAAGGATCAGGTAGGAGGTGATGGGATAGACCTCTGCCTGAGACCCTGGAGAGCTGTCAAGAGGAGCTGTGGCTCAGTGGAAGAGCATCTGCTTGGCATGCAGAAGGTCCCAGGTTCAATTCCCCGGCACCTCCAGTTAAAAGGACCAGGCAGAAGGTGATGGGAAAGACCTCTGCCGGAGACCCTGGAGAGCTGTAAAGAGGGGCTATGGCTCAGTGGAAGAGCCTCTGCTTGGCATGCAGAAGGTCCCAGGTTCAATCCCTGGCATCTCCAGTTAAAAGGACCAGGCAGAAGGTGATGGGAAAGACCTCTGCCTGAGACCCTGGAGAGCTGTAAAGAGGGGCCGTGGCTCAGTGGAAGAGCATCTGCTTGGTATGCAGAAGGTCCCAGCTTCAATCCCCGGCATCTCCAGTTAAAGGGCCAGGTAGGAGTTGATGTGAAAATCTCTGGCGAGCCGCTGCCAGTCTGAGTAGACAGTACTGACCTTGATGGACCAGTGGTCTGATTCAGTATAAAGCACCTACATATGTTCATATGTTCAATTTAAGAACACACCCTTGCTGGATCTGACTCAAGCTCTATCTAGTGGGTTACAACAAGGGCAAGCAGGTGGTTTCTAGGGCCTTACTGGTTGGACCGAAAAGAGCCTGATCTCCATGGTGCATTTTCAGCACCTGCTATTCAAAGGTCTACTACCATAAGAACGTAAGAGGAGCCCTGTTGGATCAGGTCAATGGTCCATCCGGTCCAACCCTCTGTGTCACACAGTGGTCAAAACCCAGGTGCCATCAGGAGGTCCACCAGTGGGGCCAGGACTCCGGGAGCCCTCCCACTCTTGTCCCCAGAGCACCAAGAACACAGAGCATCACTGCCCCAGACATAAGAATGTAAGAGAAGCCATGTTGGATCAGGCCAAAGGCCCATCCAATCCAACACTCTGTGTCACACAGTGGCCAAAAATACCAGGTGCCATCAGGAGGTCCACCAGTGGGGCCAGGACACGAGAAGCCCTCCCACTGTTGCCCCCCAAGAACCAAGAAGACAGGGCATCACTGCCGCTCTGCTCCAGATGTTTATCCAATCCCCTCTTGAAGCTGTCTATGCTTGTAGCCGCTACCACTTCCTGCCAGTGTTACCTCTAAGCTGAGTTAGCGTGAGCTAGCTCACAGTTTTTTAGCCTCCGGCTCACACATTTCTGTTTTCGCTCAGGAAGGGTGGCTCCAGAGCAAACTATTTTGTGCAGCAAAAATCCCTCACTCACAACTTTAATGCCAGTGGCTCACAAAATAGAATTTTTGCTCACAAGACTCCACAGCTTAGAGGGAGGATTGCTCCTTGCAGCAGTGAATTCCACATGTCAATTAGACTGACTGGCTTGTAATTTCCCGGATCACTTCTGGAACATTTTTGAAAGATGGGGGGTTACATGAGCTGCCTTCCAGTCCTCGGGAGCGGAGGCAGGTTTTAGTGAAAGATTGCATATTTTTGTCAGGAGATCCACTAGCTCACATCCGAGTTGTTTCAGAACTCTTAGAATCCGGTGATTGTCATAATGAAGTTTGAGTACCCAGTGGCACCATTAAGACCAACAAAGTTTTGTTTGAGGTATCTGAGGAAGTGTACCGGCACACAAAAGCTTATACCTTGAATAAAAATTTGTTGGCACCTAAAGGTGCCGCTGTTCTGCCGCTTCAGACCAGCATGGCAAACCCACCTGAATCAGAGAATCAGAGAATCACAGAGTTGGAAGGGGCCATAGAGGGCATCTAGTCCAACCCCCTGCTCAGTGCAGGGTCAGCCTAGAGCACCCCTGACAAGGGTTTGTCCAGCCGCTGCTGAAAGACTGCCTGGGAGGGGGAGCTCACCACCTCCCCAGGCAGCTGATTCCACTGTGGCACAACCCTTACTGTAAAAAAGGTTTTCCCTAATATCCAGCTGGTGCCTTCCCACTCTTAATGTAAACCCATTCTTGCGGGTCCTCTCCTCTGCTGCCAACAGGAACAGCTCCCTGCCCTCCTCTAAGTGACAGCCCTTCAAAGACTTCAAGAGAGCCATCCTGTCCCCCCTCAACCGCCTCTTCTCCAGACTGAACATTCCCAAGGCCCTCAGCCTTTCCTCCTAGGGCAGTGATGGCGAACCTTTTAGAGACCGAGTGCCCAAACTGCGACCCAAAACCCACTTATTTATCACAAAGTGCCAACACGGCAATTTAACCTGAATACTGAGGTTTTACTTCAGAAAAAACAACTCATACGTTAACTTAAGATGATCAAAATAAAGTAAGGAAAGCAATCCCAAATGCTTTCATTTACTGACAATTATTTGGCAGAGAATTCGACACTTTAATTATGGTCTGGGCCTGGCTGGGGCGATGGCACGCGTGCCCACAGAGAGGGCTCTGAGTGCCACCTCTGGCTCCCGTGCCATAGGTTCGCCACCACTGCCCTAGGGCCTGGTGGTTTCCAGGCCCCCGATCACCCTCGTCACTTCCCTCCGCACCCGCTCCATTCTGTCCACATCCTTTTTGAAGGGAGGCCTCCAGAACCGCACACAAGGCTCCAGGTGTGGCCTGACCAATGCAGTGTACAGCGGGGACTATGGCATCTTGTGATTTGGATCTTTTTCCTCTGTTGATACACCTCAAGATCGCATTAGCCTTTTTTGTTGCTGCATCACACTGGCTGCTCATATTTAACTTATGGTCCACCTGTACCCCAAGACCTTGTTCACACACACTGCTACCCAGGAGTGTATCCCCCATCCAGTATGCATGTTCCTGGTTTTCCCCCCATTGTCATTGGGACTGTATTCCACTTTGTCATTAGGAACACTTTGTCATTTGGAACACTTTGTCATTTGGAACACTTTGTCATGCCACAGTTTACAGCCACTTGTGAGAGCTCTCAGTGGGGGACTTTTGAACTCCTCTCAGTTCGAATCACGTCTTGCTCACCGGCAATGTTCTCTCTAAGCAGTGGAGTCCTGTGAGCAAAAATTCTACTTTGTGAGCTACTGGCATTAAGGTTGTGAGCAAGCAATTTGGCTACTGCATAAATTAGTTTGCTCTGGAGCCATCCTTCCTGAGCTAAGACAAAAATGTGTGAGCCAGAGGTTAAAAAATTGTGAGCTAGCTCACACTAACTCAGCTTAGAGGGAACACTGCTCACCGGTTGTAATCACGTAGCTGATTCTTTGATGATCACATTGACAGTCCAGTGCAACAACAACACCAAAGGGGGAATAAAAACCCGACCGCAGAACTGAATCAGGTACCACAAAGGGTGAGCAGAAACCATATACAAATGAATGAAGCAAAATAAATCCATTGATTATACAGCGCACTTAAAATGCAAATTAAAAACACAGGCCTTGAACTTAGTTTCTACATTGAAACCACTGGACTGAGTAGCCCTCAAGGTACATTGAAGAATACAAATAAATATCTCAAAGTTGATGACATGCAAATAGGACCTGAATCACAGCAAACAAGACCAAACATGTTCTGGCCCAGTGGGACTTCTTCAGTGGTCACTAATACATAGATACACATCAAGAACAATTATTGATATAATAAGCCAAAACAGGTTTGCTTGAGTCACAAACCTCCAAAGAAGGAGAGCCCACCACCTCCGGAGGAAGCCTGTTCCACTGAGGAACCCACAGGGGTCATTTCCTGCAGGAGCGCACAGGAGCGGAGCTCCGCTGGTAAAGAGCCCGGGGGCGGGCACATGCAACAAGCCCCATCTCCTGCTCCTAGCAGCTCCAGGCCACAAGGAGCAAGAAGCCTCTTTCTTTCCCTCTTTCC